>NW_027184617.1:1854846-2163987 GCF_032405125.1 Capricornis sumatraensis | reverse complement strand
CAGTCCCCATGCGAGTTGCTAGGGGGCCTCTCGGGATTCCTCTCCCGTCGATCCCGGGGCCAAAAGAATTTTTTGGAGTCAGGGCCGGAACAGAGGATTCCTCTCAGGGGCTTACATGGATCTTTGGGTACTTCTGGAGTCTCCCCAAGGGAGTCAGGCCTCGTCTCGAGTGGGGGCATGCACGTGCGCTTTCCTTCCAGGCTGTAGCAGCAATGTCACGCTTCCCGTCGCGTGGATCAAAGGATCTGTGGTTTTCCCTCGAGGCTTTCCCTCGAGGCTTTCCCACAGGGCTGTCCCACGTGCCACCGTGGTGTGAGTCGATCCTCGGCGTGAAAGATGAGCCAGTGCAGGGCAAAGATGTTCCTCTGGAATGCACTGAGACATCTGGGGGACTCTTGGAATGGTGGTACGACCATGGAGTTCCTCTCGCCTTTCCTGTTGAGAGTGCCTCCTCTTGAGATGCGACGGGAACGCCGGGAATTCTTTCCCGTTGAAAGCAGGGAAAGGATCCCTCATCTCGAGCTCCGAGGGGGAAACGGGGCTCCTCTGGATGTGGGCGGGACCATCGTGCTTCCTCTCGAGTGGAGACGGGAATGGCGGTGAACTTCTTGAGTTGCAGCAAGGGTGTGAAAGACCCTTTTGAAGTTCCAGAGGTTAGGTGTCATTAGTCTCCAGACGCCTCATCGGAAATAGGCCTCATCTCGCCTGGAAGGGAGAACTTCCTGGATTTTCTCGAGTTGCGGCAGGTGTTCTCGAGTTACGACGGGGACCTCAGGCACCCGCCCTGGTGGCCTCAGGAGAGGCCAGTCCCCATGCGAGTTGCTAGGGGGCCTCTCGGGATTCCTCTCCCGTCGATACCGGGGCCACAAACCTTGTGTGGAGTCAGGGCCGGAACAGAGGATTCCTCTCAGGGGCTGACATGGATCTTTGGGTACTTCTGGAGTCTCCCCAGGGGAGTCAGGCCTCGTCTCGTGTGGGGGCATGCACGTGCGCTTTCCTTCCAGGCTGTAGCAGCAATGTCACGCTTCCCGTGGCGTGGATCAAAGGATCTGTGGTTTTCCCTCGAGGCTTTCCCTCGAGGCTTTCCCACAGGGCTGTCCCACGTGCCACCGTGGTGTGAGTCGATCCTCGGCGTGAAAGATGAGCCAGTGCAGGGCAAAGAGGTTCCTCTGGAATGGACTGAGACATCTGGGGGACTCTTGGAATGGTGGTACGACCATGGAGTTCCTCTCGCCTTTCCTGTTGAGAGTGCCTCCTCTTGAGATGCGACGGGAACGCCGGGAATTCTTTCCCGTTGAAAGCAGGGAAAGGATCCCTCATCTCGAGCTACGAGGGGGAAACGGGGCTCCTCTGGATGTGGGCGGGACCAACGTGCTTCCTCTCGAGTGGAGACGGGTATGGCGGTGACCTTCTTGAGTTGCAGAAAGGGTGTGAAAGACCCTTGCGAAGTCCCAGAGTTTAGGTGTCATTAGTCTCCAGACGCCTCATCGGAAATAGGCCTCATCTCGCCTGGAAGGGAGAACTTCCTGGATTTTCTCGAGTTGCGGCAGGTGTTCTCGAGTTACGACGGGGACCTCAGAGACCCGCCCTGGTGGCCTCAGGAGAGGCCAGTCCCCATGCGAGTTGCTAGGGGGCCTCTCGGGATTCCTCTCCCGTCGATACCGGGGCCAAAAACCTTGTGTGGAGTCAGGGCCGGAACCGAGGATTCCTCTCAGGGGCTGACATGTATCTTTGGGTACTTCTGGAGTCTCCCCAGGGGAGTCAGGCCTCGTCTCGAGTGGGGGCATGCACGTGCACTTTCCTTCCAGGCTGTAGCAGCAATGTCACGCTTCCCGCCGCGTGGATCAAAGGATCTGTGGTTTTCCCTCGAGGCTTTCCCTCGAGGCTTTCCCACAGGGCTGTCCCACGTGCCACCGTGGTGTGAGTCGATCCTCGGCGTGAAAGATGAGCCAGTGCAGGGCAAAGAGATTCCTCTGGAATGGACTGAGACATCTGGGGGACTCTTGGAATGGTGGTACGACCATGGAGTTCCTCTCGCCTTTCCTGTTGAGAGTGCCTCCTCTTGAGATGCGACGGGAACGCCGGGAATTCTTTCCTGTTGAAAGCAGGGAAAGTATCCCTCATCTCGAGCTACGAGGGGGAAACGGGGCTCCTCTGGGTGTGGGCGGGACCATAGTGCTTCGTCTCGAGTGGAGACAGGTATGGCGGTGAACTTCTTGAGTTGCAGCAAGGGTGTGAAAGACCCTTTCGAAGTTTCAGAGTTTAGGTGTCATTAGTCTCCAGACGCCTCATCGGAAATAGGCCTCATCTCGCCTGGAAGGGAGAATTTCCTGGATTTTCTCGAGTTGCGGCAGGTTATCCCGAGTTACGACGGGGACCTCAGGGACACGCCCTGGTGGCCTCAGGAGAGGCCAGTCCCCATGCGAGTTGCTAGGGGGCCTCTCGGGATTCCTCTCCCGTCGATACCGGGGCCAAAAGAATTTTTTGGAGTCAGGGCCGGAACCGAGGATTCCTCTCAGGGGCTTACATGGATCTTTGGGTACTTCTGGAGTCTCCCCAAGGGAGTCAGGCCTCGTCTCGAGTGGGGGCATGCACGTGCACTTTCCTTCCAGGCTGTAGCAGCAATGTCACGCTTCCCGTCGCGTGGATCAAAGGATCTGTGGTTTTCCCTCGAGGCTTTCCCTCGAGGCTTTCCCACAGGGCTGTCCCACGTGCCACCGTGGTGTGAGTCGATCCTCGGCGTGAAAGATGAGCCAGTGCAGGGCAAAGATGTTCCTCTGGAATGCACTGAGACATCTGGGGGACTCTTGGAATGGTGGTACGACCATGGAGTTCCTCTCGCCTTTCCTGTTGAGAGTGCCTCCTCTTGAGATGCGACGGGAACGCCGGGAATTCTTTCCCGTTGAAAGCAGGGAAAGGATCCCTCATCTCGAGCTCCGAGGGGGAAACGGGGCTCCTCTGGATGTGGGCGGGACCATCGTGCTTCCTCTCGAGTGGAGACGGGTATGGCGGTGAACTTCTTGAGTTGCAGCAAGGGTGTGAAAGACCCTTTCGAAGTTCCAGAGGTTAGGTGTCATTAGTCTCCAGACGCCTCATCGGAAATAGGCCTCATCTCGCCTGGAAGGGAGAACTTCCTGGATTTTCTCGAGTTGCGGCAGGTGTTCTCGAGTTACGACGGGGACCTCAGGGACCCGCCCTGGTGGCCTCAGGAGAGGCCAGTCCCCATGCGAGTTGCTAGGGGGCCTCTCGGGATTCCTCTCCCATCGATACCGGGGCCCAAAGCCTTGTGTGGAGTCAGGGCCGGAACCGAGGATTCCTCTCAGGGGCTAATATGGATCTTTGGGTACTTCTGGAGTCTCGCCAGGGGAGACAGGCCTCGTCTCGAGTGGGGGCATGCACGTGCGCTTTCCTTCCAGGCTGTAGCAGCAATGTCACGCTTCTCGTCGCGTGGATCAAAGGGTCTGTGGTTTTCCCTCGAGGCTTTCCCTCGAGGCTTTCCCACAGGGCTGTCCCACGTGCCACCGTGGTGTGAGTCGATCCTCGGCGTGAAAGATGAGCCAGTGCAGGGCAAAGAGGTTCCTCTGGAATGGACTGAGACATCTGGGGGACTCTTGGAATGGTGGTACGACCATGGAGTTCCTCTCGCCTTTCCTGTTGAGAGTGCCTCCTCTTGAGATGCGACGGGAACGCCGGGAATTCTTTCCCGTTGAAAGCAGGGAAAGGATCCCTCATCTCGAGCTCCGAGGGGGAAACGGGGCTCCTCTGGATGTGGGCGGGACCATCGTGCTTCCTCTCGAGTGGAGACGGGTATGGCGGTGAACTTCTTGAGTTGCAGCAAGGGTGTGAAAGACCCTTTCGAAGTTCCAGAGGTTAGGTGTCATTAGTCTCCAGACGCCTCATCGGAAATAGGCCTCATCTCGCCTGGAAGGGAGAACTTCCTGGATTTTCTCGAGTTGCGGCAGGTCATCCCGCGTTACGACGGGGACCTCAGGGACCCGCCCTGGTGGCCTCAGGAGAGGCCAGTCCCCATGCGAGTTGCTAGGGGGCTTCTCGGGATTCCTCTCCCGTCGATACCGGGGCCAAAAACCTTGTGTGGAGTCAGGGCCGGAACCGAGGATTCCTCTCAGGGGCTGATATGGATCTTTGGGTACTTCTGGAGTCTCGCCAGGGGAGACAGGCCTCGTCTCGAGTGGGGGCATGCACGTGCGCTTTCCTTCCAGGCTGTAGCAGCAATGTCACGCTTCCCGTCGCGTGGATCAAAGGATCTGTGGTTTTCCCTCGAGGCTTTCCCTCGAGGCTTTCCCACAGGGCTGTCCAACGTGCCACCGTGGTGAGAGTCGATCCTCGGCGTGAAAGATGAGCCAGTGCAGGGCAAAGAGGTTCCTCTGGAATGGACTGAGACATCTGGGGGACTCTTGGAATGGTGGTACGACCATGGAGTTCCTCTCGGCTTTCCTGTGGAGAGTGCCTCCTCTTGAGATGCGACGGGATCGCCGGGAATTCTTTCCCGTTGAAAGCAGGGAAAGGATCCCTCATCTCGAGCTCCGAGGGGGAAACGGGGCTCCTCTGGATGTGGGCGGGACCATCGTGCTTCCTCTCGAGTGGAGACGGGTTTGGCGGTGAACTTCTTGAGTTGCAGCAAGGGTGTGAAATACCCTTTCGAAGTTCCAGAGGTTAGGTGTCATTAGTCTCCAGACGCCTCATCGGAAATAGGCCTCATCTCGCCTGGAAGGGAGAACTTCCTGGATTTTCTCGAGTTGCGGCAGGTGTTCTCGAGTTACGACGGGGACCTCAGGCACCCGCCCTGGTGGCCTCAGGAGAGGCCAGTCCCCATGCGAGTTGCTAGGGGGCCTCTCGGGATTCCTCTCCCGTCGATACCGGGGCCACAAACCTTGTGTGGAGTCAGGGCCGGAACCGAGGATTCCTCTCAGGGGCTGACATGGATCTTTGGGTACTTCTGGAGTCTCCCCAGGGGAGTCAGGCCTCGTCTCGTGTGGGGGCATGCACGTGCGCTTTCCTTCCAGGCTGTAGCAGCAATGTCACGCTTCCCGTGGCGTGGATCAAAGGATCTGTGGTTTTCCCTCGAGGCTTTCCCTCGAGGCTTTCTCACAGGGCTGTCCCACGTGCCACCGTGGTGTGAGTCGATCCTCGGCGTGAAAGATGAGCCAGTGCAGGGCAAAGAGGTTCCTCTGGAATGGACTGAGACATCTGGGGGACTCTTGGAATGGTGGTACGACCATGGAGTTTCTCTCGCCTTTCCTGTTGAGAGTGCCTCCTCTTGAGATGCGACGGGAGCACCGGGAATTCTTTCCCGTTGAAAGCAGGTCAAGGATCCCTCATCTCGAGCTCCGAGGGGGAAACGGGGCTCCTCTGGATGTGGGCGGGACCATCGTGCTTCCTCTCGAGTGGAGACGGGTATGGCGGTGAACTTCTTGAGTTGCAGCAAGGGTGTGAAAGACCCTTTCGAAGTTCCAGAGGTTAGGTGTCATTAGTCTCCAGACGCCTCATCGGAAATAGGTCTCATCTCGCCTGGAAGGGAGATCTTCCTGGATTTTCTCGAGTTGCGGCAGGTGTTCCCGAGTTACGACGGGGACCTCAGGGACCCGCCCTGGTGGCCTCAGGAGAGGCCAGTCCCCATGCGATTTGCTAGGGGGCCTCTCGGGATTCCTCTCCCGTCGATACCGGGGCCAAAATCCTTGTGTGGAGTCAGGGCCGGAACCGAGGATTCCTCTCAGGGGCTGAAATGGATCTTTGGGTACTTCTGGAGTCTCCCCAAGGGAGTCAGGCCTCGTCTCGAGTGGGGGCATGCACGTGCGCTTTCCTTCCAGGCTGTAGCAGCAATGTCACGCTTCCCGTCGCGTGGATCAAAGGATCTGTGGTTTTCCCTCGAGGCTTTCCCTCGAGGCTTTCCCACAGGGCTGTCCCACGTGCCACCGTGGTGTGAGTGGATCCTCGGCGTGAAAGATGAGCCAGTGCAGGGCAAAGATGTTCCTCTGGAATGCACTGAGACATCTGGGGGACTCTTGGAATGGTGGTACGACCATGGAGTTCCTCTCGCCTATCCTGTTGAGAGTGCCTCCTCTTGAGATGCGACGGGAACGCCGGGAATTCTTTCCCGTTGAAAGCAGGGAAAGGATCCCTCATCTCGAGCTCCGAGGGGGAAACGGGGCTCCTCTGGATGTGGGCGGGACCATCGTGCTTCCTCTCGAGTGGAGACGGGTATGGCGGTGAACTTCTTGAGTTGCAGCAAGGGTGTGAAAGACCCTTTCGAAGTTCCAGAGGTTAGGTGTCATTAGTCTCCAGACGCCTCATCGGAAATAGGCCTCATCTCGCCTGGAAGGGAGAACTTCCTGGATTTTCTCGAGTTGCGGCAGGTTATCCCGAGTTACGACGGGGACCTCAGGGACCCGCCCTGGTGGCCTCAGGAGAGGCCAGTCCCCATGCGAGTTGCTAGGGGGCCTCTCGGGATTCCTCTCCCGTCGATACCGGGGCCAAAAGCCTTGTGTGGAGTCAGGGCCGGAACCGAGGATTCCTCTCAGGGGCTAATATGGATCTTTGGGTACTTCTGGAGTCTCGCCAGGGGAGACAGGCCTCGTCTCGAGTGGGGGCATGCACGTGCGCTTTCCTTCCAGGCTGTAGCAACAATGTCACGCTTCTCGACGCGTGGATCAAAGGGTCTGTGGTTTTCCCTCGAGGCTTTCCCTCGAGGCTTTCCCACAGGGCTGTCCCACGTGCCACCGTGGTGTGAGTCGATCCTCGGCGTGAAAGATGAGCCAGTGCAGGGCAAAGAGGTTCCTCTGGAATGGACTGAGACATCTGGGGGACTCTTGGAATGGTGGTACGACCATGGAGTTCCTCTCGCCTTTCCTGTTGAGAGTGCCTCCTCTTGAGATGCGACGGGAACGCCGGGAATTCTTTCCCGTTGAAAGCAGGGAAAGGATCCCTCATCTCGAGCTCCGAGGGGGAAACGGGGCTCCTCTGGATGTGGGCGGGACCATCGTGCTTCCTCTCGAGTGGAGACGGGTATGGCGGTGAACTTCTTGAGTTGCAGCAAGGGTGTGAAAGACCCTTTCGAAGTTCCAGAGGTTAGGTGTCATTAGTCTCCAGACGCCTCATCGGAAATAGGCCTCATCTCGCCTGGAAGGGAGAACTTCCTGGATTTTCTCGAGTTGCGGCAGGTCATCCCGCGTTACGACGGGGACCTCAGGGACCCGCCCTGGTGGCCTCAGGAGAGGCCAGTCCACATGCGAGTTGCTAGGGGGCCTCTCGGGATTCCTCTCCCGTCGATACCGGGGCCAAAAACCTTGTGTGGAGTCAGGGCCGGAACCGAGGATTCCTCTCAGGGGCTGATATGGAACTTGGGGTACTTCTGGAGTCTCGCCAGGGGAGACAGGCCTCGTCTCGAGTGGGGGCATGCACGTGCGCTTTCCTTCCAGGCTGTAGCAGCAATGTCACGCTTCCCGTCGCGTGGATCAAAGGATCTGTGGTTTTCCCTCGAGGCTTTCCCTCGAGGCTTTCTCACAGGGCTGTCCCACGTGCCACCGTGGTGTGAGTCGATCCTCGGCGTGAAAGATGAGCCAGTGCAGGGCAAAGAGGTTCCTCTGGAATGGACTGAGACATCTGGGGGACTCTTGGAATGGTGGTACGACCATGGAGTTTCTCTCGCCTTTCCTGTTGAGAGTGCCTCCTCTTGAGATGCGACGGGAGCACCGGGAATTCTTTCCCGTTGAAAGCAGGTCAAGGATCCCTCATCTCGAGCTCCGAGGGGGAAACGGGGCTCCTCTGGATGTGGGCGGGACCATCGTGCTTCCTCTCGAGTGGAGACGGGTATGGCGGTGAACTTCTTGAGTTGCAGCAAGGGTGTGAAAGACCCTTTCGAAGTTCCAGAGGTTAGGTGTCATTAGTCTCCAGACGCCTCATCGGAAATAGGTCTCATCTCGCCTGGAAGGGAGATCTTCCTGGATTTTCTCGAGTTGCGGCAGGTGTTCCCGAGTTACGACGGGGACCTCAGGGACCCGCACTGGTGGCCTCAGGAGAGGCCAGTCCCCATGCGATTTGCTAGGGGGCCTCTCGGGATTCCTCTCCCGTCGATACCGGGGCCAAAATCCTTGTGTGGAGTCAGGGCCGGAACCGAGGATTCCTCTCAGGGGCTGAAATGGATCTTTGGGTACTTCTGGAGTCTCCCCAGGGGATTCAGGCCTCGTCTCGAGTGGGGGCATGCACGTGCGCTTTCCTTCCAGGCTGTAGCAGCAATGTCACGCTTCCCGTGGCCTGGATCAAAGGATCTGTGGTTTTCCCTCGAGGCTTTCCCTCGAGGCTTTCCCACAGGGCTGTCCCACGTGCCACCGTGGTGTGAGTCGATCCTCGGCGTGAAAGATGAGCCAGTGCAGGGCAAAGAGGTTCCTCTGTAATGGACTGAGACATCTGGGGGACTCTTGGAATGGTGGTACGACCATGGAGTTCCTCTCGGCTTTCCTGTGGAGAGTGCCTCCTCTTGAGATGTGACGGGATCGCCGGGAATTCTTTCCCGTTGAAAGCAGGGAAAGGATCCCTCATCTCGAGCTCCGAGGGAGAAACGGGGCTCCTCTGGATGTGGGCGGGACCATCGTGCTTCCTCTCGAGTGGAGACGGGTATGGCGGTGAACTTCTTGAGTTGCAGCAAGGGTGTGAAAGACCCTTTCGAAGTTCCAGAGGTTAGGTGTCATTAGTCTCCAGACGCCTCTTCGGAAATAGGCCTCATCTCGCCTGGAAGGGAGAACTTCCTGGATTTTCTCGAGTTGCGGCAGGTGTTCTCGAGTTACGACGGGGACCTCAGGGACCCGCCCTGGTGGCCTCAGGAGAGGCCAGTCCCCATGCGAGTTGCTAGGGGGCCTCTCGGGATTCCTCTCCCGTTGATACCGGGGCCAAAAGAATTTTTTGGAGTCAGGGCCGGAACCGAGGATTCCTCTCAGGGGCTGACATGGATCTTTGGGTACTTCTGGAGCCTCCCCAGGGGAGTCAGGCCTCGTCTCGAGTGGGGGCATGCACGTGCGCTTTCCTTCCAGGCTGTAACAGCAATGTCACGCTTCCCGTCGCGTGGATCAAAGGATCTGTGGTTTTCCCTCGAGGCTTTCCCTCGAGGCTTTCCCACAGGTCTGTCCCACGTGCCACCGTGGTGTGAGTCGATCCTCGGCGTGAAAGATGAGCCAGTGCAGGGCAAAGAGGTTCCTCTGGAATGGACTGAGACATCTGGGGGACTCTTGGAACGGTGGTACGACCATGGAGTTCCTCTCGGCTTTCCTGTGGAGAGTGCCTCCTCTTGAGATGCGACGGGATCGCCGGGAATTCTTTCCCGTTGAAAGCAGGGAAAGGATCCCTCATCTCGAGCTCCGAGGGGGAAACGGGGCTCCTCTGGATGTGGGCGGGACCATCGTGCTTCCTCTCGAGTGGAGACGGGTATGGCGGTGAACTTCTTGAGTTGCAGCAAAGGTGTGAAAGACCCTTTCGAAGTTCCAGAGGTTAGGTGTCATTAGTCTCCAGACGCCTCATCGGAAATAGGCCTCATCTCGCCTGGAAGGGAGAACTTCCTGGATTTTCTCGAGTTGCGGCAGGTTATCCCGAGTTACGACGGGGACCTCAGGGACACGCCCTGGTGGCCTCAGGAGAGGCCAGTCCCCATGCGAGTTGCTAGGGGGCCTCTCGGGATTCCTCTCCCGTCGATACCGGGGCCAAAAGCCTTGTGTGGAGTTAGGGCCGGAACCGAGGATTCCTCTCAGGGGCTAATATGGATCTTTGGGTACGTCTGGAGTCTCGCCAGGGGAGACAGGCCTCGTCTCAAGTGGGGGCATGCACGTGCGCTTTCCTTCCAGGCTGTAGCAGCAATGTCACGCTTCTCGTCGCGTGGATCAAAGGGTCTGTGGTTTTCACTCGAGGCTTTCCCTCGAGGCTTTCCCACAGGGCTGTCCCACGTGCCACCGTGGTGTGAGTCGATCCTCGGCGTGAAAGATGAGCCAGTGCAGGGCAAAGAGTTTCCTCTGGAATGGACTGAGACATCTGGGGGACTCTTGGAATGGTGGTACGACCATGGAGTTCCTCTCGCCTTTCCTGTTGAGAGTGCCTCCTCTTGAGATGCGACGGGAACGCCGGGAATTCTTTCCCGTTGAAAGCAGGGAAAGGATCCCTCATCTCGAGCTACGAGGGGGAAACGGGGCTCCTCTGGATGTGGGCGGGACCATCGTGCTTCCTCTCGAGTGGAGACAGGTATGGCGGTGAACTTCTTGAGTTGCAGCAAGGGTGTGAAAGACCCTTTCGAAGTTCCAGAGGTTAGGTGTCATTAGTCTCCAGACGCCTCATCGGAAATAGGCCTCATCTCGCCTGAAAGGGAGAACTTCCTGGATTTTCTCGAGTTGCGGCAGGTGTTCCCGAGTTACGACGGGGACCTCAGGGACCCGCCCTGGTGGCCTCAGGAGAGGCCAGTCCCCATGCGAGTTGCTAGGGGGCCTCTTGGGATTCCTCTCCCGTCGATACCGGGGCCAAAAACCTTGTGTGGAGTTAGGGCCGGAACCGAGGATTCCTCTCAGGGGCTGAAATGGATCTTTGGGTACTTCTGGAGTCTCCCCAGGAGATTCAGGCCTCGTCTCGAGTGGGGGCATGCACGTGCGCTTTCCTTCCAGGCTGTAGCAGCAATGTCACGCTTCCCGTCGCGTGGATCAAAGGATCTGTGGTTTTCCCTCGAGGCTTTCCCTCGAGGCTTTCCCACAGGGCTGTCCGACGTGCCATCGTGGTGTGAGTCGATCCTCGGCGTGAAAGATGAGCCAGTGCAGGGCAAAGCGGTTCCTCTGGAATGGACTGAGACATCTGGGGGACTCTTGGAATGGTGGTACGACCATGGAGTTCCTCTCGCCTATCCTGTTGAGAGTGCCTCCTCTTGAGATGCGACAGGAACGCCGGGAATTCTTTCCCGTTGAAAGCAGGGAAAGGATCCCTCATCTCGAGCTACGAGGGGGAAACGGGACTCCTCTGGATGTGGGCGGGACCATCGTGCTTCCTGGCGAGTGGAGACGGGTATGGCGGTGAACTTCTTGAGTTGCAGCAAGGGTGTGAAAGACCCTTTCGAAGTTCCAGAAGTTAGGTGTCATTTATCTCCAGACGCCTCATCGGAAATAGGCCTCATCTCGCCTGGAAGGGAGAACTTCCTGGATTTTCTCGAGTTGCGGCAGGTTATCCCGAGTTACGACGGGGACCTCAGGGACCCGCCCTGGTGGCCTCAGGAGAGGCCAGTCCCCATGCGAGTTGCTAGGGGGCCTCTCGGGATTCATCTCCCGTCGATACCGGGCCCAAAAACATTTTTTGGAGTCAGGGCCGGAACCGAGGATTCCTCTCAGGGGCTGACATGGATCTTTGGGTACTTCTTGAGTGTCCCCAAGGGAGTCAGGCCTCGTCTCGAGTCGGGGCATGCACGTGCGCTTTCCTTCCAGGCTGTAGCAGCAATGTCACGCTTCCCGTCGCGTGGATCAAAGGATCTGTGGTTTTCCCTCGAGGCTTTCCCTCGAGGCTTTCCCACAGGGCTGTCCCACGTGCCACCGTGGTGTGAGTCGATCCTCAGCGTGAAAGATGAGCCAGTGTAGGGCAAAGAGGTTCCTCTGGAATGGACTGCGACATCTGGGGGACTCTTGGAATGGTGGTACGACCATGGAGTTCCTCTCGCCTTTCCTGTTGAGAGTGCCTCCTCTTGAGATGCGATGGGAACGCCGGGAATTCTTTCCCGTTGAAAGCAGGGAAAGGATCCCTCATCTCGAGCTCCGAGGGGGAAACGGGGCTCCTCTGGATGTTGGCGGGTCCATCGTGCTTCCTCTCGAGTGGAGACGGGTATGGCGGTGAACTTCTTGAGTTGCAGCAAGGGTGTGAAAGACCCTTTTGAAGTTCCAGAGGTTAGGTGTCATTAGTCTCCAGACGCCTCATCGGAAATAGGCCTCATCTCGCCTGGAAGGGAGAACTTCCTGGATTTTCTCGAGTTGCGGCAGGTGTTCTCGAGTTACGACGGGGACCTCAGGGACCCGCCCTGGTGGCCTCAGGAGAGGCCAGTCCCCATGCGAGTTGCTAGGGGGCCTCTCGGGATACCTCTCCCGTTGATACCAGGGCCAAAAACCTTGTGTGGAGTCAGGGCCGGAAGCGAGGATTCCTCTCAGGGGCTGCCATGGATCTTTGGGTACTTCTGCAGTCTCCCCAAGGGAGTCAGGCCTCGTCTCGAGTGGGGGCATGCACGTGCGCTTTCCTTCCAGGCTGTAGCAGCAATGTCACGCTTCCCGTGGCGTGGATCAAAGGATCTGTGGTTTTCCCTCGAGGCTTTCCCTCGAGGCTTTCCCACAGGGCTGTCCCACGTGCCACCGTGGTGTGAGTCGATCCTCGGCGTGAAAGATGAGCCAGTGCAGGGCAAAGAGGTTCCTCTGGAATGGACTGAGACATCTGGGGGACTCTTGGAATGGTGGTACGACCATGGAGTTCCTCTCGCCTTTCCTGTTGAGAGTGCCTCCTCTTGAGATGCGACGGGAACACCGGGAATTCTTTCCCGTTGAAAGCAGGGAAAGGATCCCTCATCTCGAGCTACGAGGGGGAAACGGGGCTCCTCTGGATGTGGGCGGGACCATCGTGCTTCCTCTCGAGTGGAGACGGGTATGGCGGTGAACTTCTTGAGTTGCAGCAAGGGTTTGAAAGACCCTTTCGAAGTTCCAGAGGTTAGGTGTCATTAGTCTCCAGACGCCTCATCGGAAATAGGCCTCATCTCGCCTGGAAGGGAGAACTTCCTGGATTTTCTCGAGTTGCGGCAGGTGTTCTCGAGTTACGACGGGGACCTCAGGGACCCGCCCTGGTGGCCTCAGGAGAGGCCAGTCCCCATGCGAGGTGCTAGGGGGCCTCTCGGGATTCCTTTCCCGTCGATACCGGCGCCAAAAACCTTGTGTGAAGTCAGGGACGGAACCGAGGATTCCTCTCAGGGGCTGACATGGATCTTTGGGTACTTGTGGAGTCTCCACATGGGAGTCAGGCCTCGTCTCGAGTGGGGGCATGCACGTGCACTTTCCTTCCAGGCTGTAGCAGCAATGTCACGCTTCCCATCGCGTGGATCAAACGATCTGTGGTTTTCCCTCGAGGCTTTCCCTCGAGGCTTTCCCACAGGGCTGTCCCACGTGGCACCGTGGTGTGAGTCGATCCTCGGCGTGAAAGATGAGCCAGTGCAGGGCAAAGAGGTTCCTCTGGAATGGACTGAGACATCTGGGGGACTCTTGGAATGGTGGTACGACCATGGAGTTCCTCTCGCCTTTCCTGTTGAGAGTGCCTCCTATTGAGATGCGACGGGAACGCCGGGAATTCTTTCCCCTTGAAAGCAGGGAAAGGATCCCTCATCTCGAGCTCCGAGGGGGAAACGGAGCTCCTCTGGATGTGGGCGGGACCATCGTGCTTCCTCTCGAGTGGAGACGGGTATGGCGGTGAACTTCTTGAGTTGCAGCAAGGGTGTGAAAGACCCTTTCGAAGTTCCAGAGTTTAGGTGTCATTAGTCTCCAGAAGCTTCATCGGAAATAGGCCTCATCTCTCCTGCAAGGGAGAACTTCCTGGATTTTCTCGAGTTGCGGCAGGTGTTCTCGAGTTACGACGGGGACCTCAGGGACCCGCCCTGGTGGCCTCAGGAGAGGCCAGTCCCCATGCGAGTTGCTAGGGGGCCTCTCGGGATTCCTCTCCCGTCGATACCGGGGCCAAAAACCTTGTGTGGAGTCAGGGCCGGAACCGAGGATTCCTCTCAGGGGCTGACATGGATCTTTGGGTACTTGTGGAGTCTCCCCAGGGGAGTCAGGCCTCGTCTCGAGTGGGGGCATGCACGTGCGCTTTCCTTCCAGGCTGTAGCAGCAATGTCACGCTTCCCGTCGCGTGGATCAAAGGATCTGTGGTTTTCCCTCGAAGCTTTCCCTAGAGGCTTTCCCACAGGGCTGTCCCACGTGCCACCGTGGTGTGAGTCGATCCTCGGCGTGAAAAATGAGCCAGTGCAGGGCAAAGAGGTTCCTCTGGAATGGACTGAGACATCTGGGGGACTCTTGGAATGGTGGTACGACCATGGAGTTCCTCTCGCCTTTCCTGTTGACAGTGCCTCCTCTTGAGATGCGATGGGAACGCCGGGAATTCTTTCCCGTTGAAAGCAGGGAAAGGATCCCTCATCTCGAGCTACGAGGGGGAAACGGGGCTCCTCTGGATGTGGGCGGGACCAACGTGCTTCCTCTCGAGTGGAGACGGGTATGGCGGTGACCTTCTAGAGTTGCAGAAAGGGTGTGAAAGACCCTTTCGAAGTTCCAGAGGTTAGGTGTCATTAGTCTCCAGACGCCTCATCGGAAATAGGCCTCATCTCGCCTGGAAGGGAGAACTTCCTGGATTTTCTCGAGTTGCGGCAGGTGTTCTCGAGTTACGACGGGGACCTCAGAGACCCGCCCTGGTGGCCTCAGGAGAGGCCAGTCCCCATGCGAGTTGCTAGGGGGCCTCTCGGGATTCCTCTCCCGTCGATACCGGGGCCAAAAACCTTGTGTGGAGTCAGGGCCGGAACCGAGGATTCCTCTCAGGGGCTGACATGTATCTTTGGGTACTTCTGGAGTCTCCCCAGGGGAGTCAGGCCTCGTCTCGAGTGGGGGCATGCACGTGCACTTTCCTTCCAGGCTGTAGCAGCAATGTCACGCTTCCCGCCGCGTGGATCAAAGGATCTGTGGTTTTCCCTCGAGGCTTTCCCTCGAGGCTTTCCCACAGGGCTGTCCCACGTGCCACCGTGGTGTGAGTCGATCCTCGGCGTGAAAGATGAGCCAGTGCAGGGCAAAGAGTTTCCTCTGGAATGGACTGAGACATCTGGGGGACTCTTGGAATGGTGGTACGACCATGGAGTTCCTCTCGCCTTTCCTGTTGAGAGTGCCTCCTCTTGAGATGCGACGGGAACGCCGGGAATTCTTTCCTGTTGAAAGCAGGGAAAGGATCCCTCATCTCGAGCTACGAGGGGGAAACGGGGCTCCTCTGGATGTGGGCGGGACCATCGTGCTTCCTCTCGAGTGGAGACAGGTATGGCGGTGAACTTCTTGAGTTGTAGCAAGGGTGTGAAAGACCCTTTCGAAGTTTCAGAGTTTAGGTGTCATTAGTCTCCAGACGCCTCATCGGAAATAGGCCTCATCTCGCCTGGAAGGGAGAACTTCCTGGATTTTCTCGAGTTGCGGCAGGTTATCCCGAGTTACGACGGGGACCTCAGGGACCCGCCCTGGTGGCCTCAGGAGAGGCCAGTCCCCATGCGAGTTGCTAGGGGGCCTCTCGGGATTCCTCTCCCGTCGATACCGGGGCCAAAAACTTGTGTGGAGTCAGGGCCGGAACCGAGGATTCCTCTCAGGGGCTGATATGGATCTTTGGGTACTTCTGGAGTCTCGCCAGGGGAGACAGGCCTCGTCTCGAGTGGGGGCATGCACGTTCGCTTTCCTTCCAGGCTGTAGCAGCAATGTCACGCTTCCCGTCGCGTGAATCAAAGGGTCTGTGGTTTTCCCTCGAGGCTTTCCCTCGAGGCTTTCCCACAGGTCTGTCCCACGTGCCACCGTGGTGTGAGTCGATCCTCGGCGTGAAAGATGAGCCAGTGCAGGGCAAAGAGGTTCCTCTGGAATGGACTGAGACATCTGGGGGACTCTTGGAATGGTGGTACGACCATGGAGTTCCTCTCGCCTTTCCTGTTGAGAGTGCCTCCTCTTGAGATGCGACGGGAACGCCGGGAATTCTTTCCCGTTGAAAGCAGGGAAAGGATCCCTCATCTCGAGCTACGAGGGGGAAACGGGGCTCCTCTGGATGTGGGCGGGACCATCGTGCTTCCTCTCGAGTGGAGACAGGTATGGCGGTGAACTTCTTGAGTTGCAGCAAGGGTGTGAAAGACCCTTTCGAAGTTCCAGAGGTTAGGTGTCATTAGTCTCCAGACGCCTCATCGGAAATAGGCCTCATCTCGCCTGGAAGGGAGAACTTCCTGGATTTTCTCGAGTTGCGGCAGGGGTTCTCGACTTACGACGGGGACCTCAGGGACCCGCCCTGGTGGCCTCAGGAGAGGCCAGTCCCCATGCGAGTTGCTAGGGGGCCTCTCGGGATTCCTCTCCCATCGATACCGGGGCCAAAAGAATTTTTTGGAGTCAGGGCCGGAACCGAGGATTCCTCTCAGGGGCTTACATGGATCTTTGGGTACTTCTGGAGTCTCCCCAAGGGAGTCAGGCCTCGTCTCGAGTGGGGGCATGCACGTGCGCTTTCCTTCCAGGCTGTAGCAGCAATGTCACGCTTCCCGTCGCGTGGATCAAAGGATCTGTGGTTTTCCCTCGAAGCTTTCCCTAGAGGCTTTCCCACAGGGCTGTCCCACGTGCCACCGTGGTGTGAGTCGATCCTCGGTGTGAAAGATGAGCCAGTGCAGGGCAAAGATGTTCCTCTGGAATGCACTGAGACATCTGGGGGACTCTTGGAATGGTGGTACGACCATGGAGTTCCTCTCGCCTTTCCTGTTGAGAGTGCCTCCTCTTGAGATGCGACGGGAACGCCGGGAATTCTTTCCCGTTGAAAGCAGGGAAAGGATCCCTCATCTCGAGCTCCGAGGGGGAACCGGGGCTCCTCTGGATGTGGGCGGGACCATCGTGCTTCCTCTCGAGTGGAGACGGGTATGGCGGTGAACTTCTTGAGTTGCAGCAAGGGTGTGAAAGACCCTTTCGAAGTTCCAGAGGTTAGGTGTCATTAGTCTCCAGACGCCTCATCGGAAATAGGCCTCATCTCGCCTGGAAGGGAGAACTTCCTGGATTTTCTCGAGTTGAGGCAGGTTATCCCGAGTTACGACGGGGACCTCAGGGACCCGCCCTGGTGGCCTCAGGAGAGGCCAGTCCCCATGCGAATTGCTAGGGGGCCTCTCGGGATACCTCTCCCGTTGATACCAGGGCCAAAAACCTTGTGTGGAGTCAGGGCCGGAAGCGAGGATTCCTCTCAGGGGCTGACATGGATCTTTGGGTACTTCTGCAGTCTCCCCAGGGGAGTCAGGCCTCGTCTCGAGTGGGGGCATGCACGTGCACTTTCCTTCCAGGCTGTAGCAGCAATGTCACGCTTCCCGTCGCGTGGATCAAACGATCTGTGGTTTTCCCTCGAGGCTTTCCCTCGAGGCTTTCCCACAGGGCTGTCCCACGTGCCACCGTGGTGTGAGTCGATCCTCGGCGTGAAAGATGAGCCAGTGCAGGGCAAAGAGGTTCCTCTGGAATGGACTGAGACATCTGGGGGACTCTTGGAATGGTGGTACGACCATGGAGTTCCTCTCGCCTTTCCTGTTGAGAGTGCCTCCTATTGAGATGCGACGGGAAGGCCGGGAATTCTTTCCCCTTGAAAGCAGGGAAAGGATCCCTCATCTCGAGCTCCGAGGGGGAAACGGGGCTCCTCTGGATGTGGGCGGGACCATCGTGCTTCCTCTCGAGTGGAGACGGGTATGGCGGTGAACTTCTTGAGTTGCAGCAAGGGTGTGAAAGAGCCTTTCGAAGTTCCAGAGTTTAGGTGTCATTAGTCTCCAGAAGCTTCATCGGAAATAGGCCTCATCTCTCCTGCAAGGGAGAACTTCCTGGATTTTCTCGAGTTGCGGCAGGTGTTCTCGAGTTACGACGGGGACCTCAGGGACCCGCCCTGGTGGCCTCAGGAGAGGCCAGTCCCCATGCGAGTTGCTAGGGGGCCTCTCGGGATTCCTCTCCCGTCGATACCGGGGCCAAAAACCTTGTGTGGCGTCAGGGCCGGAACCGAGGATTCCTCTCAGGGGCTGACATGGATCTTTGGGTACTTCTGGAATCTCCCCAGGGGAGTCAGGCCTCGTCTCGAGTGGGGGCATGCACGTGCGCTTTCCTTCCAGGCTGTAGCAGCAATGTCACGCTTCCCGTCGCGTGGATCAAAGGATCTGTGATTTTCCCTCGAAGCTTTCCCTAGAGGATTTCCCACAGGGCTGTCCCACGTGCCACCGTGGTGTGAGTCGATCCTCGGCGTGAAAGATGAGCCAGTGCAGGGCAAAGAGTTTCCTCTGGAATGGACTGAGACATCTGGGGGACTCTTGGAATGGTGGTACGACCATGGAGTTCCTCTCGCCTTTCCTGTTGAGAGTGCCTCCTCTTGAGATGCGACGGGAACGCCGGGAATTCTTTCCCGTTGAAAGCAGGGAAAGGATCCCTCATCTCGAGCTACGAGGGGGAAACGGGGCTCCTCTGGATGTGGGCGGGACCATCGTGCTTCCTCTCGAGTGGAGACAGGTATGGCGGTGAACTTCTTGAGTTGCAGCAAGGGTGTGAAAGACCCTTTCGAAGTTTCATAGTTTAGGTGTCATTAGTCTCCAGACGCCTCATCGGAAATAGGCCTCATCTCGCCTGGAAGGGAGAACTTCCTGGATTTTCTCGAGTTGCGGCAGGTTAT
This sequence comes from Capricornis sumatraensis, assembly GCF_032405125.1. NCBI lineage: Eukaryota > Metazoa > Chordata > Mammalia > Artiodactyla > Bovidae > Capricornis > Capricornis sumatraensis. The sequence goes on along the minus strand of NW_027184617.1, from coordinate 2,145,549 downwards.
CCCGAGTTATGACGGGGACCTCAGGGACCCGCCCTGGTGGCCTCAGGAGAGGCCAGTCCCCATGCGAGTTGCTAGGGGGCCTCTCGGGATTCCTCTCCCGTCGATACCGGGGCCAAAAACTTGTGTGGAGTCAGGGCCGGAACCGAAGATTCCTCTCAGGGGCTGATATGGATCTTTGGGTACTTCTGGAGTCTCGCCAGGGGAGACAGGCCTCGTCTCGAGTGGGGGCATGCACGTGCGCTTTCCTTCCAGGCTGTAGCAGCAATGTCACGCTTCCCGTCGCGTGGATCAAAGGGTCTGTGGTTTTCCCTCGAGGCTTTCCCTCGAGGCTTTCCCACAGGGCTGTCCCACGTGCCACCGTGGTGTGAGTCGATCCTCGGCGTGAAAGATGAGCCAGTGCAGGGCAAAGAGTTTCCTCTGGAATGGACTGAGACATCTGGGGGACTCTTGGAATGGTGGTACGACCATGGAGTTCCTCTCGCCTTTCCTGTTGAGAGTGCCTCCTCTTGAGATGCGACGGGAACGCCGGGAATTCTTTCCCGTTGAAAGCAGGGAAAGGATCCCTCATCTCGAGCTACGAGGGGGAAACGGGGCTCCTCTGGATGTGGGCGGGACCATCGTGCTTCCTCTCGAGTGGAGACAGGTATGGCGGTGAACTTCTTGAGTTGCAGCAAGGGTGTGAAAGACCCTTTCGAAGTTCCAGAGGTTAGGTGTCATTAGTCTCCAGACGCCTCATCGGAAATAGGCCTCATCTCGCCTGGAAGGGAGAACTTCCTGGATTTTCTCGAGTTGCGGCAGGGGTTCTCGACTTACGACGGGGACCTCAGGGACCCGCCCTGGTGGCCTCAGGAGAGGCCAGTCCCCATGCGAGTTGCTAGGGGGCCTCTCGGGATTCCTCTCCCGTCGATACCGGGGCCAAAAGAATTTTTTGGAGTCAGGGCCGGAACCAAGGATTCCTCTCAGGGGCTTACATGGATCTTTGGGTACTTCTGGAGTCTCCCCAGGGGAGTCAGGCCTCGTCTCGAGTGGGGGCATGCACGTGCGCTTTCCTTCCAGGCTGTAGCAGCAATGTCACGCTTCCCGTCGCGTGGATCAAAGGATCTGTGGTTTTCCCTCGAAGCTTTCCCTAGAGGCTTTCCCACAGGGCTGTCCCACGTGCCACCGTGGTGTGAGTCGATCCTCGGCGTGAAAGATGAGCCAGTGCAGGGCAAAGAGGTTCCTCTGGAATGGACTGAGACATCTGGGGGACTCTTGGAATGGTGGTACGACCATGGAGTTCCTCTCGCCTTTCCTGTTGAGAGTGCCTCCTCTTGAGATGCGACGGGAACGCCGGGAATTCTTTACCGTTGAAAGCAGGGAATGGATCCCTCATCTCGAGCTCCGAGGGGGAAACGGGGCTCCTCTGGATGTGGGCGGGACCATCGTGCTTCCTCTCGAGTGGAGACGGGTATGGCGGTGAACTTCTTGAGTTGCAGAAAGGGTGTGAAAGACCCTTTCGAAGTTCCAGAGGTTAGGTGTCATTAGTCTCCAGACGCCTCATCGGAAATAGGCCTCATCTCGCCTGGAAGGGAGAACTTCCTGGATTTTCTCGAGTTGCGGCAGGTGTTCTCGAGTTACGACGGGGACCTCAGAGACCCGCCCTGGTGGCCTCAGGAGAGGCCAGTCCCCATGCGAGTTGCTAGGGGGCCTCTCGGGATTCCTCTCCCGTCGATACCGGGGCCAAAAACCTTGTGTGGAGTCAGGGCCGGAATCGAGGATTCCTCTCATGGGCTGACATGTATCTTTGGGTACATACGGAGCCTCCCCAGGGGAGTCAGGCCTCGTCTCGAGTGGGGGCATGCACGTGCGCATTCCTTCCAGGCTGTAGCAGAAATGTCACGCTTCCCGTCGCGTGGATCAAAGGATCTGTGGTTTTCCCTCGAGGCTTTCCCTCGAGGCTTTCCCACAGGGCTGTCCCAGGTGCCACCGTGGTGTGAGTCGATCCTCGGCGTGAAAGATGAGCCAGTGCAGGGCAAAGAGGTTCCTCTGGAATGGACTGAGACAACTGGGGGACTCTTGGAATGGTGGTACGACCATGGAGTTCCTCTCGCCTTTCCTGTTGAGAGTGCCTCCTCTTGAGATGCGACGGGAACGCCGGGAATTCTTCCTCGTTGAAAGCAGGGAAAGGATCCCTCATCTCGAGCTCCGAGGGGGAAACGGGGCTCCTCTGGATGTGGGCGGGACCATCGTGCTTCCTCTCGAGTGGAGACGGGTATGGCGGTGAACTTCTTGAGTTGCAGCAAGGGTGTGAAAGACCCTTTCGAAGTTCCAGAGGTTAGGTGTCATTAGTCTCCAGACGCCTCATCGGAAATAGGCCTCATCTCGCCTGGAAGGGAGAACTTCCTGGATTTTCTGGAGTTGCGGCAGGTTATCCCGAGTTACGACGGGGACCTCAGGGACCCGCCCTGGTGGCCTCAGGAGAGGCCAGTCCCCATGCGAGTTGCTAGGGGGCCTCTCGGGATTCCTCTACCGTCGATACCGGGGCCAAAAACCTTGTGTGGAGTCAGGGCCGGAACCGAGGATTCCTCTCAGGGGCTGAAATGGATCTTTGGGTACTTCTGGAGTCTCCCCAGGCGATTCAGGTCTCGTCTCGAGTGGGGGCATGCACGTGCGCTTTCCTTCCAGGCTGTAGCAGCAATGTCACGCTTCCCGTCGCGTGGATCAAAGGATCTGTGGTTTTCCCTCGAGGCTTTCCCTCGAGGCTTTCCCACAGGGCTGTCCCACGTGCCACCGTGGTGTGAGTCGATCCTCGGCGTGAAAGATGAGCCAGTGCAGGGCAAAGAGGTTCCTCTGGAATGGACTGAGACATCTGGGGGACTCTTGGAATGGTGGTACGACCATGGAGTTCCTCTCGGCTTTCCTGTGGAGAGTGCCTCCTCTTGAGATGCGACGGGATCGCCGGGAATTCTTTCCCGTTGAAAGCAGGGAAAGGATCCCTCATCTCGAGCTCCGAGGGGGAAACGGGGCTCCTCTGGATGTGGGCGGTACCATCGTGCTTCCTCTCGAGTGGAGACGGGTATGGCGGTGAACTTCTTGAGTTGCAGCAAGGGTGTGAAAGACCCTTTCGAAGTTCCAGAGGTTAGGTGTCATTAGTCTCCAGACGCCTCATCGGAAATAGGCCTCATCTCGCCTGGAAGGGAGAACTTCCTGGATTTTCTCGAGTTGCGGCAGGTGTTCTCGAGTTACGAAGGGGACCTCAGGCACCCGCCCTGGTGGCCTCAGGAGAGGCCAGTCCCCATGCGAGTTGCTAGGGGGCCACTCGGGATTCCTCTCCCGTCGATACCGGGGCCAAAAGAATTTTTTGGAGTCAGGGCCGGAACCGAGGATTCCTCTCAGGGGCTGACATGGATCTTTGGGTACTTCTGGAGTCTCCCCAGGGGAGTCAGGCCTCGTCTCGAGTGGGGGCATGCACGTGCGCTTTCCTTCCAGGCTGTAGCAGCAATGTCACGCTTCCCGTCTTGTGGATCAAAGGATCTGTGGTTTTCCCTCGAGGCTTTCCCTCGAGGCTTTCCCACAGGGCTGTCCCACGTGCCACCGTGGTGTGAGTCGATCCTCGGCGTGAAAGATGAGCCAGTGCAGGGCAAAGAGGTTCCTCTGGAATGGACTGAGACATCTGGGGGACTCTTGGAATGGTGGTACGACCATGGAGTTCCTCTCGCCTTTCCTGTTGAGAGTGCCTCCTCTTGAGATGCGACGGGAACGCCGGGAATTCTTTCCCGTTGAAAGCAGGGAAAGGATCCCTCATCTCGAGCTCCGAGGGGGAAACGGGACTCCTCTGGATGTGGGCGGGACCATCGTGCTTCCTCCCGAGTGGAGGCGGGTATGGCGGTGAACTTCTTGAGTTGCAGCAAGGGTGTGAAAGACCCTTTCGAAGTTCCAGAAGTTAGGTGTCATTTATCTCCAGACGCCTCATCGGAAATAGGCCTCATCTCGCCTGGAAGGGAGAACTTCCTGGATTTTCTCGAGTTGCGGCAGGTGTTCTCAAGTTACGACGGGGACCTTAGGGACCCGCCCTGGTGGCCTCAGGAGAGGCCAGTCCCCATGCGAGTTGCTAGGGGGCCTCTCGGGATTCCTCTCCCGTCGATACCGGGGCCAAAAGAATTTTTTGGAGTCAGGGCCGGAACCGAGGATTCCTCTCAGGGGCTGACATGGATCTTTGGGTACTTCTGGAGTGTCCCCAAGGGAGTCAGGCCTCGTCTCGAGTCGGGGCATGCACGTGCGCTTTCCTTCCAGGCTGTAGCAGCAATGTCACGCTTCCCGTCGCGTGGATCAAAGGATCTGTGGTTTTCCCTCGAGGCTTTCCCTCGAGGCTTTCCCACAGGGCTCTCCCACGTGCCACCGTGGTGTGAGTCGATCCTCGGCGTGAAAGATGAGCCAGTGCAGGGCAAAGAGTTTCCTCTGGAATGGACTGAGACATCTGGGGGACTCTTGGAATGGTGGTACGACCATGGAGTTCCTCTCGCCTTTCCTGTTGAGAGTGCCTCCTCTTGAGATGCGACGGGAACGCCGGGAATTCTTTCCCGTTGAAAGCAGGGAAAGGATCCCTCATCTCGAGCTCCGAGGGGGAAACGGGGCTCCTCTGGATGTGGGCGGGACCATCGTGCTTCCTCTCGAGTGGAGACAGGTATGGCGGTGAACTTCTTGAGTTGCAGCAAGGGTGTGAAAGACCCTTTCGAAGTTCCAGAGGTTAGGTGTCATTAGTCTCCAGACGCCTCATCGGAAATAGGCCTCATCTCGCCTGGAAGGGAGAACTTCCTGGATTTTCTCGAGTTGCGGCAGGTGTTCCCGAGTTACGACGGGGACCTCAGGGACCCGCCCTGGTGGCCTCAGGAGAGGCCAGTCCCCATGCGAGTTGCTAGGGGGCCTCTCGGGATTCCTCTCCCGTCGATACCGGGGCCAAAAACCTTGTGTGGAGTCAGGGCCGGAACCGAGGATTCCTCTCAGGGGCTGACATGTATCTTTGGGTACGTCTGGAGTCTTCCCAGGGGAGTCAGGCCTCGTCTCGAGTGGGGGCATGCACGTGCGCTTTCCTTCCAGGCTGTAGCAGCAATGTCACGCTTCCCATCGCGTGGATCAAAGGATCTGTGGTTTTCCCTCGAGGCTTTCCCTCGAGGCTTTCCCACAGGGCTGTCCCACGTGCCACCGTGGTGTGAGTCGATCCTCGGCGTGAAAGATGAGCCAGTGCAGGGCAAAGAGGTTCCTCTGGAATGGACTGAGACATCTGGGGGACTCTTGGAATGGTGGTACGACCATGGAGTTCCTCTCGCCTTTCCTGTTGAGAGTGCCTCCACTTGAGATGAGACGAGAACACCGGGAATTCTTTCCCGTTGAAATCAGGTCAAGGATCACTCATCTCGAGCTCCGAGGGGGAAACGGGGCTCCTCTGGATGTGGGCGGGACCATCGTGCTTCCTCTCGAGTGGAGACGGGTATGGCGGTGAACTTCTTGAGTTGCAGTAAGGGTGTGAAAGACCCTTTCGAATTTCCAGAGGTTAGGTGTCATTAGTCTCCAGACGCCTCATCGGAAATAGGCCTCATCTTGCCTGGAAGGGAGAACTTCCTGGATTTTCTCGAGTTGCGGCAGGTGTTCCCGAGTTACGACGGGGACCTCAGGGACCCGCCCTGGTGGCCTCAGGAGAGGCCAATCCCCATGCGAGTTGCTAGGGGGCCTCTCGGGATTCCTCTCCCGTCGATACCGGGGCCAAAAACCTTGTGTGGAGTCAGGGCCGGAACCGAGGATTCCTCTCAGGGGCTGACATGGATCTTTGGGTACTTCTGGAGTCTCCCCAGGGGATTCAGGCCTCGTCTCGAGTGGGGGCATGCACTTGCGCTTTGCTTCCAGGCTGTAGCAGCAATGTCACGCTTCCCGTCGCGTGGATCAAAGGATCTGTGGTTTTCCCTCGAGGCTTTCCCTCGAGGCTTTCCCACAGGGCTGTCCCACGTGCCACCGTGGTGTGAGTCGATCTTCGGCGTGAAAGATGAGCCAGTGCAGGGCAAAGAGGTTCCTCTGGAATGGACTGAGACATCTGGGGGACTCTTGGAATGGTGGTACGACCATGGAGTTCCTCTCGGCTTTCCTGTGGAGAGTGCCTCCTCTTGAGATGCAACGGGATTGCCGGGAATTCTTTCCCGTTGAAAGCAGGGAAAGGATCCCTCATCTCGAGCTCCGAGGGGGAAACGGGGCTCCTCTGGATGTGGGCGGGACCATCGTGCTTCCTCTCGAGTGGAGACGGGTATGGCGGTGAACTTCTTGAGTTGCAGCAAGGGTGTGAAAGACCCTTTCGAAGTTCCAGAGGTTAGGTGTCATTAGTCTCCAGACGCCTCATCGGAAATAGGCCTCATCTCGCCTGGAAGGGAGAAGTTCCTGGATTTTCTCGAGTTTCGGCAGGTTATCCCGAGTTACGACGGGGACCTCAGGGACCCGCCCTGGTGGCCTCAGGAGAGGCCAGTCCCCATGCGAGTTACTAGGGGGCCTCTCGGGATTCCTCTCCCGTTGATACCGGGCCAAAAACCTTGTGTGGAGTCAGGGCCGGAACCGAGGATTCCTCTCAGGGGCTGACATGGATCTTTGGGTACTTGTGGAGTCTCCCCAGGGGAGTCAGGCCTCGTCTCGAGTGGGGGCATGCACGTGCACTTTCCTTCCAGGCTGTAGCAGCAATGTCATGCTTCCCGTCGCGTGGATCAAAGGATCTGTGGTTTTCCCTCGAGGCTTTCCCTCGAGGCTTTCTCACAGGGCTGTCCCACGTGCCACCGTGGTGTGAGTCGATCCTCGGCGTGAAAGATGAGCCAGTGCAGGACAAAGAGGTTCCTCTGGAATGGACTGAGACATCTGGGGTACTCTTGGAATGGTGGTACGACCATGGAGTTCCTCTCGCCTTTCCTGTTGAGAGTGCCTCCTCTTGAGATGCGATGGGAACGCCGGGAATTCTTTCCCGTTAAAAGCAGGGAAAGGATCCCTCATCTCGAGCTACGAGGGGGAAACGGGGCTCCTCTGGATGTGGGCGGGACCATCATGCTTCCTCTCGAGTGGACACGGGTATGGCGGTGAACTTCTTGAGTTGCAGCAAGGGTGTGAAAGACCCTTTCGAAGTTCCAGAGGTTAGGTGTCATTCGTCTCCAGACGCCTCATCGTAAATAGGCCTCATCTCGCCTGGAAAGGAGAACTTCCTGGATTTTCTCGAGTTGCGGCAGGTGTTCTCGAGTTACGACGGGGACCTCAGGGACCCGCCCTGGTGGCCTCAGGAGAAACCAGTCCCCATGCGAGTTGCTAGGGGGCCTCTCGGGATTCCTCTCCCGTCGATACCGGGGCCAAAAACCTTGTGTGGAGTCAGGGCCGGAACCGAGGATTCCTCTCAGGGGCTGACATGGATCTTTGGGTACTTCTGGAGTCTCCCCAGGGGAGTCAGGCCTCGTCTCGAGTGGGGGCATGCACGTGCGCTTTCCCTCCAGGCTGTAGCAGCAATGTCACGCTTCCCGTGGCGTGGATCAAAGGATCTGTGGTTTTCCCTCTAGGCTTTCCCTCGAGGCTTTCCCACAGGGCTGTCCCACGAGCCACCGTGGTGTGAGTCGATCTTCGGCGTGAAAGATGAGCCAGTGCAGGGCAAAGAGGTTCCTCTGGAATGGACTGAGACATCTGGGGGACTCTTGGAATGGTGGTACGACCATGGAGTTCCTCTCGGCTTTCCTGTGGAGAGTGCCTCCTCTTGAGATGCAACGGGATTGCCGGGAATTCTTTCCCGTTGAAAGCAGGGAAAGGATCCCTCATCTCGAGCTCCGAGGGGGAAACGGGGCTCCTCTGGATGTGGGCGGGACCATCGTGCTTCCTCTCGAGTGGAGACGGGTATGGCGGTGAACTTCTTGAGTTGCAGCAAGGGTGTGAAAGACCCTTTCGAAGTTCCAGAGGTTAGGTGTCATTAGTCTCCAGACGCCTCATCGGAAATAGGCCTCATCTCGCCTGGAAGGGAGAAGTTCCTGGATTTTCTCGAGTTGCGGCAGGTTATCCCGAGTTACGACGGGGACCTCAGGGACCCGCCCTGGTGGCCTCAGGAGAGGCCAGTCCCCATGCGAGTTGCTAGGGGGCCTCTCGGGATTCCTCTCCCGTTGATACCGGGCCAAAAACCTTGTGTGGAGTCAGGGCCGGAACCGAGGATTCCTCTCAGGGGCTGACATGGATCTTTGGGTACTTGTGGAGTCTCCCCAGGGGAGTCAGGCCTCGTCTCGAGTGGGGGCATGCACGTGCACTTTCCTTCCAGGCTGTAGCAGCAATGTCATGCTTCCCGTCGCGTGGATCAAAGGATCTGTGGTTTTCCCTCGAGGCTTTCCCTCGAGGCTTTCTCACAGGGCTGTCCCACGTGCCACCGTGGTGTGAGTCGATCCTCGGCGTGAAAGATGAGCCAGTGCAGGACAAAGAGGTTCCTCTGGAATGGACTGAGACATCTGGGGGACTCTTGGAATGGTGGTACGACCATGGAGTTCCTCTCGCCTTTCCTGTTGAGAGTGCCTCCTCTTGAGATGCGATGGGAACGCCGGGAATTCTTTCCCGTTAAAAGCAGGGAAAGGATCCCTCATCTCGAGCTACGAGGGGGAAACGGGGCTCCTCTGGATGTGGGCGGGACCATCATGCTTCCTCTCGAGTGGACACGGGTATGGCGGTGAACTTCTTGAGTTGCAGCAAGGGTGTGAAAGACCCTTTCGAAGTTCCAGAGGTTAGGTGTCATTCGTCTCCAGACGCCTCATCGTAAATAGGCCTCATCTCGCCTGGAAAGGAGAACTTCCTGGATTTTCTCGAGTTGCGGCAGGTGTTCTCGAGTTACGACGGGGACCTCAGGGACCCGCCCTGGTGGCCTCAGGAGAAACCAGTCCCCATGCGAGTTGCTAGGGGGCCTCTCGGGATTCCTCTCCCGTCGATACCGGGGCCAAAAACCTTGTGTGGAGTCAGGGCCGGAACCGAGGATTCCTCTCAGGGGCTGACATGGATCTTTGGGTACTTCTGGAGTCTCCCCAGGGGAGTCAGGCCTCGTCTCGAGTGGGGGCATGCACGTGCGCTTTCCTTCCAGGCTGTAGCAGCAATGTCACGCTTCCCGTGGCGTGGATCAAAGGATCTGTGGTTTTCCCTCTAGGCTTTCCCTCGAGGCTTTCCCACAGGGCTGTCCCACGTGCCACCGTGATGTGAGTCGATCCTCGGCGTGAAAGATGTGCCAGTGCAGGGCAAAGAGGTTCCTCTGTAATGGACTGAGACATCTGGGGGACTCTTGGAATGGTGGTACGACCATGGAGTTCCTCTCGCCTTTCCTGTTGAGAGTGCCTCCTCTTGAGATGCGACGGGGACGCTGGGAATTCTTTCCCGTTGAAAGCAGGGAAACGATCCCTCATCTCGAGCTACGAGGGGGAAACGGGGCTCCTCTGGATGTGGGCGGGACCATCGTGCTTACTCTCGAGTGGAGACGGGTATGGCGGTGAACTTCTTCAGTTGCAGCAAGGGTGTGAAAGACCCTTTCGAAGTTCCAGAGGTTAGGTGTCATTAGTCTCCAGACGCCTCATCGGAAATAGGCCTCATCTCGCCTGGAAGGGAGAACTTCCTGGATTTTCTCGAGTTGCGGCAGGTGTTGTCGAGTTACGACGGGGACCACAGGGACCCGCCCTGGTGGCCTCAGGAGAGGCCAGTCCCCATGCGAGTTGCTAGGGGGCCTCTCGGGATTCCTCTCCCGTCGATACCGGGGCCAAAAACCTTGTGTGGAGTCAGGGCCGGAACCGAGGATTCCTCTCACGGGCTGACATGGATCTTTGTGTACTTGTGGAGTCTCCCCAGCGGAGTCAGGCCTCGTCTCGAGTGGGGGCATGCACGTGCGCTTTCCTTCCAAGCTGTAGCAGCAATGTCACGCTTCCCGTCGCGTGGATCAAAGGATCTGTGGTTTTCCCTCGAGGCTTTCCCTCGAGGCTTTCCCACAGGGCTGTCCCACGTGCCACCGTGGTGTGAGTCGATCCTCGGCGTGAAAGATGAGCCAGTGCAGGGCAAAGAGGATCCTCTGGAATGGACTGAGACATCTGGGGGACTCTTGGAATGGTGGAACGACCATGGAGTTCCTCTCGCCTTTCCTGTTGAGAGTGCCTCCTCTTGAGATGCGATGGGAACGCCGGGAATTCTTTCCCGTTGAAAGCAGGGAAAGGATCCCTCATCTCGAGCTACGAGGGGGAAACGGGGCTCCTCTGGATGTGGGCGGGACCATCGTGCTTCCTCCCGAGTGGACACGGGTATGGCGGTGAACTTCTTGAGTTGCAGCAAGGGTGTGAAAGACCCTTTCGAAGTTCCAGAGGTTAGGTGTCATTCGTCTCCAGACGCCTCATCGGAAATAGGCCTCATCTGGCCTGGAAGGTAGAACTTCCTGGATTTTCTCGAGTTGCGGCAGGTGTTGTCGAGTTACGACGGGGACCTCAGGAACCCGCCCTGGTGGCCTCAGGAGAGGCCAGTCCCCATGCGAGTTGCTAGGGGGCCTCTCGGGATTCCTCTCCCGTCGATACCGGGGCCAAAAACCTTGTGTGGAGTCAGGGCCGGAACCGAGGATTCCTCTCAGGGGCTGACATGGATCTTTGGTTACTTCTGGAGTCTCCCCAGCGGAGTCAGGCCTCGTCTCGAGTGGGGGCATGCACGTGCGCTTTCCTTCCAGGCTGTAGCAGCAATGTCACGCTTCCCGTCGCGTGGATCAAAGGATCTGTGGTTTTCCCTCGAGGCTTTCCCTCGAGGCTTTCCCACAGGGCTGTCCCACGTGCCACCGTGGTGTGAGTCGATCCTCGGCGTGAAAGATGAGCCAGTGCAGGGCAAAGAGGATCCTCTGGAATGGACTGAGACATCTGGGGGACTCTTGGAATGGTGGAACGACCATGGAGTTCCTCTCGCCTTTCCTGTTGAGAGTGCCTCCTCTTGAGATGCGATGGGAACGCCGGGAATTCTTTCCCGTTGAAAGCAGGGAAAGGATCCCTCATCTCGAGCTACGAGGGGGAAACGGGGCTCCTCTGGATGTGGGCGGGACCATCGTGCTTCCTCCCGAGTGGACACGGGTATGGCGGTGAACTTCTTGAGTTGCAGCAAGGGTGTGAAAGACCCATTCGAAGTTCCAGAGGTTAGGTGTCATTCGTCTCCAGACGCCTCATCGGAAATAGGCCTCATCTGGCCTGGAAGGTAGAACTTCCTGGATTTTCTCGAGTTGCGGCAGGTGTTGTCGAGTTACGACGGGGACCTCAGGAACCCGCCCTGGTGGCCTCAGGAGAGGCCAGTCCCCATGCGAGTTGCTAGGGGGCCTCTCGGGATTCCTCTCCCGTCGATACCGGGGCCAAAAACCTTGTGTGGAGTCAGGGCCGGAACCGAGGATTCCTCTCAGGGGCTGACATGGATCTTTGGTTACTTCTGGAGTCTCCCCAGCGGAGTCAGGCCTCGTCTCGAGTGGGGGCATGCACGTGCGCTTTCCTTCCAGGCTGTAGCAGCAATGTCACGCTTCCCGTCGCGTGGATCAAAGGATCTGTGGTTTTCCCTCGAGGCTTTCCCTCGAGGCTTTCCCACAGGGCTGTCCCACGTGCCACCGTGGTGTGAGTCGATCCTCGGCGTGAAAGATGAGCCAGTGCAGGGCAAAGAGGATCCTCTGGAATGGACTGAGACATCTGGGGGACTCTTGGAATGGTGGAACGACCATGGAGTTCCTCTCGCCTTTCCTGTTGAGAGTGCCTCCTCTTGAGATGCGATGGGAACGCCGGGAATTCTTTCCCGTTGAAAGCAGGGAAAGGATCCCTCATCTCGAGCTACGAGGGGGAAACGGGGCTCCTCTGGATGTGGGCGGGACCATCGTGCTTCCTCCCGAGTGGACACGGGTATGGCGGTGAACTTCTTGAGTTGCAGCAAGGGTGTGAAAGACCCTTTCGAAGTTCCAGAGGTTAGGTGTCATTCGTCTCCAGACGCCTCATCGGAAATAGGCCTCATCTGGCCTGGAAGGTAGAACTTCCTGGATTTTCTCGAGTTGCGGCAGGTGTTGTCGAGTTACGACGGGGACCTCAGGAACCCGCCCTGGTGGCCTCAGGAGAGGCCAGTCCCCATGCGAGTTGCTAGGGGGCCTCTCGGGATTCCTCTCCCGTCGATACCGGGGCCAAAAACCTTGTGTGGAGTCAGGGCCGGAACCGAGGATTCCTCTCAGGGGCTGACATGGATCTTTGGTTACTTCTGGAGTCTCCCCAGCGGAGTCAGGCCTCGTCTCGAGTGGGGGCATGCACGTGCGCTTTCCTTCCAGGCTGTAGCAGCAATGTCACGCTTCCCGTCGCGTGGATCAAAGGATCTGTGGTTTTCCCTCGAGGCTTTCCCTCGAGGCTTTCCCACAGGGCTGTCCCACGTGCCACCGTGGTGTGAGTCGATCCTCGGCGTGAAAGATGAGCCAGTGCAGGGCAAAGAGGTTCCTCTGGAATGGACTGAGACATCTGGGGGACTCTTGGAATGGTGGTACGACCATGGAGTTCCTCTCGCCTTTCCTGTTGAGAGTGCCTCCTCTTGAGATGCGACGGGAACGCCGGGAATTCTTTCCCGTTGAAAGCAGGGAAAGGATCCCTCATCTCGAGCTACGAGGGGGAAACGGGTCTCCTCTGGATGTGGGCGGGACCATCGTGCTTCCTCTCGAGTGGAGACGGGTATGGCGGTGAACTTCTTGAGTTGCAGCAAGGGTGTGAAAGACCCTTTCGAAGTTCCAGAGGTTAGGTGTCATTAGTCTCCAGACGCCTCATCGGAAATAGGCCTCATCTCGCCTGGAAGGGAGAACTTCCTGGATTTTCTCGAGTTGCGGCAGGTGTTCTCGAGTTACGACGGGGACCTCAGGGACCCGCCCTGGTGGCCTCAGGAGAGGCCAGTCCCCATGCGAGTTGCTAGAGGGCCTCTCGGAATTCCTCTCCCGTCGATACCGGGGCCGAAAACCTTGTGTGGAGTCAGGGCCGGAACCGAGGATTCCTCTCAGGGGCTGACATGGATCTTTGGGTACTTCTGGAGTCTCCCCAGGGGAGTCAGGCCTCGTCTCGAGTGGAGGCATGCACGTGCGCTTTCCTTCCAGGCTGTAGCAGCAATGTCATGCTTCCCGTGGCGTGGATCAAAGGATCTGTGGTTTTCCCTCTAGGCTTTCCCTCGAGGCTTTCCCACAGGGCTATCCCACGTGCCACCGTGGTGTGAGTCGATCCTCGGCGTGAAAGATGAGCCAGTGCAGGGCAAAGAGGTTCCTCTGGAATGGACTGAGACATCTGGGGGACTCTTGGAATGGTGGTACGACCATGGAGTTCCTCTCGCCTTTCCTGTTGAGAGTGCCTCCTCTTGAGATGCGACGGGAACGCTGGGAATCCTTTCCCGTTGAAAGCAGGGAAACGATCCCTCATCTCGAGCTCCGAGGGGGAAACGGGGCTCCTCTGGATGTGGGCGGGACCATCGTGCTTCCTCTCGAGTGGAGACGGGTATGGCGGTGAACTTCTTGAGTTGCAGCAAGGGTGTGAAAGACCCTTTCGAAGTTCCAGAGGTTAGGTGTCATTAGTCTCTAGACGCCTCATCGGAAATAGGCCTCATCTCGCCTGGAAGGGAGAACTTCCTGGATTTTCTCGAGTTGCGGCAGGTGTTCTCGAGTTACGACGGGGACCTCAGGGACCCGCCCTGGTGGCCTCAGGATAGGCCAGTCCCCATGCGAGTTGCTAGGGGGCCTCTCGGATTCCTCTCCCGTCGATACCGGGGCCAAAAACCTTGTGTGGAGTCAGGGCCGGAAACGAGGATTCCTCTCAGGGGCTGACATGGATCTTTGGGTACTTGTGGAGTCTCCCCAGGGGAATCAGGCCTCGTCTCGAGTGGGGGCATGCACGTGCGCTTTCCTTCCAGGCTGTAGCAGCAATGTCACGCTTCCCGTCGCGTGGATCAAAGGATCTGTGGTTTTCCCTCGAGGCTTTCCCTCGAGGCTTTCCCACAGGGCTGTCCCACGTGCCACCGTGGTGTGAGTCGATCCTCGGCGTGAAAGATGAGCCAGTGCAGGGCAAAGAGGTTCCTCTGGAATGGACTGAGACATCTGGGAGACTCTTGGAATGGTGGTACGACCATGGAGTTCCTCTCGCCTTTCCTGTTGAGAGTGCCTCCTCTTGAATGCGATGGGAAGGCCTGGAATTCTTTCCCGTTGAAAGCAGGGAAAGGATCCCTCATCTCGAGCTACGAGGGGGAAACGGGGCTCCTCTGGATGTGGGCGGGACCATCGTGCTTCCTCTCGAGTGGACACGGGTATGGCGGTGAACTTCTTGAGTTGCAGCAAGGGTGTGAAAGACCCTTTCGAAGTTCCAGAGGTTAGGTGTCATTCGTCTCCAGACGCCTCATCGGAAATAGGCCTCATCTGGCCTGGAAGGTAGAACTTCCTGGATTTTCTCGAGTTGCGGCAGGTGTTGTCGAGTTACGACGGGGACCTCAGGGACCCGCCCTGGTGGCCTCAGGAGAGGCCAGTCCCCATGCGAGTTGCTAGGGGGCCTCTCGGGATTCCTCTCCCGTCGATACCGGGGCCAAAAACCTTGTGTGGAGTCAGGGCCGGAACCGAGGATTCCTCTCAGGGGCTGAGATGGATCTTTGGGTACTCCTGGAGTCTCCCCAGCGGAGTCAGGCCTCGTCTCGAGTGGGGGCATGCACGTGCGCTTTCCTTCCAGGCTGTAGCAGCAATGTCACGCTTCCCGTCGCGTGGATCAAAGGATCTGTGGTTTTCCCTCGAGGCTTTCCCTCGAGGCTTTCCCACAGGGCTGTCCCACGTGCCACCGTGGTGTGAGTCGATCCTCGGCGTGAAAGATGAGCCAGTGCAGGGCAAAGAGGTTCCTCTGGAATGGACTGAGACATCTGGGGGACTCTTGGAATGGTGGTACGACCATGGAGTTCCTCTCGCCTTTCCTGTTGAGAGTGCCTCCTCTTGAGATGCGACGGGAACGCCGGGAATTCTTTCCCGTTGAAAGCAGGGAAAGGATCCCTCATCTCGAGCTACGAGGGGCAAACGGGGCTCCTCTGGATGTGGGCGGGACCATCGTGCTTCCTCTCGAGTGGAGACGGGTATGGCGGTGAACTTCTTGAGTTGCAGCAAGGGTGTGAAAGACCCTTTCGAAGTTCCAGAGGTTAGGTGTCATTAGTCTCCAGACGCCTCATCGGAAATAGGCCTCATCTCGCCTGGAAGGGAGAATTTCCTGGATTTTCTCGAGTTGCGGCAGGTGTTGTCGAGTTACGACGGGGACCTCAGGGACCCGCCCTGGTGGCCTCAGGAGAGGCCAGTCCCCATGCGAGTTGCTAGGGGGCCTCTCGGGATTCCTCTCCCGTCGATACCGGCGCCAAAAACCTTGTGTGGAGTCAGGGCCGGAACCGAGGATTCCTCTCAGGGGCTGACATGGATCTTTGGGTACTTCTGGAGTCTCCCCAGGGGAGTCAGGCCTCGTCTCGAGTGGGGGCATGCACGTGCGCTTTCCTTCCAGGCTGTAGCAGCAATGTCATGCTTCCCGTGGCGTGGATCAAAGGATCTGTGGTTTTCCCTCTAGGTTTTCCCTCGAGGCTTTCCCACAGGGCTGTCCCACGTGCCACCGTGGTGTGAGTTGATCCTCGGCGTGAAAGATGAGCCAGTGCAGGGCAAAGAGGTTCCTCTGGAATGGACTGAGACATCTGGGGGACTCTTGGAATGGTGGTACGACCATGGAGTTCCTCTCGCCTTTCCTGTTGAGAGTGCCTCCTCTTGAGATGCGACGGGGACGCTGGGAATCCTTTCCCGTGGAAAGCAGGGAAACGATCCCTCATCTCGAGCTCCGAGGGGGAAACGGGGCTCCTCTGGATGTGGGCGGGACCATCGTGCTTCCTCTCGAGTGGAGACGGGTATGGCGGTGAACTTCTTGAGTTGCAGCAAGGGTGTGAAAGACCCTTTCGAAGTTCCAGAGGTTAGGTGTCATTAGTCTCCAGACGCCTCATCGGAAATAGGCCTCATCTCGCCTGGAAGGGAGAACTTCCTGGATTTTCTCGAGTTGCGGCAGGTGTTCTCGAGTTACGACGGGGACCTCAGGGACCCGCCCTGGTGGCCTCAGGATAGGCCAGTCCCCATGCGAGTTGCTAGGGGGCCTCTCGGATTCCTCTCCCGTCGATACCGGGGCCAAAAACCTTGTGTGGAGTCAGGGCCGGAACCGAGGATTCCTCTCAGGGGCTGACATGGATCTTTGGGTACTTGTGGAGTCTCCCCAGGGGAGTCAGGCCTCGTCTCGAGTGGGGGCATGCACGTGCGCTTTCCTTCCAGGCTGTAGCAGCAATGTCACGCTTCCCGTCGCGTGGATCAAAGGATCTGTGGTTTTCCCGCGAGGCTTTCCCTCGAGGCTTTCCCACAGGGCTGTCCCACGTGCCACCGTGGTGTGAGTCGATCCTCGGCGTGAAAGATGAGCCAGTGCAGGGCAAAGAGGTTCCTCTGGAATGGACTGAGACATCTGGGGGACTCTTGGAATGGTGGTACGACCATGGAGTTCCTCTCGCCTTTCCTGTTGAGAGTGCCTCCTCTTGAGATGCGATGGGAATGCCGGGAATTCTTTCCCGTTGAAAGCAGGGAAAGGATCCCTCATCTCGAGCTACGAGGGGGAAACGGGGCTCCTCTGGATGTGGGCGGGACCATCGTGCTTCCTCTCGAGTGGACACGGGTATGGCGGTGAACTTCTTGAGTTGCAGCAAGGGTGTGAAAGACCCTTTCGAAGTTCCAGAGGTTAGGTGTCATTCGTCTCCAGACGCCTCATCGGAAATAGGCCTCATCTGGCCTGGAAGGTAGAACTTCCTGGATTTTCTCGAGTTGCGGCAGGTGTTGTCGAGTTACGACGGGGACCTCAGGGACCCGCCCTGGTGGCCTCAGGAGAGGCCAGTCCCCATGCGAGTTGCTAGAGGGCCTCTCGGGATTCCTCTCCCGTCGATACCGGGGCCAAAAACCTTGTGTGGAGTCAGGGCCGGAACCAAGGATTCCTCTCAGGGGCTGACATGGATCTTTGGGTACTTCTGGAGTCTCCCCAGCGGAGTCAGGCCTCGTCTCGAGTGGGGGCATGCACGTGCGCTTTCCTTCCAGGCTGTAGCAGCAATGTCACGCTTCCCGTCGCGTGGATCAAAGGATCTGTGGTTTTCCCTCGAGGCTTTCCCTCGAGGCTTTCCCACAGGGCTGTCCCACGTGCCACCGTGGTGTGAGTCGATCCTCGGCGTGAAAGATAAGCCAGTGCAGGGCAAAGAGGTTCCTCTGGAATGGACTGAGACATCTGGGAGACTCTTGGAATGGTGGTACGACCATGGAGTTCCTCTCGCCTTTCCAGTTGAGAGTGCCTCCTCTTGAATGCGATGGGAACGCCGGGAATTCTTTCCCGTTGAAAGCAGGGAAAGGATCCCTCATCTCGAGCTACGAGGGGGAAACGGGGCTCCTCTGGATGTGGGCGGGACCATCATGCTTCCTCTCGAGTGGACACGGGTATGGCGGTGAACTTCTTGAGTTGCAGCAAGGGTGTGAAAGACCCTTTCGAAGTTCCAGAGGTTAGGTGTCATTCGTCTCCAGACGCCTCATCAGAAATAGGCCTCATCTGGCCTGGAAGGTAGAACTTCCTGGATTTTCTCGAGTTGCGGCAGGTGTTGTCGAGTTACGACGGGGACCTCAGGGACCCGCCCTGGTGGCCTCAGGAGAGGCCAGTCCCCATGCGAGTTGCTAGGGGGCCTCTCGGGATTCCTCTCCCGTCGATACCGGGGCCAAAAACCTTGTGTGGAGTCAGGGCCGGAACCGAGGATTCCTCTCAGGGGCTGACATGGATCTTTGGGTACTCCTGGAGTCTCCCCAGCGGAGTCAGGCCTCGTCTCGAGTGGGGGCATGCACGTGCGCTTTCCTTCCAGGCTGTAGCAGCAATGTCACGCTTCCCGTCGCGTGGATCAAAGGATCTGTGGTTTTCCCTCGAGGCTTTCCCTCGAGGCTTTCCCACAGGGCTGTCCCACGTGCCACCGTGGTGTGAGTCGATCCTCGGCGTGAAAGATGAGCCAGTGCAGGGCAAAGAGGTTCCTCTGGAATGGACTGAGACATCTGGGGGACTCTTGGAATGGTGGTACGACCATGGAGTTCCTCTCGCCTTTCCTGTTGAGAGTGCCTCCTCTTGAGATGCGACGGGGACGCTGGGAAATCTTTCCCGTTGAAAGCAGGGAAAGGATCCCTCATCTCGAGCTACGAGGGGGAAACGGGGCTCCTCTGGATGTGGGCGGGACCATCGTGCTTCCTCTCGAGTGGACACGGGTATGGCGGTGAACTTCTTGAGTTGCAGCAAGGGTGTGAAAGACCCTTTCGAAGTTCCAGAGGTTAGGTGTCATTCGTCTCCAGACGCCTCATCGGAAATAGGCCTCATCTGGCCTGGAAGGTAGAACTTCCTGGATTTTCTCGAGTTGCGGCAGGTGTTGTCGAGTTACGACGGGGACCTCAGGGACCCGCCCTGGTGGCCTCAGGAGAGGCCAGTCCCCATGCGAGTTGCTAGGGGGCCACTCGGGATTCCTCTCCCGTCGATACCGGGGCCAAAAACCTTGTGTGGAGTCAGGGCCGGAACCAAGGATTCCTCTCAGGGGCTGACATGGATCTTTGGGTACTTCTGGAGTCTCCCCAGCGGAGTCAGGCCTCGTCTCGAGTGGGGGCATGCACGTGCGCTTTCCTTCCAGGCTGTAGCAGCAATGTCACGCTTCCCGTCGCGTGGATCAAAGGATCTGTGGTTTTCCCTCGAGGCTTTCCCTCGAGGCTTTCCCACAGGGCTGTCCCACGTGCCACCGTGGTGTGAGTCGATCCTCGGCGTGAAAGATAAGCCAGTGCAGGGCAAAGAGGTTCCTCTGGAATGGACTGAGACATCTGGGAGACTCTTGGAATGGTGGTACGACCATGGAGTTCCTCTCGCCTTTCCAGTTGAGAGTGCCTCCTCTTGAATGCGATGGGAACGCCGGGAATTCTTTCCCGTTGAAAGCAGGGAAAGGATCCCTCATCTCGAGCTACGAGGGGGAAACGGGGCTCCTCTGGATGTGGGCGGGACCATCATGCTTCCTCTCGAGTGGACACGGGTATGGCGGTGAACTTCTTGAGTTGCAGCAAGGGTGTGAAAGACCCTTTCGAAGTTCCAGAGGTTAGGTGTCATTCGTCTCCAGACGCCTCATCGGAAATAGGCCTCATCTGGCCTGGAAGGTAGAACTTCCTGGATTTTCTCGAGTTGCGGCAGGTGTTGTCGAGAAACGACGGGGACCTCAGGGACCCGCCCTGGTGGCCTCAGGAGAGGCCAGTCCCCATGCGAGTTGCTAGGGGGCCTCTCGGGATTCCTCTCCCGTCGATACCGGGGCCAAAAACCTTGTGTGGAGTCAGGGCCGGAACCGAGGATTCCTCTCAGGGGCTGACATGGATCTTTGGGTACTCCTGGAGTCTCCCCAGCGGAGTGAGGCCTCGTCTCGAGTGGGGGCATGCACGTGCGCTTTCCTTCCAGGCTGTAACAGCAATGTCACGCTTCCCGTCGCGTGGATCAAAGGATCTGTGGTTTTCCCTCGAGGCTTTCCCTCGAGGCTTTCCCACAGGGCTGTCCCACGTGCCACCGTGTTGTGAGTCGATCCTCGGCGTGAAAGATGAGCCAGTGCAGGGCAAAGAGGTTCCTCTGGAATGGACTGAGACATCTGGGGGACTCTTGGAATGGTGGTACGACCATGGAGTTCCTCTCGCCTTTCCTGTTGAGAGTGCCTCCTCTTGAGATGCGACGGGAACGCCAGGAATTCTTTCCCGTTGAAAGCAGGGAAAGGATCCCTCATCTCGAGCTACGAGGGGCAAACGGGGCTCCTCTGGATGTGGGCGGGACCATCGTGCTTCCTCTCGAGTGGAGACGGGTATGGCGGTGAACTTCTTGAGTTGCAGCAAGGGTGTGAAAGACCCTTTCGAAGTTCCAGAGGTTAGGTGTCATTAGTCTCCAGACGCCTCATCGGAAATAGGCCTCATCTCGCCTGGAAGGGAGAACTTCATGGATTTTCTCGAGTTGCGGCAGGTGTTCCCGAGTTAAGACGGGGACCTCTGGGACCCGCCCTGGTGGCCTCAGGACAGGCCAGTCCCCATGCGAGTTGCTAGGGGGCCTCTCGGGATTCCTCTCCCGTCGATACCGTGGCCAAAAACCTTGTGTGGAGTCAGGGCCGGAACCGAGGATTCCTCTCAGGGGCTGACATGGACCTTTGGGTACTCCTGGAGTCTCCCCAGCGGAGTCAGGCCTCGTCTCGAGTGGGGGCATGCACGTGCGCTTTCCTTCCAGGCTGTAGCAGCAATGTCACGCTTCCCGTCGCGTGGATCAAAGGATCTGTGGTTTTCCCTCGAGGCTTTCCCTCGAGGCTTTCCCACAGGGCTGTCCCACGTGCCACCGTGGTGTGAGTCGATCCTCGGCGTGAAAGATGAGCCAGTGCAGGGCAAAGAGGTTCCTTTGGAATGGACTGAGACATCTGGGGGACTCTTGGAATGGTGGTACGACCATGGAGTTCCTCTCGCCTTTCCTGTTGAGAGTGCCTCCTCTTGAGATGCGACAGGAACGCCGGGAATTCTTTCCCGTTGAAAGCAGGGAAAGGATCCCTCATCTCGAGCTACGAGGGGCAAACGGGGCTCCTCTGGATGTGGGCGGGACCATCGTGCTTCCTCTCGAGTGGAGACGGGTATGGCGGTGAACTTCTTGAGTTGCAGCAAGGGTGTGAAAGACCCTTTCGAAGTTCCAGAGGTTAGGTGTCATTAGTCTCCAGACGCCTCATCGGAAATAGGCCTCATATCGCCTGGAAGGGAGAACTTCCTGGATTTTCTCGAGTTGCGGCAGGTGTTCTCGAGTTACAACGGGGACCTCAGGGACCCGCCCTGGTGGCCTCAGGATAGGCCAGTCCCCATGCGAGTTGCTAGGGGGCCTCTCGGGATTCCTCTCCCGTCGATACCGGGGCCAAAAACCTTGTGTGGAGTCAGGGCCGGAACCGAGGATTCCTCTCAGGGGCTGACATGGATCTTTGGGTACTTGTGGAGTCTCCCCAGGGGAGTCAGGCCTCGTCTCGAGTGGGGGCATGCACGTGCGCTTTCCTTCCAGGCTGTAGCAGCAATGTCACGCTTCCCGTCGCGTGGATCAAAGGATCTGTGGTTTTCCCTCGAGGCTTTCCCTCGAGGCTTTCCCACAGGGCTGTCCCACGTGCCACCGTGGTGTGAGTCGATCCTCGGCGTGAAAGATGAGCCAGTGCAGGGCAAAGAGGTTCCTCTGGAATGGACTGAGACATCTGGGGGACTCTTGGAATGGTGGTACGACCATGGAGTTCCTCTCGCCTTTCCTGTTGAGAGTGCCTCCTCTTGAGATGCGATGGGAACGCCGGGAATTCTTTCCCGTTGAAAGCAGGGAAAGGATCCCTCATCTCGAGCTACGAGGGGGAAACGGGGCTCCTCTGGATGTGGGCGGGACCATCATGCTTCCTCTCGAGTGGACACGGGTATGGCGGTGAACTTCTTGAGTTGCAGCCAGGGTGTGAAAGACCCTTTCGAAGTTCCAGAGGTTAGGTGTCATTCGTCTCCAGACGCCTCATCGGAAATAGGCCTCATCTCGCCTGGAAGGTAGAACTTCCTGGATTTTCTCGAGTTGCGGCAGGTGTTGTCGAGTTACGACGGGAACCTCAGGGACCCGCCCTGGTGGCCTCAGGAGAGGCCAGTCCCCATGCGAGTTGCTAGGGGGCCTCTCGGGATTCCTCTCCCGTCGATACCGGGGCCAAAAACCTTGTGTGGAGTCAGGGCCGGAACCGAGGATTCCTCTCAGGGGCTGACATGGATCTTTGGGTACTTCTGGAGTCTCCCCAGGGGATTCAGGCCTCGTCTCGAGTGGGGGCATGCACGTGCGCTTTCCTTCCAGGCTGTAGCAGCAATGTCACGCTTCCCGTCGCGTGGATCAAAGGATCTGTGGTTTTCCCTCGAGGCTTTCCCTCGAGGCTTTCCCACAGGGCTGTCCCAAGTGCCACCGTGGTGTGAGTCGATCCTCGGCGTGAAAGATGAGCCAGTGCAGGGCAAAGAGGTTCCTCTGGAATGGACTGAGACATCTGGGGGACTCTTGGAATGGTGGTACGACCATGGAGTTCCTCTCGGCTTTCCTGTGGAGAGTGCCTCCTCTTGAGATGCGACGGGATCGCCGGGAATTCTTTCCCGTTGAAAGCAAGGAAAGGATCCCTCATCTCGAGCTCCGAGGGGGAAACGGGGCTCTTCTGGATGTGGGCGGGACCATCGTGCTTCCTCTCGAGTGGAGACGGGTATGGCGGTGAACTTCTTGAGTTGCAGCAAGGGTGTGAAAGACCCTTTCGAAGTTCCAGAGGTTAGGTGTCATTCGTCTCCAGACGCCTCATCGGAAATAGGCCTCATCTCGCCTGGAAGGGAGAACTTCCTGGATTTTCTCGAGTTGCGGCAGGTGTTGTCGAGTTACGACGGGGACCTCAGGGACCCGCCCTGGTGGCCTCAGGAGAGGCCAGTCCCCATGCGAGTTGCTAGGGGGCCTCTCGGGATTCCTCTCCCGTCGATACCGGGGCCAAAAACCTTGTGTGGAGTCAGGGCCGGAACCGAAGATTCCTCTCAGGGGCTGACATGGATCTTTGGGTACTCCTGGAGTCTCCCCAGCGGAGTGAGGCCTCGTCTCGAGTGGGGGCATGCACGTGCGCTTTCCTTCCAGGCTGTAGCAGCAATGTCACGCTTCCCGTCGCGTGGATCAAAGGATCTGTGGTTTTCCCTCGAGGCTTTCCCTCGAGGCTTTCCCACAGGGCTGTCCCACGTGCCACCGTGGTGTGAGTCGATCCTCGGTGTGAAAGATGAGCCAGTGCAGGGCAAAGAGGTTCCTCTGGAATGGACTGAGACATCTGGGGGACTCTTGGAATGGTGGTACGACCATGGAGTTCCTCTCGCCTTTCCTGTTGAGAGTGCCTCCTCTTGAGATGCGACGGGAACGCCGGGAATTCTTTCCCGTTGAAAGCAGGGAAAGGATCCCTCATCTCGAGCTACGAGGGGCAAACGGGGCTCCTCTGGATGTGGGCGGGACCATCGTGCTTCCTCTCGAGTGGACACGGGTATGGCGGTGAACTTCTTGAGTTGCAGCAAGGGTGTGAAAGACCCTTTCGAAGTTCCAGAGGTTAGGTGTCATTCGTCTCCAGACGCCTCATCGGAAATAGGCCTCATCTGGCCTGGAAGGTAGAACTTCCTGGATTTTCTCGAGTTGCGGCAGGTGTTGTCGAGTTACGACGGGGACCTCAGGGACCCGCCCTGGTGGCCTCAGGAGAGGCCAGTCCCCATGCGAGTTGCTAGGGGGCCACTCGGGATTCCTCTCCCGTCGATACCGGGGCCAAAAACCTTGTGTGGAGTCAGGGCCGGAACCAAGGATTCCTCTCAGGGGCTGACATGGATCTTTGGGTACTTCTGGAGTCTCCCCAGCGGAGTCAGGCCTCGTCTCGAGTGGGGGCATGCACGTGCGCTTTCCTTCCAGGCTGTAGCAGCAATGTCACGCTTCCCGTCGCGTGGATCAAAGGATCTGTGGTTTTCCCTCGAGGCTTTCCCTCGAGGCTTTCCCACAGGGCTGTCCCACGTGCCACCGTGGTGTGAGTCGATCCTCGGCGTGAAAGATAAGCCAGTGCAGGGCAAAGAGGTTCCTCTGGAATGGACTGAGACATCTGGGAGACTCTTGGAATGGTGGTACGACCATGGAGTTCCTCTCGCCTTTCCAGTTGAGAGTGCCTCCTCTTGAATGCGATGGGAACGCCGGGAATTCTTTCCCGTTGAAAGCAGGGAAAGGATCCCTCATCTCGAGCTACGAGGGGGAAACGGGGCTCCTCTGGATGTGGGCGGGACCATCATGCTTCCTCTCGAGTGGACACAGGTATGGCGGTGAACTTCTTGAGTTGCAGCAAGGGTGTGAAAGACCCTTTCGAAGTTCCAGAGGTTAGGTGTCATTCGTCTCCAGACGCCTCATCGGAAATAGGCCTCATCTGGCCTGGAAGGTAGAATTTCCTGGATTTTCTCGAGTTGCGGCAGGTGTTGTCGAGTTACGACGGGGACCTCAGGGACCCGCCCTGGTGGCCTCAGGAGAGGCCAGTCCCCATGCGAGTTGCTAGGGGGCCTCTCGGGATTCCTCTCCCGTCGATACCGGGGCCAAAAACCTTGTGTGGAGTCAGGGCCGGAACCGAGGATTCCTCTCAGGGGCTGACATGGATCTTTGGGTACTCCTGGAGTCTCCCCAGCGGAGTGAGGCCTCGTCTCGAGTGGGGGCATGCACGTGCGCTTTCCTTCCAGGCTGTAACAGCAATGTCACGCTTCCCGTCGCGTGGATCAAAGGATCTGTGGTTTTCCCTCGAGGCTTTCCCTCGAGGCTTTCCCACAGGGCTGTCCCACGTGCCACCGTGTTGTGAGTCGATCCTCGGCGTGAAAGATGAGCCAGTGCAGGGCAAAGAGGTTCCTCTGGAATGGACTGAGACATCTGGGGGACTCTTGGAATGGTGGTACGACCATGGAGTTCCTCTCGCCTTTCCTGTTGAGAGTGCCTCCTCTTGAGATGCGACGGGAACGCCGGGAATTCTTTCCCGTTGAAAGCAGGGAAAGGATCCCTCATCTCGAGCTACGAGGGGCAAACGGGGCTCCTCTGGATGTGGGCGGGACCATCGTGCTTCCTCTCGAGTGGAGACGGGTATGGCGGTGAACTTCTTGAGTTGCAGCAAGGGTGTGAAAGACCCTTTCGAAGTTCCAGAGGTTAGGTGTCATTAGTCTCCAGACGCCTCATCGGAAATAGGCCTCATCTCGCCTGGAAGGGAGAACTTCCTGGATTTTCTCGAGTTGCGGCAGGTGTTCCCGAGTTACGACGGGGACCTCTGGGACCCGCCCTGGTGGCCTCAGGACAGGCCAGTCCCCATGCGAGTTGCTAGGGGGCCTCTCGGGATTCCTCTCCCGTCGATACCGTGGCCAAAAACCTTGTGTGGAGTCAGGGCCGGAACCGAGGATTCCTCTCAGGGGCTGACATGGACCTTTGGGTACTCCTGGAGTCTCCCCAGCGGAGTCAGGCCTCGTCTCGAGTGGGGGCATGCACGTGCGCTTTCCTTCCAGGCTGTAGCAGCAATGTCACGCTTCCCGTCGCGTGGATCAAAGGATCTGTGGTTTTCCCTCGAGGCTTTCCCTCGAGGCTTTCCCACAGGGCTGTCCCACGTGCCACCGTGGTGTGAGTCGATCCTCGGCGTGAAAGATGAGCTAGTGCAGGGCAAAGAGGTTCCTCTGGAATGGACTGAGACATCTGGGGGACTCTTGGAATGGTGGTACGACCATGGAGTTCCTCTCGCCTTTCCTGTTGAGAGTGCCTCCTCTTGAGATGCGAGAGGAACGCCGGGAATTCTTTCCCGTTGAAAGCAGGGAAAGGATCCCTCATCTCGAGCTACGAGGGGCAAACGGGGCTCCTCTGGATGTGGGCGGGACCATCGTGCTTCCTCTCGAGTGGAGACGGGTATGGCGGTGAACTTCTTGAGTTGCAGCAAGGGTGTGAAAGACCCTTTCGAAGTTCCAGAGGTTAGGTGTCATTAGTCTCCAGACGCCTCATCGGAAATAGGCCTCATATCGCCTGGAAGGGAGAACTTCCTGGATTTTCTCGAGTTGCGGCAGGTGTTCTCGAGTTACAACGGGGACCTCAGGGACCCGCCCTGGTGGCCTCAGGATAGGCCAGTCCCCATGCGAGTTGCTAGGGGGCCTCTCGGGATTCCTCTCCCGTCGATACCGGGGCCAAAAACCTTGTGTGGAGTCAGGGCCGGAACCGAGGATTCCTCTCAGGGGCTGACATGGATCTTTGGGTACTTCTGGAGTCTCCCCAGGGGATTCAGGCCTCGTCTCGAGTGGGGGCATGCACGTGCGCTTTCCTTCCAGGCTGTAGCAGCAATGTCACGCTTCCCGTCGCGTGGATCAAAGGATCTGTGGTTTTCCCTCGAGGCTTTCCCTCGAGGCTTTCCCACAGGGCTGTCCCACGTGCCACCGTGGTGTGAGTCGATCCTCGGCGTGAAAGATGAGCCAGTGCAGGGCAAAGAGGTTCCTCTGGAATGGACTGAGACATCTGGGGGACTCTTGGAATGGTGGTACGACCATGGAGTTCCTCTCGGCTTTCCTGTGGAGAGTGCCTCCTCTTGAGATGCGACGGGATCGCCGGGAATTCTTTCCCGTTGAAAGCAAGGAAAGGATCCCTCATCTCGAGCTCCGAGGGGGAAACGGGGCTCTTCTGGATGTGGGCGGGACCATCGTGCTTCCTCTCGAGTGGAGACGGGTATGGCGGTGAACTTCTTGAGTTGCAGCAAGGGTGTGAAAGACCCTTTCGAAGTTCCAGAGGTTAGGTGTCATTCGTCTCCAGACGCCTCATCGGAAATAGGCCTCATCTCGCCTGGAAGGTAGAACTTCCTGGATTTTCTCGAGTTGCGGCAGGTGTTGTCGAGTTACGACGGGGACCTCAGGGACCCGCCCTGGTGGCCTCAGGAGAGGCCAGTCCCCATGCGAGTTGCTAGGGGGCCTCTCGGGATTCCTCTCCCGTCGATACCGGGGCCAAAAACCTTGTGTGGAGTCAGGGCCGGAACCGAGGATTCCTCTCAGGGGCTGACATGGATCTTTGGGTACTTCTGGAGTCTCCCCAGCGGAGTCAGGCCTCGTCTCGAGTGGGGGCATGCACGTGTGCTTTCCTTCCAGGCTGTAGCAGCAATGTCACGCTTCCCGTCGCGTGGATCAAAGGATCTGTGGTTTTCCCTCGAGGCTTTCCCTCGAGGCTTTCCCACAGGGCTGTCCCACGTGCCACCGTGGTGTGAGTCGATCCTCGGCGTGAAAGATGAGCCAGTGCAGGGCAAAGAGGTTCCTCTGGAATGGACTGAGACATCTGGGGGACTCTTGGAATGGTGGTACGACCATGGAGTTCCTCTCGCCTTTCCAGTTGAGAGTGCCTCCTCTTGAGATGCGATGGGAACGCCGGGAATTCTTTCCCGTTGAAAGCAGGGAAAGGATCCCTCATCTCGAGCTACGAGGGGGAAACGGGGCTCCTCTGGATGTGGGCGGGACCATCGTGCTTCCTCTCGAGTGGACACGGGTATGGCGGTGAACTTCTTGAGTTGCAGCAAGGGTGTGAAAGACCCTTTCGAAGTTCCAGAGGTTAGGTGTCATTCGTCTCCAGACGCCTCATCGGAAATAGGCCTCATCTCGCCTGGAAGGTAGAACTTCCTGGATTTCTCGAGTTGCGGCAGGTGTTCTCGAGTTACGACGGGGACCTCAGGGACCCGCCCTGGTGGCCTCAGGAGAGGCCAGTCCCCATGCGAGTTGCTAGGGGGCCTCTCGGGATTCCTCTCCCGTCGATACCGGGGCCAAAAACCTTGTGTGGAGTCAGGGCCGGAACCGAAGATTCCTCTCAGGGGCTGACATGGATCTTTGGGTACTCCTGGAGTCTCCCCAGCAGAGTGAGGCCTCGTCTCGAGTGGGGGCATGCACGTGCGCTTTCCTTCCAGGCTGTAGCAGCAATGTCACGCTTCCCGTCGCGTGGATCAAAGGATCTGTGGTTTTCCCTCGAGGCTTTCCCTCGAGGCTTTCCCACAGGGCTGTCCCACGTGCCACCGTGGTGTGAGTCGATCCTCGGTGTGAAAGATGAGCCAGTGCAGGGCAAAGAGGTTCCTCTGGAATGGACTGAGACATCTGGGGGACTCTTGGAATGGTGGTACGACCATGGAGTTCCTCTCGCCTTTCCTGTTGAGAGTGCCTCCTCTTGAGATGCGACGGGAACGCCGGGAATTCTTTCCCGTTGAAAGCAGGGAAAGGATCCCTCATCTCGAGCTACGAGGGGCAAACGGGGCTCCTCTGGATGTGGGCGGGACCATCGTGCTTCCTCTCGACTGGAGACGGGTATGGCGGTGAACTTCTTGAGTTGCAGCAAAGGGTGTGAAAGACCCTTTCGAAGTTCCAGAGGTTAGGTGTCATTAGTCTCCAGACGCCTCATCGGAAATAGGCCTCATCTCGCCTGGAAGGGAGAACTTCCTGGATTTTCTCGAGTTGCGGCAGGTGTTCCCGAGTTACGACAGGGACCTCTGGGAACCGCCCTGGTGGCCTCAGGAGAGGCCAGTCCCCATGCGAGTTGCTAGGGGGCCTCTCGGGATTCCTCTCCCGTCGATACCGGGGCCAAAAACCTTGTGTGGAGTCAGGGCCGGAACCGAGGATTCCTCTCAGGGGCTGACATGGATCTTTGGGTACTTCTGGAGTCTCCCCAGGGGAGTCAGGCCTCGTCTCGAGTGGGGGCATGCACGTGCGCTTTCCTTCCAGGCTGTAGCAGCAATGTCACGCTTCCCGTCTCGTGGATCAAAGGATCTGTGGTTTTCCCTCGAGGCTTTCCCTCGAGGCTTTCCCACAGGGCTGTCCCACGTGCCACCGTGGTGTGAGTCGATCCTCGGCGTGAAAGATGAGCCAGTGCAGGGCAAAGAGGTTCCTCTGGAATGGACTGAGACATCTGGGGGACTCTTGGAATGGTGGTACGACCATGGAGTTCCTCTCGGCTTTCCTGTGGAGAGTGCCTCCTCTTGAGATGCGACGGGATCGCCGGGAATTCTTTCCCGTTGAAAGCAGGGATAGGATCCCTCATCTCGAGCTCCGAGGGGGAAACGGGGCTCTTCTGGATGTGGGCGGGACCATCGTGCTTCCTCTCGAGTGGAGACGGGTATGGCGGTGAACTTCTTGAGTTGCAGCAAGGGTGTGAAAGACCCTTTCGAAGTTCCAGAGGTTAGGTTTCATTAGTCTCCAGACGCCTCATCGGAAATAGGCCTCATCTCGCCTGGAAGGGAGAACTTCCTGGATTTTCTCGAGTTGCGGCAGGTTATCCAGAGTTACGACGGGGACCTCAGGGACCCGCCCTGGTGGCCTCAGGAAAGGCCAGTCCCCATGCAAGTTGCTAGGGGGCCTTTCGGGATTCCTCTCCCGTCGATACCGGGGCCAAAAACCTTGTGTGGAGTCAGGGCTGGAACCGAGGATTCCTCTCAGGAGCTGACATGGATCTTTGGGTACTTCTGGAGTCCCACCAGGGGAGTCAGGCCTCTTCTCGATTGGGGGCATGCACGTGTGCTTTCCTTCCAGGCTGTAGCAGCAATGTCACGCTTCCCGTCGCGTGGATCAAAGGATCTGTGGTTTTCCCTCGAGGCTTTCCCACAGGGCTGTCCCACGTGCCACCGTGGTGTGAGTCGATCCTCGGCGTGAAAGATGAGCCAGTGCAGGGCAAAGAGGTTCCTCTGGAATGGACTGAGACATCTGGGGGACTCTTGGAATGGTGGTACGACCATGGAGTTCCTCTCGCCTTTCCTGTTGAGAGTGCCTCCTCTTGAGATGCGACGGGAACGCCGGGAATTCTTTCCCGTTGAAAGCAGGGAAAGGATCCCTCATCTCGAGCTCCGAGGGGGAAATGGGGCTCCTCTGGATGTGGGCGGGACCATCGTGCTTCCTCCCGAGTGGACACGGGTATGGCGGTGAACTTCTTGAGTTGCAGCAAGGGTGTGAAAGACCCTTTCGAAGTTCCAGAGTTTAGGTGTCATTAGTCTGCAGACGCCTCATCGGAAATAGGCCTCATCTCGCCTGGAAGGGAGAACTTCCTGGATTTTCTCGAGTTGCGGCAGGTGTTCTCGAGTTACGACGGGGACCTCAGAGACCCGCCCTGGTGGCCTCAGGAGAGGCCAGTCCCCATGCGAGTTGCTAGGGGGCCTCTCGGGATTCCTCTCCCGTCGATACCGGGGCCAAAACCTTGTGTGGAGTCAGGGCCGGAACCGAGCATTCCTCTCAGGGGTGACATGGATCTTTGGGTACTTCTGGAGTCTCCCCAGGGGAGTCAGGCCTCGTCTCGAGTGGGGGCATGCACGTGCGCTTTCCTTCCAGGCTGTAGCAGCAATGTCACGCTTCCCGTCGCGTGCATCAAAGGATCTGTGGTTTTCCCTCGAGGCTTTCCCGCAGGGCTGTCCCACGTGCCACCGTGGTGTGAGTCGATCCTCGGCGTGAAAGATGAGCCAGGGCAGGGCAAAGAGGTTCCTCTGGAATGGACTGAGACATCTGGGGGACTCTTGGAATGGTGGTACGACCATGGAGTTCCTCTCGCCTTTCCTGTTGAGAGTGCCTCCTCTTGAGATGCGACGGGAACGCCGGGAATTCTTTCCCGTTGAAAGCAGGGAAAGGATCCCTCATCTCGAGCTACGAGGGGGAAACGGGGCTCCTCTGGATGTGGGTGGGACCATCGTGCTTCCTCTCGAGTGGAGACGGGTATGGCGGTGAACTTCTTGAGTTGCAGCAAGGGTGTGAAAGACCCTTTCGAAATTCCAGAGGTTACGTGTCAGTCTCCAGATGCCTCATCGGAAATAGACCTCATCTCGCCTGGAAGGGAGAACTTCCTGGATTTTCTCGAGGTGCGGCAGGTGTTCTCGAGTTACGACGGGTACCAAAGGGACCCGCCCTGATGGCCTCAGGAGAGGCCAGTCCCCATGCGAGTTGCTAGGGGGCCTCTCGGGATTCCTCTCCCGTCGATACTAGGGCCAAAAACCTTGTGTGGAGTCAGGGCCGGAACCGAGGATTCCTCACAGGGGTGACATGGATCTTTGGGTACTTCTGGAGTCTCCCCAGGGGAGTCAGGCCTCGTCTCGAGTGGGGGCATGCACGTGCGCTTTCCTTCCAGGCTGTAGCAGCAATGTCACGCTTCCCGTCGCGTGCATCAAAGGATCTGTGGTTTTCCCTCGAGGCTTTCCCTCGAGGCTTTCCCACAGGGCTGTCCCACGTGCCACCGTGGTGTGAGTCGATCCTCGGCGTCAAAGATGAGCCAGTGCAGGGCAAAGAGGTTCCTCTGGAATGGACTGAGACATCTGGGGGACTCTTGGAATGGTGGTACGACCATGGAGTTCCTCTCGCCTTTCCTGTTGAGAGTGCCTCCTCTTGAGATGCGACGGGAACGCCGGGAATTCTTTCCCGTTGAAAGCAGGGAAAGGATCCCTCATCTCGAGCTCCGAGCAGAAAACGGGGCTCCTCTGGATGTGGGCGGGACCATCGTGCTTCCTCTCGAGTGGAGACGGGTATGGCGGTGAACTTCTTGAGTTGCAGCAAGGGTGTGAAAGACCCTTTCGAAGTTCCAGAGGTTAGGTGTCATTAGTCTCCAGACGCCTCATCGGAAATAGGCCTCATCTCGCCTGGAAGGGAGAACTTCCTGGATTTTCTCGAGTTGCGGCAGGTGTTCTCGAGTTACGACGGGGATCTCAGGGACCCGCCCTGGTGGCCTCAAGAACAGCCAGTCCCCATGCGAGTTGCTAGGGGGCCTCTCGGGATTCCTCTCCCGTCGATACCGGGGCCAAAAACCTTGTGTGGAGTCAGGGCCGGAACCGAGGATTCCTCTCAGGGGCTGACATGGATCTTTGGGTACTTCTGGAGTCTCCCCAGGGGAGTCAGGCCTCGTCTCGAGTGGGGGCATGCACGTGTGCTTTCCTTCCAGGCTGTAGCAGCAATGTCACGCTTCCCATCGCGAGGATTAAAGGATCTGTGGTTTTCCCTCGAGGCTTTCCCTCGAGGCTTTCCCACAGGGCTGTCCCACGTGCCACCGTAGTGTGAGTCGATCCTAGGCGTGAAAGATGAGCCAGTGCAGGGCAAAGAGGTTCCTCTGGAATGGACTGAGACATCTGGGGGACTCTTGGAATGGTGGTACGACCATGGAGTTCCTCTCGCCTTTCCTGTTGAGAGTGTCTCCTCTTGAGCTGCGACGGGAATGCCGGGAATTCTTTCCCGTTGGAAGCAGGGAAAGGATCCCTCATCTCGAGCTCCGAGGGGGAAACGTGGCTCCTCTGTATGTGGGCGGGACCATCGTGCTTTCTCTCGTGTGGAGACGGGTATGGCGGTAAACTTCTTGAGTTGCAGCAAGGGTGTGAAAGACCCTTTCGAAGTTCCAGAGGTTAGGTGTCATTAGTCTCCAGACGCCTCATCGGAAATAGGCCTCATCTCGCCTGGAAGGGAGAACTTCCTGGATTTTCTCGAGTTGCGGCAGGTGTTCTCGAGTTACGACGGGGACCTCAGGGACCCGCCCTTGTGGCCTCAGGAGAGGCCAGTCCCCATGCAAGTTGCTAGGGGGCCTCTCGGGATTCCTCTCCCGTCGATACCGGGGCCAAAAACCTTGTGTGGAGTCAGGGCCGGAACCGAGGATTCCTCTCAGGGGCTCACATGGATCTTTGGGTACTTCTGGACTCTCCCCAGGGGAGTCAGGCCTCGTCTCGAGTGGGGGCATGCACGTGTGCTTTCCTTCCAGGCTGTAGCAGCAATGTCACGCTTCCCGTCGCGTGGATCAAAGGATCTGTGGTTTTCCCTCGAGGCTTTCCCTCGAGGCTTTCCCACAGGGCTGTCCCACGTGCCACCGTGGTGTGAGTCGATCCTCGGCGTGAAAGATGAGCCAGTGCAGGGCAAAGAGGTTCCTCTGGAATGGACTGAGACATCTGGGGGACTCTTGGAATGGTGGTACGACCATGGAGTTCCTCTCGCCTTTCCTGTGGAGAGTGCCTCCTCTTGAGATGCGCCGGGAACGCCGGGAATTCTTTCCCGTTGAAAGCAGGGAAAGGATCCCTCTTCTCGAGCTACGAGGGGGAAACAGGGCTCCTCTGGATGTGGGCGGGACCATCGTGCTTCCTCTCGAGTGGAGACGGGTATGGCGGTGAACTTCTTGAGTTGCAGCAAGGGTGTGAAAGACCCTTTCGAAGTTCCAGAGGTTAGGTGTCATTAGTCTCCAGAAGCCTCATCGGAAATAGGCCTCATCTAGCCTGGAAGGGAGAACTTCCTGGATTTTCTCGAGGTGCGGCAGGTGTTCTCGAGTTACGACGGGTACCACAGGGACCCGCCCTGATGGCCTCAGGAACGGCCAGTCTCCATGCGAGTTGCTAGGGGGCCTCTCGGGATTCCTCTCCCGTCGATACCGGGGCCAAAAACCTTGTGTGGAGTCAGGGCCGGAACCGAGGATTCCTCTCAGGGGCTGACATGGATCTTTGGGTACTCCTGGAGTCTCCCCAGCGGAGTGAGGCCTCGTCTCGAGTGGGGGCATGCACGTGCGCTTTCCTTCCAGGCTGTAACAGCAATGTCACGCTTCCCGTCGCGTGGATCAAAGGATCTGTGGTTTTCCCTCGAGGCTTTCCCTCGAGGCTTTCCCACAGGGCTGTCCCACGTGCCACCGTGTTGTGAGTCGATCCTCGGCGTGAAAGATGAGCCAGTGCAGGGCAAAGAGGTTCCTCTGGAATGGACTGAGACATCTGGGGGACTCTTGGAATGGTGGTACGACCATGGAGTTCCTCTCGCCTTTCCTGTTGAGAGTGCCTCCTCTTGAGATGCGACGGGAACGCCGGGAATTCTTTCCCGTTGAAAGCAGGGAAAGGATCCCTCATCTCGAGCTACGAGGGGCAAACGGGGCTCCTCTGGATGTGGGCGGGACCATCGTGCTTCCTCTCGAGTGGAGACGGGTATGGCGGTGAACTTCTTGAGTTGCAGCAAGGGTGTGAAAGACCCTTTCGAAGTTCCAGAGGTTAGGTGTCATTAGTCTCCAGACGCCTCATCGGAAATAGGCCTCATCTGGCCTGGAAGGGAGAACTTCCTGGATTTTCTCGAGTTGCGGCAGGTGTTCCCGAGTTACGACGGGGACCTCTGGGACCCGCCCTGGTGGCCTCAGGACAGGCCAGTCCCCATGCGAGTTGCTAGGGGGCCTCTCGGGATTCCTCTCCCGTCGATACCGTGGCCAAAAACCTTGTGTGGAGTCAGGGCCGGAACCGAGGATTCCTCTCAGGGGCTGACATGGACCTTTGGGTACTCCTGGAGTCTCCCCAGCGGAGTCAGGCCTCGTCTCGAGTGGGGGCATGCACGTGCGCTTTCCTTCCAGGCTGTAGCAGCAATGTCACGCTTCCCGTCGCGTGGATCAAAGGATCTGTGGTTTTCCCTCGAGGCTTTCCCTCGAGGCTTTCCCACAGGGCTGTCCCACGTGCCACCGTGGTGTGAGTCGATCCTCGGCGTGAAAGATGAGCCAGTGCAGGGCAAAGAGGTTCCTCTGGAATGGACTGAGACATCTGGGGGACTCTTGGAATGGTGGTACGACCATGGAGTTCCTCTCGCCTTTCCTGTTGAGAGTGCCTCCTCTTGAGATGCGACAGGAACGCCGGGAATTCTTTCCCGTTGAAAGCAGGGAAAGGATCCCTCATCTCGAGCTACGAGGGGCAAACGGGGCTCCTCTGGATGTGGGCGGGACCATCGTGCTTCCTCTCGAGTGGAGACGGGTATGGCGGTGAACTTCTTGAGTTGCAGCAAGGGTGTGAAAGACCCTTTCGAAGTTCCAGAGGTTAGGTGTCATTAGTCTCCAGACGCCTCATCGGAAATAGGCCTCATATCGCCTGGAAGGGAGAACTTCCTGGATTTTCTCGAGTTGCGGCAGGTGTTCTCGAGTTACAACGGGGACCTCAGGGACCCGCCCTGGTGGCCTCAGGATAGGCCAGTCCCCATGCGAGTTGCTAGGGGGCCTCTCGGGATTCCTCTCCCGTCGATACCGGGGCCAAAAACCTTGTGTGGAGTCAGGGCCGGAACCGAGGATTCCTCTCAGGGGCTGACATGGATCTTTGGGTACTTGTGGAGTCTCCCCAGGGGAGTCAGGCCTCGTCTCGAGTGGGGGCATGCACGTGCGCTTTCCTTCCAGGCTGTAGCAGCAATGTCACGCTTCCCGTCGCGTGGATCAAAGGATCTGTGGTTTTCCCTCGAGGCTTTCCCTCGAGGCTTTCCCACAGGGCTGTCCCACGTGCCACCGTGGTGTGAGTCGATCCTCGGCGTGAAAGATGAGCCAGTGCAGGGCAAAGAGGTTCCTCTGGAATGGACTGAGACATCTGGGGGACTCTTGGAATGGTGGTACGACCATGGAGTTCCTCTCGCCTTTCCTGTTGAGAGTGCCTCCTCTTGAGATGCGATGGGAACGCCGGGAATTCTTTCCCGTTGAAAGCAGGGAAAGGATCCCTCATCTCGAGCTACGAGGGGGAAACGGGGCTCCTCTGGATGTGGGCGGGACCATCATGCTTCCTCTCGAGTGGACACGGGTATGGCGGTGAACTTCTTGAGTTGCAGCCAGGGTGTGAAAGACCCTTTCGAAGTTCCAGAGGTTAGGTGTCATTCGTCTCCAGACGCCTCATCGGAAATAGGCCTCATCTCGCCTGGAAGGTAGAACTTCCTGGATTTTCTCGAGTTGCGGCAGGTGTTGTCGAGTTACGACGGGAACCTCAGGGACCCGCCCTGGTGGCCTCAGGAGAGGCCAGTCCCCATGCGAGTTGCTAGGGGGCCTCTCGGGATTCCTCTCCCGTCGATACCGGGGCCAAAAACCTTGTATGGAGTCAGGGCCGGAACCGAGGATTCCTCTCAGGGGCTGACATGGATCTTTGGGTACTTCTGGAGTCTCCCCAGGGGATTCAGGCCTCGTCTCGAGTGGGGGCATGCACGTGCGCTTTCCTTCCAGGCTGTAGCAGCAATGTCACGCTTCCCGTCGCGTGGATCAAAGGATCTGTGGTTTTCCCTCGAGGCTTTCCCTCGAGGCTTTCCCACAGGGCTGTCCCACGTGCCACCGTGTTGTGAGTCGATCCTCGGCGTGAAAGATGAGCCAGTGCAGGGCAAAGAGGTTCCTCTGGAATGGACTGAGACATCTGGGGGACTCTTGGAATGGTGGTACGACCATGGAGTTCCTCTCGCCTTTCCTGTTGAGAGTGCCTCCTCTTGAGATGCGACGGGAACGCCGGGAATTCTTTCCCGTTGAAAGCAGGGAAAGGATCCCTCATCTCGAGCTACGAGGGGCAAACGGGGCTCCTCTGGATGTGGGCGGGACCATCGTGCTTCCTCTCGAGTGGAGACGGGTATGGCGGTGAACTTCTTGAGTTGCAGCAAGGGTGTGAAAGACCCTTTCGAAGTTCCAGAGGTTAGGTGTCATTAGTCTCCAGACGCCTCATCGGAAATAGGCCTCATCTCGCCTGGAAGGGAGAACTTCCTGGATTTTCTCGAGTTGCGGCAGGTGTTCCCGAGTTACGACGGGGACCTCTGGGACCCGCCCTGGTGGCCTCAGGACAGGCCAGTCCCCATGCGAGTTGCTAGGGGGCCTCTCGGGATTCCTCTCCCGTCGATACCGTGGCCAAAAACCTTGTGTGGAGTCAGGGCCGGAACCGAGGATTCCTCTCAGGGGCTGACATGGACCTTTGGGTACTCCTGGAGTCTCCCCAGCGGAGTCAGGCCTCGTCTCGAGTGGGGGCATGCACGTGCGCTTTCCTTCCAGGCTGTAGCAGCAATGTCACGCTTCCCGTCGCGTGGATCAAAGGATCTGTGGTTTTCCCTCGAGGCTTTCCCTCGAGGCTTTCCCACAGGGCTGTCCCACGTGCCACCGTGGTGTGAGTCGATCCTCGGCGTGAAAGATGAGCTAGTGCAGGGCAAAGAGGTTCCTCTGGAATGGACTGAGACATCTGGGGGACTCTTGGAATGGTGGTACGACCATGGAGTTCCTCTCGCCTTTCCTGTTGAGAGTGCCTCCTCTTGAGATGCGAGAGGAACGCCGGGAATTCTTTCCCGTTGAAAGCAGGGAAAGGATCCCTCATCTCGAGCTACGAGGGGCAAACGGGGCTCCTCTGGATGTGGGCGGGACCATCGTGCTTCCTCTCGAGTGGAGACGGGTATGGCGGTGAACTTCTTGAGTTGCAGCAAGGGTGTGAAAGACCCTTTCGAAGTTCCAGAGGTTAGGTGTCATTCGTCTCCAGACGCCTCATCGGAAATAGGCCTCATCTCGCCTGGAAGGTAGAACTTCCTGGATTTTCTCGAGTTGCGGCAGGTGTTGTCGAGTTACGACGGGGACCTCAGGGACCCGCCCTGGTGGCCTCAGGAGAGGCCAGTCCCCATGCGAGTTGCTAGGGGGCCTCTCGGGATTCCTCTCCCGTCGATACCGGGGCCAAAAACCTTGTGTGGAGTCAGGGCCGGAACCGAGGATTCCTCTCAGGGGCTGACATGGATCTTTGGGTACTTCTGGAGTCTCCCCAGCGGAGTCAGGCCTCGTCTCGAGTGGGGGCATGCACGTGCGCTTTCCTTCCAGGCTGTAGCAGCAATGTCACGCTTCCCGTCGCGTGCATCAAAGGATCTGTGGTTTTCCCTCGAGGCTTTCCCTCGAGGCTTTCCCGCAGGGCTGTCCCACGTGCCACCGTGGTGTGAGTCGATCCTCGGCGTCAAAGATGAGCCAGTGCAGGGCAAAGAGGTTCCTCTGGAATGGACTGAGACATCTGGGGGACTCTTGGAATGGTGGTACGACCATGGAGTTCCTCTCGGCTTTCCTGTGGAGAGTGCCTCCTCTTGAGATGCGACGGGATCGCCGGGAATTCTTTCCCGTTGAAAGCAGGGAAAGGATCCCTCATCTCGAGCTCCGAGGGGGAAACGGGGCTCTTCTGGATGTGGGCGGGACCATCGTGCTTCCTCTCGAGTGGAGACGGGTATGGCGGTGAACTTCTTGAGTTGCAGCAAGGGTGTGAAAGACCCTTTCGAAGTTCCAGAGGTTAGGTTTCATTAGTCTCCAGACGCCTCATCGGAAATAGGCCTCATCTCGCCTGGAAGGGAGAACTTCCTGGATTTTCTCGAGTTGCGGCAGGTTATCCAGAGTTACGACGGGGACCTCAGGGACCCGCCCTGGTGGCCTCAGGAAAGGCCAGTCCCCATGCAAGTTGCTAGGGGGCCTTTCGGGATTCCTCTCCCGTCGATACCGGGGCCAAAAACCTTGTGTGGAGTCAGGGCTGGAACCGAGGATTCCTCTCAGGAGCTGACATGGATCTTTGGGTACTTCTGGAGTCCCACCAGGGGAGTCAGGCCTCTTCTCGATTGGGGGCATGCACGTGTGCTTTCCTTCCAGGCTGTAGCAGCAATGTCACGCTTCCCGTCGCGTGGATCAAAGGATCTGTGGTTTTCCCTCGAGGCTTTCCCACAGGGCTGTCCCACGTGCCACCGTGGTGTGAGTCGATCCTCGGCGTGAAAGATGAGCCAGTGCAGGGCAAAGAGGTTCCTCTGGAATGGACTGAGACATCTGGGGGACTCTTGGAATGGTGGTACGACCATGGAGTTCCTCTCGCCTTTCCTGTTGAGAGTGCCTCCTCTTGAGATGCGACGGGAACGCCGGGAATTCTTTCCCGTTGAAAGCAGGGAAAGGATCCCTCATCTCGAGCTCCGAGGGGGAAATGGGGCTCCTCTGGATGTGGGCGGGACCATCGTGCTTCCTCCCGAGTGGACACGGGTATGGCGGTGAACTTCTTGAGTTGCAGCAAGGGTGTGAAAGACCCTTTCGAAGTTCCAGAGTTTAGGTGTCATTAGTCTGCAGACGCCTCATCGGAAATAGGCCTCATCTCGCCTGGAAGGGAGAACTTCCTGGATTTTCTCGAGTTGCGGCAGGTGTTCTCGAGTTACGACGGGGACCTCAGAGACCCGCCCTGGTGGCCTCAGGAGAGGCCAGTCCCCATGCGAGTTGCTAGGGGGCCTCTCGGGATTCCTCTCCCGTCGATACCGGGGCCAAAACCTTGTGTGGAGTCAGGGCCGGAACCGAGCATTCCTCTCAGGGGTGACATGGATCTTTGGGTACTTCTGGAGTCTCCCCAGGGGAGTCAGGCCTCGTCTCGAGTGGGGGCATGCACGTGCGCTTTCCTTCCAGGCTGTAGCAGCAATGTCACGCTTCCCGTCGCGTGCATCAAAGGATCTGTGGTTTTCCCTCGAGGCTTTCCCGCAGGGCTGTCCCACGTGCCACCGTGGTGTGAGTCGATCCTCGGCGTGAAAGATGAGCCAGGGCAGGGCAAAGAGGTTCCTCTGGAATGGACTGAGACATCTGGGGGACTCTTGGAATGGTGGTACGACCATGGAGTTCCTCTCGCCTTTCCTGTTGAGAGTGCCTCCTCTTGAGATGCGACGGGAACGCCGGGAATTCTTTCCCGTTGAAAGCAGGGAAAGGATCCCTCATCTCGAGCTACGAGGGGGAAACGGGGCTCCTCTGGATGTGGGTGGGACCATCGTGCTTCCTCTCGAGTGGAGACGGGTATGGCGGTGAACTTCTTGAGTTGCAGCAAGGGTGTGAAAGACCCTTTCGAAATTCCAGAGGTTACGTGTCAGTCTCCAGATGCCTCATCGGAAATAGACCTCATCTCGCCTGGAAGGGAGAACTTCCTGGATTTTCTCGAGGTGCGGCAGGTGTTCTCGAGTTACGACGGGTACCAAAGGGACCCGCCCTGATGGCCTCAGGAGAGGCCAGTCCCCATGCGAGTTGCTAGGGGGCCTCTCGGGATTCCTCTCCCGTCGATACTAGGGCCAAAAACCTTGTGTGGAGTCAGGGCCGGAACCGAGGATTCCTCACAGGGGTGACATGGATCTTTGGGTACTTCTGGAGTCTCCCCAGGGGAGTCAGGCCTCGTCTCGAGTGGGGGCATGCACGTGCGCTTTCCTTCCAGGCTGTAGCAGCAATGTCACGCTTCCCGTCGCGTGCATCAAAGGATCTGTGGTTTTCCCTCGAGGCTTTCCCTCGAGGCTTTCCCGCAGGGCTGTCCCACGTGCCACCGTGGTGTGAGTCGATCCTCGGCGTCAAAGATGAGCCAGTGCAGGGCAAAGAGGTTCCTCTGGAATGGACTGAGACATCTGGGGGACTCTTGGAATGGTGGTACGACCATGGAGTTCCTCTCGCCTTTCCTGTTGAGAGTGCCTCCTCTTGAGATGCGACGGGAACGCCGGGAATTCTTTCCCGTTGAAAGCAGGGAAAGGATCCCTCATCTCGAGCTCCGAGCAGAAAACGGGGCTCCTCTGGATGTGGGCGGGACCATCGTGCTTCCTCTCGAGTGGAGACGGGTATGGCGGTGAACTTCTTGAGTTGCAGCAAGGGTGTGAAAGACCCTTTCGAAGTTCCAGAGGTTAGGTGTCATTAGTCTCCAGACGCCTCATCGGAAATAGGCCTCATCTCGCCTGGAAGGGAGAACTTCCTGGATTTTCTCGAGTTGCGGCAGGTGTTCTCGAGTTACGACGGGGATCTCAGGGACCCGCCCTGGTGGCCTCAAGAACAGCCAGTCCCCATGCGAGTTGCTAGGGGGCCTCTCGGGATTCCTCTCCCGTCGATACCGGGGCCAAAAACCTTGTGTGGAGTCAGGGCCGGAACCGAGGATTCCTCTCAGGGGCTGACATGGATCTTTGGGTACTTCTGGAGTCTCCCCAGGGGAGTCAGGCCTCGTCTCGAGTGGGGGCATGCACGTGTGCTTTCCTTCCAGGCTGTAGCAGCAATGTCACGCTTCCCATCGCGAGGATTAAAGGATCTGTGGTTTTCCCTCGAGGCTTTCCCTCGAGGCTTTCCCACAGGGCTGTCCCACGTGCCACCGTAGTGTGAGTCGATCCTAGGCGTGAAAGATGAGCCAGTGCAGGGCAAAGAGGTTCCTCTGGAATGGACTGAGACATCTGGGGGACTCTTGGAATGGTGGTACGACCATGGAGTTCCTCTCGCCTTTCCTGTTGAGAGTGTCTCCTCTTGAGCTGCGACGGGAATGCCGGGAATTCTTTCCCGTTGGAAGCAGGGAAAGGATCCCTCATCTCGAGCTCCGAGGGGGAAACGTGGCTCCTCTGTATGTGGGCGGGACCATCGTGCTTTCTCTCGTGTGGAGACGGGTATGGCGGTAAACTTCTTGAGTTGGAGCAAGGGTGTGAAAGACCCTTTCGAAGTTCCAGAGGTTAGGTGTCATTAGTCTCCAGACGCCTCATCGGAAATAGGCCTCATCTCGCCTGGAAGGGAGAACTTCCTGGATTTTCTCGAGTTGCGGCAGGTGTTCTCAAGTTACGACGGGGACCTCAGGGACCCGCCCTTGTGGCCTCAGGAGAGGCCAGTCCCCATGCAAGTTGCTAGGGGGCCTCTCGGGATTCCTCTCCCGTCGATACCGGGGCCAAAAACCTTGTGTGGAGTCAGGGCCGGAACCGAGGATTCCTCTCAGGGGCTGACATGGATCTTTGGGTACTTCTGGAGTCTCCCCAGGGGAGTCAGGCCTCGTCTCGAGTGGGGGCATGCACGTGTGCTTTCCTTCCAGGCTGTAGCAGCAATGTCACGCTTCCCGTCGCGTGGATCAAAGGATCTGTGGTTTTCCCTCGAGGCTTTCCCTCGAGGCTTTCCCACAGGGCTGTCCCACGTGCCACCGTGGTGTGAGTCGATCCTCGGCGTGAAAGATGAGCCAGTGCAGGGCAAAGAGGTTCCTCTGGAATGGACTGAGACATCTGGGGGACTCTTGGAATGGTGGTACGACCATGGAGTTCCTCTCGCCTTTCCTGTGGAGAGTGCCTCCTCTTGAGATGCGCCGGGAACGCCGGGAATTCTTTCCCGTTGAAAGCAGGGAAAGGATCCCTCTTCTCGAGCTACGAGGGGGAAACAGGGCTCCTCTGGATGTGGGCGGGACCATCGTGCTTCCTCTCGAGTGGAGACGGGTATGGCGGTGAACTTCTTGAGTTGCAGCAAGGGTGTGAAAGACCCTTTCGAAGTTCCAGAGGTTAGGTGTCATTAGTCTCCAGAAGCCTCATCGGAAATAGGCCTCATCTAGCCTGGAAGGGAGAACTTCCTGGATTTTCTCGAGGTGCGGCAGGTGTTCTCGAGTTACGACGGGTACCACAGGGACCCGCCCTGATGGCCTCAGGAACGGCCAGTCTCCATGCGAGTTGCTAGGGGGCCTCTCGGGATTCCTCTCCCGTCGATACCGGGGCCAAAAACCTTGTGTGGAGTCTGGGCCGGAACCGAGGATTCCTCTCAGGGGCTGACATGGATCTTTGGGTACTTCTAGAGTCTCCCCAGGGGAGTCAGGCCTCGTCTCGAGTGGGTGCATGCACGTGCGCTTTCCTTCCAGGCTGTAGCAGCAATGTCACGCTTCCCGTCTTGTGGATCAAAGGATCTGTGGTTTTCCCTCGAGGCTTTCCCTCGAGGCTTTCCCACAGGGCTGTCCCACGTGCCACCGTGGTGTGAGTCGATCCTCGGCGTGAAAGATGAGCCAGTGCAGGGCAAAGAGGTTCCTCTGGAATGGACTGAGACATCTGGGGGACTCTTGGAATGGTGGTACGACCATGGAGTTCCTCTCGCCTTTCCTGTTGAGAGTGCCTCCTCTTGAGATGCGACGGGAATGCCGGGAATTCTTTCCCGTTGAAAGCAGGGAAAGGATCCCTCATCTCGAGCTCCGAGGGGGAAACGGGGCTCCTCTGGATGTGGGCGGGACCATCGTGCTTTCTCTCGTGTGGAGACGGGTATGGCGGTAAACTTCTTGAGTTGCAGCAAGGGTGTGAAAGACCCTTTCGAAGTTCCAGAGGTTAGGTGTCATTAGTCTCCAGACGCCTCATCGGAAATAGGCCTCATCTCGCCTGGAAGGGAGAACTTCCCGGATTTTCTCGAGGTGGGGCCGGTGTTCTCGAGTTACGACGGGGACCTCAGGGACCCGCCCTGGTGGCCTCAGGAAAGGCCAGTCCCCATGCGAGTTGCTAGGGGGCCTTTCGGGATTCCTCTCCCGTCGATACCGGGGCCAAAAACCTTGTGTGGAGTCAGGGCTGGAACCGAGGATTCCTCTCAGGAGCTGACATGGATCTTTGGGTACTTCTGGAGTCCCACCAGGGGAGTCAGGCCTCTTCTCGATTGGGGGCATGCACGTGTGCTTTCCTTCCAGGCTGTAGCAGCAATGTCACGCTTCCCGTCGCGTGGATCAAAGGATCTGTGGTTTTCCCTCGAGGCTTTCCCACAGGGCTGTCCCACGTGCCACCGTGGTGTGAGTCGATCCTCGGCGTGAAAGATGAGCCAGTGCAGGGCAAAGAGGTTCCTCTGGAATGGACTGAGACATCTGGGGGACTCTTGGAATGGTGGTACGACCATGGAGTTCCTCTCGCCTTTCCTGTTGAGAGTGCCTCCTCTTGAGATGCGACGGGAACGCCGGGAATTCTTTCCCGTTGAAAGCAGGGAAAGGATCCCTCATCTCGAGCTCCGAGGGGGAAATGGGGCTCCTCTGGATGTGGGCGGGACCATCGTGCTTCCTCCCGAGTGGACACGGGTATGGCGGTGAACTTCTTGAGTTGCAGCAAGGGTGTGAAAGACCCTTTCGAAGTTCCAGAGTTTAGGTGTCATTAGTCTGCAGACGCCTCATCGGAAATAGGCCTCATCTCGCCTGGAAGGGAGAACTTCCTGGATTTTCTCGAGTTGCGGCAGGTGTTCTCGAGTTACGACGGGGACCTCAGAGACCCGCCCTGGTGGCCTCAGGAGAGGCCAGTCCCCATGCGAGTTGCTAGGGGGCCTCTCGGGATTCCTCTCCCGTCGATACCGGGGCCAAAACCTTGTGTGGAGTCAGGGCCGGAACCGAGCATTCCTCTCAGGGGTGACATGGATCTTTGGGTACTTCTGGAGTCTCCCCAGGGGAGTCAGGCCTCGTCTCGAGTGGGGGCATGCACGTGCGCTTTCCTTCCAGGCTGTAGCAGCAATGTCACGCTTCCCGTCGCGTGCATCAAAGGATCTGTGGTTTTCCCTCGAGGCTTTCCCTCGAGGCTTTCCCGCAGGGCTGTCCCACGTGCCACCGTGGTGTGAGTCGATCCTCGGCGTCAAAGATGAGCCAGTGCAGGGCAAAGAGGTTCCTCTGGAATGGACTGAGACATCTGGGGGACTCTTGGAATGGTGGTACGACCATGGAGTTCCTCTCGCCTTTCCTGTTGAGAGTGCCTCCTCTTGAGATGCGACGGGAACGCCGGGAATTCTTTCCCGTTGAAAGCAGGGAAAGGATCCCTCATCTCGAGCTCCGAGCAGAAAACGGGGCTCCTCTGGATGTGGGCGGGACCATCGTGCTTCCTCTCGAGTGGAGACGGGTATGGCGGTGAACTTCTTGAGTTGCAGCAAGGGTGTGAAAGACC
The DNA here is from genome assembly GCF_032405125.1 of Capricornis sumatraensis. Taxonomy (NCBI): domain Eukaryota; kingdom Metazoa; phylum Chordata; class Mammalia; order Artiodactyla; family Bovidae; genus Capricornis; species Capricornis sumatraensis. The sequence continues at coordinate 2,101,532 of NW_027184617.1, read as the reverse complement.
CTTTCGAAGTTCCAGAGGTTAGGTGTCATTAGTCTCCAGACGCCTCATCGGAAATAGGCCTCATCTCGCCTGGAAGGGAGAACTTCCTGGATTTTCTCGAGTCGCGGCAGGTGTTCTCGAGTTACGACGGGGATCTCAGGGACCCGCCCTGGTGGCCTCAAGAACAGCCAGTCCCCATGCGAGTTGCTAGGGGGCATCTCGGGATTCCTCTCCCGTCGATACCGGGGCCAAAAACCTTGTGTGGAGTCAGGGCCGGAACCGAGGATTCCTCTCAGGGGCTGACATGGATCTTTGGGTACTTCTGGAGTCTCCCCAGGGGAGTCAGGCCTCGTCTCGAGTGGGGGCATGCACGTGTGCTTTCCTTCCAGACTGTAGCAGCAATGTCACGCTTCCCGTCGCGTGGATCAAAGGATCTGTGGTTTTCCCTCGAGGCTTTCCCTCGAGGCTTTCCCGCAGGGCTGTCCCACGTGCCACCGTGGTGTTAGTCGATCCTCGGCATGAAAGATGAGCCAGTGCAGGGCAAAGAGGTTCCTCTGGAATGGACTCAGACATCTGGGGGACTCTTGGAATGGTGGTACGACCATGGAGTTCCTCTCGCCTTTCCTGTTGAGAGTGCCTCCTCTTGAGATGCGACAGGAATGCCGGGAATTCTTTCCCGTTGAAAGCAGGGAAAGGATCCCTCATCTCTAGCTACGAGGGGGAAACGGGGCTCCTCTGGATGTGGGCGGGACCATCGTGCTTCCTCTCGAGTGGAGACGGGCAAGGAGGTGAACTTCTTGAGTAGCAGCAAGGGTGTGAAAGACCCTTTCGAAGTTCCAGAGGTTGGGTGTCATTAGTCTCCAGACGCATCATCGGAAATAGGCCTCATCTCGCCTGGAAGGGAGAACTTCCTGGATTTTCTCGAGTTGCGGCAGGTGTTCTCGAGTTACGACGGGGACCTCAGGGACCCGCCCTGGTGGCCTCAGGAGAGGCCAGTCCCCATGCGAGGTGCTAGGGGGCCTATCGGGATTCCTCTCCCGTCGATACCGGGGCCAAAAACCTTGTGTGCAATCAGGGCCGGAACCGAGGATTCCTCTCAGGGGCTGACATGGATCTTTGGGTACTTCTGGAGTCTCCCCAGGGGAGTCAGGCCTCGTCTCGAGTGGGGGCATGCACGTGCGCTTTCCTTCCAGGCTATAGCAGCAATGTCACGCTTCCCGTCGCGTGGATCAAAGTATCTGTGGTTTTCCCTCTAGGCTTTCCCTCGAGGCTTTCCCACAGGGCTGTCCCACGTGCCACCGTGGTTTGAGTCGATTCTCGGCGTGAAAGATGAGCCAGTGCAGGGCAAAGAGGTTCCTCTGGAATGGACTGAGACATCTGGGGGACTCTTGGAATGGTGGTACGACCATGGAGTTCCTCTCGCCTTTCCTGTTGAGAGTGCCTCCTCTTGAGATGCGACGGGAATGCCGGGAATTCTTTCCCGTTGAAAGCAGGGAAAGGATCCCACATCTCGAGCTACGAGGTGGAAACGGGGCTCCTCTGGATGTGGGCGGGACCATCGTGCTTTCTCTCGTGTGGAGACGGGTATGGCGGTAAACTTCTTGAGTTGCAGCAAGGGTGTGAAAGACCCTTTCGAAGTTCCAGAGGTTAGGTGTCATTAGTCTCCAGACGCCTCATCGGAAATAGGCCTCATCTCGCCTGGAAGGGAGAACTTCCTGGATTTTCTCGAGTTGCGGCAGGTGTTTTCGAGTTACGACGGGGACCTCAGGGACCCGCCCTGGTGGCCTCAGGAGAGGCCAGTCCCCATGCGAGTTGCTAGGGGGCCTCTCGGGATTCCTCTCCCGTCGATACCGGGGCCAAAAACCTTGTGTGGAGTCAGGGCCGGAACCGAGGATTCCTCTCAGGGGCTGACATGGATCTTTGGGTACTTCTGGAGTCTCCCCCGGGGAGTCAGGCCTCGTCTCGAGTGGGGGCATGCACGTGTGCTTTCCTTCCAGGCTGTAGCAGCAATGTCACGCTTCCCGTCGCGTGGATCAAAGGATCTGTGGTTTTCCCTCGAGGCTTTCCCTCGAGGCTTTCCCACAGGGCTGTCCCACGTGCCACCGTGGTGTGAGTCGATCCTCGGCGTGAAAGATGAGCCAGTGCAGGGCAAAGAGGTTCCTCTGGAATGGACTGAGACATCTGGGGGACTCTTGGAATGGTGGTACGACCATGGAGTTCCTCTCGCCTTTCCTGTTGAGAGTGCCTCCTCTTGAGATGCGACGGGAACGCCGGGAATTCTTTCCCGTTGAAAGCAGGGAAAGGATCCCTCATCTCGAGCTACGAGGGGGAAACGGGGCTCCTCGGGATGTGGGCGGGACCATCGTGCTTCCTCTCGAGTGGACACGGGTATGTCGGTGAACTTCTTGAGTTGCAGCAAGGGTGTGAAAGACCCTTTCGAAGTTCCAGAGGTTAGGTGTCATTAGACTCCAGACGCCTCATCGGAAATAGGCCTCATCTCGCCTGGAAGGGAGAACTTCCTGGATTTTCTCGAGGTGCGGCAGGTGTTTTCGAGTTACGACGGGTACCACAGGGACCCGCCCTGATGGCCTCAGGAGAGGCCAGTCCCCATGCGAGTTGCTAGGGGGCCTCTCGGGATTCCTCTCCCGTCGATACCGGCGCCAAAAACCGTGTGTGGAGTCAGGGCCAGAACCGAGGATTCCTCTCAGGGGCTGACATGGATCTTTGGGTACTTCTGGAGTCTCCCCAGGGGAGTCAGGCCTCGTCTCGAGTGGGGGCATGCACGTGCGCTTTCCTTCCTGGCTGTAGCAGCAATGTCACGCTTCCCGTCGCGTGGATCAAAGGATCTGTGGTTTTCCCTCGAGGCTTTCCCTCGAGGCTTTCCCACAGGGCTGTCCCACGTGCCACCGTGGTGTGAGTCGATCCTCGGCGTGAAAGATGAGCCAGTGCAGGGCAAAGAGGTTCCTCTGGAATGGACTGAGACATCTGGGGGACTCTTGGAATGGTGGTACGACCATGGAGTTCCTCTCGCCTTTCCTGTTGAGAGTGCCTCCTCTTGAGATGCGACGGGAACGCCGGGAATTCTTTCCCGTTGAAAGCAGGGAAAGGATCCCTCATCTCGAGCTCCGAGGGGGAAATGGGGCTCCTCTGGATGTGGGCGGGACCATCGTGCTTCCTCCCGAGTGGACACGGGTATGGCGGTGAACTTCTTGAGTTGCAGCAAGGGTGTGAAAGACCCTTTTGAAGTCCCAGAGGTTAGGTGTCATTAGTCTCCAGACGCCTCATCGGAAATAGGCCTCATCTCGCCTGGAAGGGAGAACTTCCTGGATTTTCTCGAGTTGCGGCAGGTGTTCTCGAGTTACAACGGGGACCTCAGGGACCCGCCCTGGTGGCCTCAGGAGAGGCCAGTCCCCATGCGAGTTGCTAGGGGGCCTCTCGGGATTCCTCTCCCGTCGATACCGGGGTCAAAAACCTTGTGTGGAGTCAGGGCCGGAACCGAGGATTCCTCTCAGGGGCTGACATGGATCTTTGGGTACTTCTGGAGTCTCCCCAGGGGAGTCAGGCCTCGTCTCGAGTCGGGGCATGCACGTGCGCTTTACTTCCAGGCTGTAGCAGCAATGTCACGCTTCCCGTGGCGTGGATCAAAGTATCTGTGGTTTTCCCTCGAGGCTTTCCCACAGGGCTGTCCCACGTGCCACCGTGGTGTGAGTCGATCCTCGGCGTGAAAGATGAGCCAGTGCAGTGCAAAGAGGTTCCTCTGGAATGGACTGAGACATCTGGGGGACTCTTGGAATGGTGGTACGACCATGGAGTTCCTCTCGCCTTTCCTGTTGAGAGTGCCTCCTCTTGAGATGCGACGGGAACGCCGGGAATTCTTTCCCGTTGAAAGCAGCGAAAGGATCCCTCATCTCGAGCTACGAGGGGGAAACGGGGCTCCTCTGGATGTGGGCGGGACCATCGTGCTTCCTCTCGAGTGGAGACGGGTATGGCGGTGAACTTCTTGAGTTGCAGCAAGGGTGTGAAAGACCCTTTCGAATTTCCAGAGGTTAGGTGTCATTAGTCTCCAGACGACTCATCGGAAATAGGCCTCATCTCGCCTGGAAGGGAGAACTTCCTGGATTTTCTCGAGTTGCGGCAGGTGTTCTCGAGTTACGACGGGGACCTCAGGGACCCGCCCTGGTGGCCTCAGGAGAGGCCAGTACCCATGCGAGGTGCTAGGGGGCCTCTCGGGATTCCTCTCCCGTCGATACCGGGGCCAAAAACCTTGTGTGGAGTCAGGGCCGGAACCGAGGATTCCTCTCAGGGGCTGACATGGATCTTTGGGTACTTCTGGAGTCTCCCCAGGGGAGTCAGGCCTCGTCTAGAGTGGGGGCATGCACGTGGGCTTTCCTTCCAGGCTGTAGCAGCAATGTCACGCTTCCCGTGGCGTGGATCAAAGGATCTGTGGTTTTCCCTCGAGGCTTTCCCACAGGGCTGTCCCACGTGCCACAGTGGTGTGAGTCGATCCTCGGCGTGAAAGATGAGCCAGTGCAGGGCAAAGAGGTTCCTCTGGAATGGACTGAGACATCTGGGGGACTCTTGGAATGGTGGTACGACCATGGAGTTCCTCTCGCCTTTCCTGTTGAGAGTGCCTCCTCTTGAGATGCGACGGGAACGCCGGGAATTCTTTCCCGTTGAAAGCAGGGAAAGGATCCCTCATCTTGAGCTACGAGGGGGAAACGGGGCTCCTCTGGATGTGGGCGGGACCATCGTGCTTCCTCTCGAGTGGAGACGGGTATGGCGGTGAACTTCTTGAGTTGCAGCAAGGGTGTGAAAGACCCTTTCGAAGTTCGAGAGGTTAGGTGTCATTAGTCTCCAGACGCCTCATCGGAAATAGGCCTCATCTCGCCTGGAAGGGAGAACTTCCTGGATTTTCTCGAGTTGCGGCAGGTGTTCTCGAGTTACGACGGGGACCTCAGGGACCCGCACTGGTGGCCTCAGGAGAGGCCAATCCCCATGCGAGGTGCTAGGGGGCCTCTCGGGATTCCTCTCCCGTCGATACCGGGGCCAAAAACCTTTTGTGCAGTCAGGGCCGGAACCGAGGATTCCTCTCAGGGGCTTATATGGATCTTTGGGTACTTCTGGAGTCTCCCCACGGGAGTCAGGCCTCGTCTCGAGTGGGGGCATGCACGTGCGCTTTCCTTCCAGGGTGTAGCAGCAATGTCACGCTTCCCGTCGCGTGGATCAAAGGATCTGTGGTTTTCCCTCGAGGCTTTCCCACAGGGCTGTCCCGCGTGCCACCGTGGTGTGAGTCGATCCTCGGCGTGAAAGATGAGCCAGTGCAGGGCAAAGAGGTTCCTCTGGAATGGACTGAGACATCTGGGGGACTCGTGGAATGGTGGTACGACCATGGAGTTCCTCTCGCCTTTCCTGTTGAGAGTGCCACCTCTTGAGATACGACGGGAACGCCGGGAATTCTTTCCCGTTGAAAGCAGGGAAAGGATCCCTCATTTCGAGCCACGAGGGGGAAACGGGGCTCCTCTGGATGTGGGCGGGACCATCGTGCTTCCTCTCGAGTGGAGACGGGTATGGCGGTGAACTTCTTGAGTTGCAGCAAGGGTGTGAAAGACCCTTTCGAAGTCCCAGAGGTTAGGTGTCATTAGTCTCCAGACGCCTCATCGGAAATAGGCCTCATCTCGCCTGGAAGGGAGAACTTCCTGGATTTTCTCGAGTTGCGGCAGGTGTTCTCGAGTTACAACGGGGACCTCAGGGACCCGCCCTGGTGGCCTCAGGAGAGGCCAGTCCCCATGCGAGTTGCTAGGGGGCCTCTCGGGATTCCTCTCCCGTCGATACCGGGGTCAAAAACCTTGTGTGGAGTCAGGGCCGGAACCGAGGATTCCTCTCAGGGGCTGACATGGATCTTTGGGTACTTCTGGAGTCTCCCCAGGGGAGTCAGGCCTCGTCTCGAGTCGGGGCATGCACGTGCGCTTTACTTCCAGGCTGTAGCAGCAATGTCACGCTTCCCGTGGCGTGGATCAAAGTATCTGTGGTTTTCCCTCGAGGCTTTCCCACAGGGCTGTCCCACGTGCCACCGTGGTGTGAGTCGATCCTCGGCGTGAAAGATGAGCCAGTGCAGTGCAAAGAGGTTCCTCTGGAATGGACTGAGACATCTGGGGGACTCTTGGAATGGTGGTACGACCATGGAGTTCCTCTCGCCTTTCCTGTTGAGAGTGCCTCCTCTTGAGATGCGACGGGAACACCGGGAATTCTTTCCCGTTGAAAGCAGCGAAAGGATCCCTCATCTCGAGCTACGAGGGGGAAACGGGGCTCCTCTGGATGTGGGCGGGACCATCGTGCTTCCTCTCGAGTGGAGACGGGTATGGCGGTGAACTTCTTGAGTTGCAGCAAGGGTGTGAAAGACCCTTTCGAATTTCCAGAGGTTAGGTGTCATTAGTCTCCAGACGACTCATCGGAAATAGGCCTCATCTCGCCTGGAAGGGAGAACTTCCTGGATTTTCTCGAGTTGCGGCAGGTGTTCTCGAGTTACGACGGGGACCTCAGGGACCCGCCCTGGTGGCCTCAGGAGAGGCCAGTACCCATGCGAGGTGCTAGGGGGCCTCTCGGGATTCCTCTCCCGTCGATACCGGGGCCAAAAACCTTGTGTGGAGTCAGGGCCGGAACCGAGGATTCCTCTCAGGGGCTGACATGGATCTTTGGGTACTTCTGGAGTCTCCCCAGGGGAGTCAGGCCTCGTCTCGAGTGGGGGCATGCACGTGGGCTTTCCTTACAGGCTGTAGCAGCAATGTCACGCTTCCCGTGGCGTGGATCAAAGGATCTGTGGTTTTCCCTCGAGGCTTTCCCACAGGGCTGTCCCACGTGCCACAGTGGTGTGAGTCGATCCTCGGCGTGAAAGATGAGCCAGTGCAGGGCAAAGAGGTTCCTCTGGAATGGACTGAGACATCTGGGGGACTCTTGGAATGGTGGTACGACCATGGAGTTCCTCTCGCCTTTCCTGTTGAGAGTGCCTCCTCTTGAGATGCGACGGGAACGCCGGGAATTCTTTCCCGTTGAAAGCAGGGAAAGGATCCCTCATCTTGAGCTACGAGGGGGAAACGGGGCTCCTCGGGATGTGGGCGGGACCATCGTGCTTCCTCTCGAGTGGACACGGGTATGTCGGTGAACTTCTTGAGTTGCAGCAAGGGTGTGAAAGACCCTTCCGAAGTTCCAGAGGTTAGGTGTCATTAGACTCCAGACGCCTCATCGGAAATAGGCCTCATCTCGCCTGGAAGGGAGAACTTCCTGGATTTTCTCGAGGTGCGGCAGGTGTTTTCGAGTTACGACGGGTACCACAGGGACCCGCCCTGATGGCCTCAGGAGAGGCCAGTCCCCATGCGAGTTGCTAGGGGGCCTCTCGGGATTCCTCTCCCGTCGATACCGGCGCCAAAAACCGTGTGTGGAGTCAGGGCCAGAACCGAGGATTCCTCTCAGGGGCTGACATGGATCTTTGGGTACTTCTGGAGTCTCCCCAGGGGAGTCAGGCCTCGTCTCGAGTGGGGGCATGCACGTGCGCTTTCCTTCCTGGCTGTAGCAGCAATGTCACGCTTCCCGTCGCGTGGATCAAAGGATCTGTGGTTTTCCCTCGAGGCTTTCCCTCGAGGCTTTCCCACAGGGCTGTCCCACGTGCCACCGTGGTGTGAGTCGATCCTCGGCGTGAAAGATGAGCCAGTGCAGGGCAAAGAGGTTCCTCTGGAATGGACTGAGACATCTGGGGGACTCTTGGAATGGTGGTACGACCATGGAGTTCCTCTCGCCTTTCCTGTTGAGAGTGCCTCCTCTTGAGATGCGACGGGAACGCCGGGAATTCTTTCCCGTTGAAAGCAGGGAAAGGATCCCTCATCTCGAGCTCCGAGGGGGAAATGGGGCTCCTCTGGATGTGGGCGGGACCATCGTGCTTCCTCCCGAGTGGACACGGGTATGGCGGTGAACTTCTTGAGTTGCAGCAAGGGTGTGAAAGACCCTTTTGAAGTCCCAGAGGTTAGGTGTCATTAGTCTCCAGACGCCTCATCGGAAATAGGCCTCATCTCGCCTGGAAGGGAGAACTTCCTGGATTTTCTCGAGATGCGGCAGGTGTTCTCGAGTTACAACGGGGACCTCAGGGACCCGCCCTGGTGGCCTCAGGAGAGGCCAGTCCCCATGCGAGTTGCTAGGGGGCCTCTCGGGATTCCTCTCCCGTCGATACCGGGGTCAAAAACCTTGTGTGGAGTCAGGGCCGGAACCGAGGATTCCTCTCAGGGGCTGACATGGATCTTTGGGTACTTCTGGAGTCTCCCCAGGGGAGTCAGGCCTCGTCTCGAGTCGGGGCATGCACGTGCGCTTTACTTCCAGGCTGTAGCAGCAATGTCACGCTTCCCGTGGCGTGGATCAAAGTATCTGTGGTTTTCCCTCGAGGCTTTCCCACAGGGCTGTCCCACGTGCCACCGTGGTGTGAGTCGATCCTCGGCGTGAAAGATGAGCCAGTGCAGTGCAAAGAGGTTCCTCTGGAATGGACTGAGACATCTGGGGGACTCTTGGAATGGTGGTACGACCATGGAGTTCCTCTCGCCTTTCCTGTTGAGAGTGCCTCCTCTTGAGATGCGACGGGAACGCCGGGAATTCTTTCCCGTTGAAAGCAGCGAAAGGATCCCTCATCTCGAGCTAAGAGGGGGAAACGGGGCTCCTCTGGATGTGGGCGGGACCATCGTGCTTCCTCTCGAGTGGAGACGGGTATGGCGGTGAACTTCTTGAGTTGCAGCAAGGGTGTGAAAGACCCTTTCGAATTTCCAGAGGTTAGGTGTCATTAGTCTCCAGACGACTCATCGGAAATAGGCCTCATCTCGCCTGGAAGGGAGAACTTCCTGGATTTTCTCGAGTTGCGGCAGGTGTTCTCGAGTTACGACGGGGACCTCAGGGACCCGCCCTGGTGGCCTCAGGAGAGGCCAGTACCCATGCGAGGTGCTAGGGGGCCTCTCGGGATTCCTCTCCCGTCGATACCGGGGCCAAAAACCTTGTGTGGAGTCAGGGCCGGAACCGAGGATTCCTCTCAGGGGCTGACATGGATCTTTGGGTACTTCTGGAGTCTCCCCAGGGGAGTCAGGCCTCGTCTCGAGTGGGGGCATGCACGTGGGCTTTCCTTACAGGCTGTAGCAGCAATGTCACGCTTCCCGTGGCGTGGATCAAAGGATCTGTGGTTTTCCCTCGAGGCTTTCCCACAGGGCTGTCCCACGTGCCACAGTGGTGTGAGTCGATCCTCGGCGTGAAAGATGAGCCAGTGCAGGGCAAAGAGGTTCCTCTGGAATGGACTGAGACATCTGGGGGACTCTTGGAATGGTGGTACGACCATGGAGTTCCTCTCGCCTTTCCTGTTGAGAGTGCCTCCTCTTGAGATGCGACGGGAACGCCGGGAATTCTTTCCCGTTGAAAGCAGGGAAAGGATCCCTCATCTTGAGCTACGAGGGGGAAACGGGGCTCCTCTGGATGTGGGCGGGACCATCGTGCTTCCTCTCGAGTGGAGACGGGTATGGCGGTGAACTTCTTGAGTTGCAGCAAGGGTGTGAAAGACCCTTTCGAAGTTCGAGAGGTTAGGTGTCATTAGTTTCCAGACGCCTCATCGGAAATAGGCCTCATCTCGCCTGGAAGGGAGAACTTCCTGGATTTTCTCGAGTTGCGGCAGGTGTTCTCGAGTTACGACGGGGTCCTCAGGGACCCGCCCTGGTGGCCTCAGGAGAGGCCAATCCCCATGCGAGGTGCTAGGGGGCCTCTCGGGATTCCTCTCCCGTCGATACCGGGGCCAAAAACCTTTTGTGCAGTCAGGGCCGGAACCGAGGATTCCTCTCAGGGGCTTATATGGATCTTTGGGTACTTCTGGAGTCTCCCCACGGGAGTCAGGCCTCGTCTCGAGTGGGGGCATGCACGTGCGCTTTCCTTCCAGGGTGTAGCAGCAATGTCACGCTTCCCGTCGCGTGGATCAAAGGATCTGTGGTTTTCCCTCGAGGCTTTCCCTCGAGGCTTTCCCACAGGGCTGTCCCACGTGCCTCCGTGGTGTGAGTCGATCCTCGGCGTGAAAGATGAGCCAGTGCAGGGCAAAGAGGTTCCTCTAGAATGGACTGAGACATCTGGGGGACTCTAGGAATGGTGGTAGGACCATGGAGTTCCTCTCGCCTTTCCTGTTGAGAGTGCCTCCTCTTGAGATGCGACGGGAACGCCGGGAATTCTTTCCCGTTGAAAGCAGGGAAAGGATCCCTCATCTCGAGCTACGAGGGGGAAACGGGGCTCCTCTGGATGTGGGCGGGACCATCGTGCTTCCTCTCGAGTGGAGACGGGTATGGCGGTGAACTTCTTGAGTTGCAGCAAGGGTGTGAAAGACCCTTTCGAATTTCCAGAGGTTAGGTGTCATTAGTCTCCAGACGACTCATCGGAAATAGGCCTCATCTCGCCTGGAAGGGAGAACTTCCTGGATTTTCTCGAGTTGCGGCAGGTGTTCTCGAGTTACGACGGGGACCTCAGGGACCCGCCCTGGTGGCCTCAGGATAGGCCAGTACCCATGCGAGGTGCTAGGGGGCCTCTCGGGATTCCTCTCCCGTCGATACCGGGTCCAAAAACCTTGTGTGGAGTCAGGGCCGGAACCGAGGATTCCTCTCAGGGGCTGACATGGATCTTTGGGTACTTCTGGAGTCTCCCCAGGGGAGTCAGGCCTCGTCTCGAGTGGGGGCATGCACGTGCGCTTTCCTTACAGGCTGTAGCAGCAATGTCACGCTTCCCGTGTCGTGGATCAAAGGATCTGTGGTTTTCCCTCGAGGCTTTCCCACAGGGCTGTCCCACGTGCCACCGTGGTGTGAGTCGATCCTCGGCGTGAAAGATGAGCCAGTGCAGGGCAAAGAGGTTCCTCTGGAATGGACTGAGACATCTGGGGGACTCTTGGAATGGTGGTACGACCATGGAGTTCCTCTCGCCTTTCCTGTTGAGAGTGCCTCCTCTTGAGATTCGACGGGAACGCCGGGAATTCTTTCCCGTTGAAAGCAGGGAAAGGATCCCTCATCTTGAGCTACGAGGGGGAAACGGGGCTCCTCTGGATGTGGGCGGGACCATCGTGCTTCCTCTCGAGTGGAGACGGGTATGGCGGTGAACTTCTTGAGTTGCAGCAAGGGTGTGAAAGACCCTTTCGAAGTTCGAGAGGTTAGGTGTCATTAGTCTCCAGACGCCTCATCGGAAATAGGCCTCATCTCGCCTGGAAGGGAGAACTTCCTGGATTTTCTCGAGTTGCGGCAGGTGTTCTCGAGTTACGACGGGGACCTCAGGGACCCGCCCTGGTGGCCTCAGGAGAGGCCAGTCCCCATGCGAGGTGCTAGGGGGCCTCTCGGGATTCCTCTCCCGTCGATACCAAGGCCAAAAACCTTGTGTGGAGTCAGGGTCGGAACCGAGGATTCCTCTCAGGGGCTTATATGGATCTTTGGGTACTTCTGGAGTCTCGCCAGGGCAGACAGGCCTCGTCTCGAGTGGGGGCATGCACGTGCGCTTTCCTTCCAGGCTGTAGCAGCAATGTCAGGCTTCCCGTCGCGTGGATCAAAGGATCTGTGGGTTTCCCTCGAGGCTTTCCCTCGAGGCTTTCCCACAGGGCTGTCCCACGTGCCTCCGTGGTGTGAGTCGATCCTCGACGTGAAAGATGAGCCAGTGCAGGGCAAAGAGGTTCCTCTGGAATGGACTGAGACATCTGGGGGACTCTTGGAATGGTGGTACGACCATGGAGTTCCTCTCGCCTTTCCTGTTGAGAGTGCCTCCTCTAGAGATACGACGGGAACACCGGGAATTCTTTCCCGTTGAAAGCAGGGAAAGGATCCCTCATCTCGAGCTAAGAGGGGGAAACGGGGCTCCTCTGGATGTGGGCGGGACCATCGTGCTTCCTCTCGAGTGGAGACGCGTATGGCGGTGAACTTCTTGAGTTGCAGCAAGGGTGTGAAAGACCCTTTCAAAGTTCGAGAGGTTAGGTGTCATTAGTCTCCAGACGCCTCATCGGAAATAGGCCTCATCTCGCCTGGAAGGGAGAACTTCCTGGATTTTCTCGAGTTGCGGCAGGTGTTCTCGAGTTACGACGGGGACCTCAGGGACCCGCCCTGGTGGCCTCAGGAGAGGCCAATCCCCATGCGAGGTGCTAGGGGGCCTCTCGGGATTCCTCTCCCGTCGATACCGGGGCCAAAAACCTTTTGTGCAGTCAGGGCCGGAACCGAGGATTCCTCTCAGGGGCTTATATGGATCTTTGGGTACTTCTGGAGTCTCCCCACGGGAGTCAGGCCTCGTCTCGAGTGGGGGCATGCACGTGCGCTTTCCTTCCAGGGTGTAGCAGCAATGTCACGCTTCCCGTCGCGTGGATCAAAGGATCTGTGGTTTTCCCTCGAGGCTTTCCCTGGAGGCTTTCCCACAGGGCTGTCCCACGTGCCTCCGTGGTGTGAGTCGATCCTCGGCGTGAAAGATGAGCCAGTGCAGGCCAAAGAGGTTCCTCTAGAATGGACTGAGACATCTGGGGGACTCTAGGAATGGTGGTAGGACCATGGAGTTCCTCTCGCCTTTCCTGTTGAGAGTGCCTCCTCTTGAGATGCGACGGGAACGCCGGGAATTCTTTCCCGTTGAAAGCAGGGAAAGGATCCCTCATCTCGAGCTACGAGGGGGAAACGGGGCTCCTCTGGATGTGGGCGGGACCATCGTGCTTCCTCTCGAGTGGAGACGGGTATGGCGGTGAACTTCTTGAGTTGCAGCAAGGGTGTGAAAGACCCTTTCGAATTTCCAGAGGTTAGGTGTCATTAGTCTCCAGACGACTCATCGGAAATAGGCCTCATCTCGCCTGGAAGGGAGAACTTCCTGGATTTTCTCGAGTTGCGGCAGGTGTTCTCGAGTTACGACGGGGACCTCAGGGACCCGCCCTGGTGGCCTCAGGATAGGCCAGTACCCATGCGAGGTGCTAGGGGGCCTCTCGGGATTCCTCTCCCGTCGATACCGGGTCCAAAAACCTTGTGTGGAGTCAGGGCCGGAACCGAGGATTCCTCTCAGGGGCTGACATGGATCTTTGGGTACTTCTGGAGTCTCCCCAGGGGAGTCAGGCCTCGTCTCGAGTGGGGGCATGCACGTGCGCTTTCCTTACAGGCTGTAGCAGCAATGTCACGCTTCCCGTGTCGTGGATCAAAGGATCTGTGGTTTTCCCTCGAGGCTTTCCCACAGGGCTGTCCCACGTGCCACCGTGGTGTGAGTCGATCCTCGGCGTGAAAGATGAGCCAGTGCAGGGCAAAGAGGTTCCTCTGGAATGGACTGAGACATCTGGGGGACTCTTGGAATGGTGGTACGACCATGGAGTTCCTCTCGCCTTTCCTGTTGAGAGTGCCTCCTCTTGAGATTCGACGGGAACGCCGGGAATTCTTTCCCGTTGAAAGCAGGGAAAGGATCCCTCATCTTGAGCTACGAGGGGGAAACGGGGCTCCTCTGGATGTGGGCGGGACCATCGTGCTTCCTCTCGAGTGGAGACGGGTATGGCGGTGAACTTCTTGAGTTGCAGCAAGGGTGTGAAAGACCCTTTCGAAGTTCGAGAGGTTAGGTGTCATTAGTCTCCAGACGCCTCATCGGAAATAGGCCTCATCTCGCCTGGAAGGGAGAACTTCCTGGATTTTCTCGAGTTGCGGCAGGTGTTCTCGAGTTACGACGGGGACCTCAGGGACCCGCCCTGGTGGCCTCAGGAGAGGCCAGTCCCCATGCGAGGTGCTAGGGGGCCTCTCGGGATTCCTCTCCCGTCGATACCAAGGCCAAAAACCTTGTGTGGAGTCAGGGTCGGAACCGAGGATTCCTCTCAGGGGCTTATATGGATCTTTGGGTACTTCTGGAGTCTCGCCAGGGCAGACAGGCCTCGTCTCGAGTGGGGGCATGCACGTGCGCTTTCCTTCCAGGCTGTAGCAGCAATGTCATGCTTCCCGTCGCGTGGATCAAAGGATCTGTGGTTTTCCCTCGAGGCTTTTCCTCGAGGCTTTCCCACAGGGCTGTCCCACGTGCCTCCGTGGTGTGAGTCGATCCTCGACGTGAAAGATGAGCCAGTGCAGGGCAAAGAGGTTCCTCTGGAATGGACTGAGACATCTGGGGGACTCTTGGAATGGTGGTACGACCATGGAGTTCCTCTCGCCTTTCCTGTTGAGAGTGCCTCCTCTAGAGATACGACGGGAACACCGGGAATTCTTTCCCGTTGAAAGCAGGGAAAGGATCCCTCATCTCGAGCTAAGAGGGGGAAACGGGGCTCCTCTGGATGTGGGCGGGACCATCGTGCTTCCTCTCGAGTGGAGACGCGTATGGCGGTGAACTTCTTGAGTTGCAGCAAGGGTGTGAAAGACCCTTTCAAAGTTCGAGAGGTTAGGTGTCATTAGTCTCCAGACGCCTCATCGGAAATAGGCCTCATCTCGCCTGGAAGGGAGAACTTCCTGGATTTTCTCGAGTTGCGGCAGGTGTTCTCGAGTTACGACGGGGACCTCAGGGACCCGCCCTGGTGGCCTCAGGAGAGGCCAGTCCCCATGCGAGGTGCTAGGGGGCCTCTCGGGATTCCTCTCCCGTCGATACCGGGGCCAAAAAGCTTGTGTGGAGTCAGGGCCGGAACCGAGGATTCCTCTCAGGGGCTGACATGGATCTTTGGGTACTTCTGGAGTCTCCCCAGGGGAGTCAGGCCTCGACTCGAGTGGGGGCATGCACGTGCGCTTTCCTTCCAGGCTGTAGCAGCAATGTCACGCTTCCTGTCGCGTGGATCAAAGGATCTGTGGTTTTCCCTCGAGGCTTTCCCTCGAGGCTTTCCCACAGGGCTGTCCCACGTGCCACCGTGGTATGAGTCGATCCTCGGCGTGAAAGATGAGCCAGTGCAGGGCAAAGAGGTTCCTCTGGAATGGACTGAGACATCTTCGGGACTCCTTGAATGGTGGTACGACCATGGAGTTCCTCTCGCCTTTCCTGTTGAGAGTGCCTCCTCTTGAGATGCGACGGGAACGCCGGGAATTCTTTCCGGTCTAAAGCAGGGAAAGGTTCCCTCATCTCGAGATACGAGGGGGAAACGGGGCTCCTCTGGATGTGGGCGGGACCATCGTGCTTCCTCTCGAGTGGAGACGGGTATGGCGGTGAACTTCTTGAGTTGCAGCAAGGGTGTGAAAGACCCTTTCGAAGTTCCAGAGGTTAGGTGTCATTAGTCTCCAGACGCCTCATCGGAAATAGGCCTCATCTCGCCTGAAAAAGAGAACTTCCTGGATTTTCTCGAGTTGCGGCAGGTGTTCTCGAGTTACGACGGGGACCTCAGGGACCCGCCCTGGTGGCCTCAGGAGAGGCCAGTCCCCATGCGAGGTGCTAGGGGGCCTCTCGGGATTCCTCTCCCGTCGATACCGGGGCCAAAAACCTTGTGTGGAGTCATGGCCAGAACCGAGGATTCCTCTCAGGGGCTGACATGGATCTTTGGGTACTTCTGGAGTCTCCCCAGGGGAGTTAGGCCTCTTCTCGAGTGGGGGCATGCACGTGCGCTTTCTTTCCCGGCTGTAGCAGCAATGTCACGCTTCCCGTGGCGTGTATCAAAGGATCTGTGGTTTTCCCTCGAGGCTTTCCCACAGGGCTGTCCCACGTGCCACCGTGGTGTGAGTCGATCCTCGGCGTGAAAGATGAGCCAGTGCAGGGCAAAGAGGTTCCTCTGGAATGGACTGAGACATCTGGGGGACTCTTGCAATGGTGGTACGACCATGGAGTTCCTCTCGCCTTTCCTGTTGAGAGTGCCTCCTCTTGAGATGCGACGGGAACGCCTTGAAATCTTCCCCGTTGAAAGCAGGGAAAGGATCCATCATCTCGAGCTCCGAGGGGGAAACGGGGCTCCTTTGGATGTGGGCGGGACCATCGTGCTTCCTCTCGAGTGGAGACGGGTATGGCGGTGAACTTCTTGAGTTGCAGCAAGGGTGTGAAAGACCCTTTCGAAGTTCCAGAGGTTAGGTGTCATTAGTCTCCAGACGCCTCATCGGAAATAGGCCTCATCTCGCCTGGAAGGGAGAACTTCCTGGATTTTCTCGAGTTGGGGCAGGTGTTCTCGAGTTACGACGGGGACCTCAGGGACCCGCCCTGGTGGCCTCAGGAGAGGCCAGTCCCTATGCGAGTTGCTAGGGGGCCTCTCGGGATTCCTCTCCCGTCGATACCGGGGCCAAAAACATTGTATGGAGTCAGGGCCGGAACCGAGGATTCCTCTCAGGGGCTGACATGGATCTTTGGGTTCTTCTGGAGTCCACCCAGGGGAGTCAGGCCTCGTCTCGAGTGGGGGCATGCACGTGCGCTTTCCTTCCAGGCTGTAGCAGCAATGTCACGCTTCCAGTCGCGTGGATCAAAGGATCTGTGGTTTTCCCTCGAGGCTTTCCCTCGAGGCTTTCCCACAGGGCTGTCCCACGTGCCACCGTGGTGTGAGTCGATCCTCGGCGTGAAAGATGAGCCAGTGCAGGGCAAAGAGTTTCCTCTGGAATGGACTGAGACATCTGGGGGACTCTTGGAATGGTGGTACGACCATGGAGTTCCTCTCGCCTTTCCTGTTGAGAGTGCCTCCTCTTGAGATGCGACGGGAACGCCGGGAATTCTTTCCCGTTGAAAGCAGGAAAAGGATCCCTTATCTCGAGCTACGAGGGGGAAACGGGGCTCCTCTGGATGTGGGCGGGACCATAGTGCTTCCTCTCTAGTGGAGACGGGTATGGTGGTGAACTTCTTGAGTTGCAGCAAGGGTGTGAAAGACCCTTTCGAAGTTCCAGAGGTTAGGTGTCATTAGTCTCCAGACGCCACATAAGAAATAGGCCTCATCTCGCCAGGAAGGGAGAACTTCCTGGATTTTCTCGAGTTGCGGCAGGTGTTCTCGAGTTACGACGGGGACCTCAGGAACCCGCCCTGGTGGCCTCAGGAGAGGCCAGTCCCTATGCGAGTTGCTAGGGGGCCTCTCGGGATTCCTCTCCCGTCGATACTGGGGCCAAAAACCTTGTATGGAGTCAGGGCCGGAACCGAGGATTCCTCTCAGGGGCTGACATGGATCTTTGGGTACTTCTGGAGTCTCCCCAGGGGAGTCAGGCCTCGTCTCGAGTGGGGGCATGCACGTGCACTTTCCTTCCAGGCTGTAGCAGCAATGTCAGGCTTCCCGTCGCGTGGATCAAAGGATCTGTGGTTTTCCCTCGAGGCTTTCCCACAGGGCTGTCCCACGTGCCACCGTGGTGTGAGTCGATCCTCGGCGTGAAAGATGAGCCAGTGCAGGACAAAGAGGTTCCTCTGGAATGGACTGAGATATCTGGGGGACTCTTGGAATGGTGGTACGACCATGGAGTTCCTCTCGCCTTTCCTGTTGAGAGTGCCTCCTCTTGAGATGCGACGGGAACGCCGGGAACTCTTTCCCTTTGAAACCAGGGAAAGGATCCCTCATCTCGAGCTACGAGGAGAAAACGGGGCTCCTCTGGATGTGGGCGGGACCATCGTGCTTCATCTCGAGTGGAGACGGGTATGGCGGTGAACTTCTTGAGTTGCAGCAAGGGTGTGAAAGACCCTTTAGAAGTTCCAGAGGTTACGTGTCAGTCTCCAGATGCCTCATCGGAAATAGACCTCTTCTCCCTGGAAGGGAGAACTTCCTGGATTTTCTCGAGGTGCGGCAGGTGTTCTCGAGTTACGACGGGTACCAAAGGGACCCGCCCTGATGGCCTCAGGAGAGGCCAGTCCCCATGCGAGTTGCTAGGGTGCCTCTCGGGATTCCTCTCCCGTCGATACTAGGGCCAAAAACCTTGTGTGGAGTCAGGGCCGGAACCGAGGATTCCTCACAGGGGTGACATGGATCTTTGGGTACTTCTGGAGTCTCCCCAGGGGAGTCAGGCCTCGTCTCGAGTGGGGGCATGCACGTGCGCTTTCCTTCCAGGCTGTAGCAGCAATGTCACGCTTCCCGTCGCGTGCATCAAAGGATCTGTGGTTTCCCTCGAGGCTTTCCCTCGAGGCTTTCCCGCAGGGCTGTCCCACGTGCCACCGTGGTGTGAGTCGATCCTCGGCGTCAAAGATGAGCCAGTGCAGGGCAAAGAGGTTCCTCTGGAATGGACTGAGACATCTGGGGGACTCTTGGAATGGTGGTACGACCATGGAGTTCCTCTCGCCTTTCCTGTTGAGAGTGCCTCCTCTTGAGATGCGACGGGAACGCCGGGAATTCTTTCCCATTGAAAGCAGGGAAAGGATCCCTCATCTCGAGCTACGAGGGGGAAACGGGGCTCCTCTGTATGTGGGCGGGACCATCGTGCTTCCTCTCGAGTGGAGACGCATATGGCGGTGAACTTCTTGAGTTGCAGCAAGGGTGTGAAACACCTTTTCGAAGTTCCAGAGTTTAGGTGTCATTAGTCTCCAGACGCCTCATCGGAAATAGGCCTCATCTCGCCTGGAAGGGAGAACTTCCTGGATTTTCTCGAGTTGCGGCAGGTGTTCTCGAGTTACGACGGGGACCTCAGGGACCCGCCCTGGTGGCCTCAGGAGAGGCCAGTCCCCATGGGAGTTGCTAGGGGGCCTCTCGGGATTCCTCTCCCGTCGATACCGGGGCCAAAAACCTTGTGTGGAGTCAGGGGCGGAACCGAGGATTCCTCTCAGGGGCTGACATGGATCTTTGGGTATTTCTGGAGTCTCCCCAAGGGAGTCAGGGCTCGTCTCGAGTTGGGGCATGCACGTGCGCTTTCCTTCCAGGCTGTAGCAGCAATGTCACGCTTCCCGTCGCATGGATCAAAGGATCTGTGGTTTTCCCTCGAGGCTTTCCCTCGAGGCTTTCCCACAGGGCTGTCCCACGTGCCACCGTGGTGTGAGTCGATCCTCGGCGTGAAAGATGAGCCAGTGCAGGGCAAAGAGGTTCCTCTGGAATGGACTGAGACATCTGGGGGACTCTTGGAATGGTGGTACGACCATGGAGTTCCTCTCGCCTTTCCTGTTGAGAGTGCCTCCTCTTGAGATGCGACGGGAACGCCGGGAATTCTTTCCCGTTGAAAGCAGGGAAAGGATCCCTCATCTCGAGCTACGAGGGGGAAACGGGGCTCCTCTGGATGTGGGCGGGACCATCGTGCTTCCTCTCGAGTGGAGACGCATATGGCGGTGAACTTCTTGAGTTGCAGCAAGGGTGTGAAAGACCCTTTCGAAGTTCCAGAGTTTAGGTGTCATTAGTCTCCAGACGCCTCATCGGAAATAGGCCTCATCTCGCCTGGAAGGGAGAACTTCCTGGATTTTCTCGAGTTGCGGCAGGTGTTCTCGAGTTACGACGGGGACCTCAGGGACCCGCCCTGGTGGCCTCTGGAGAGGCCAGTCCCCATGGGAGTTGCTAGGGGGCCTCTCGGGATTCCTCTCCCGTCGATACCGGGGCCAAAAACCTTGTGTGGAGTCAGGGCTGGAACCGAGGATTCCTCTCAGGAGCTGACATGGATCTTTGGGTACTTCTGGAGTCCCACCAGGGGAGTCAGGCCTCTTCTCGATTGGGGGCATGCACGTGTGCTTTCCTTCCAGGCTGTAGCAGCAATGTCACGCTTCCCGTCGCGTGGATCAAAGGATCTGTGGTTTTCCCTCGAGGCTTTCCCACAGGGCTGTCCCACGTGCCACCGTGGTGTGAGTCCATCCTCGGCGTGAAAGATGAGCCAGTGCAGGGCAAAGAGGTTCCTCTGGAATGGACTGAGACATCTGGGGGACTCTTGGAATGGTGGTACGACCATGGAGTTCCTCTCGCCTTTCCTGTTGAGAGTGCCTCCTCTTGAGATGCGACGGGAACGCCGGGAATTCTTTCCCGTTGAAAGCAGGGAAAGGATCCCTCATCTCGAGCTCCGAGGGGGAAATGGGGCTCCTCTGGATGTGGGCGGGACCATCGTGCTTCCTCCCGAGTGGACACGGGTATGGCGGTGAACTTCTTGAGTTGCAGCAAGGGTGTGAAAGACCCTTTCGAAGTTCCAGAGTTTAGGTGTCATTAGTCTGCAGAAGCCTCATCGGAAATAGGCCTCATCTCGCCTGGAAGGGAGAACTTCCTGGATTTTCTCGAGTTGCGGCAGGTGTTCTCGAGTTACGACGGGGACCTCAGAGACCCGCCCTGGTGGCCTCAGGAGAGGCCAGTCCCCATGCGAGTTGCTAGGGGGCCTCTCGGGATTCCTCTCCCGTCGATACCGGGGCCAAAACCTTGTGTGGAGTCAGGGCCGGAACCGAGCATTCCTCTCAGGGGTGACATGGATCTTTGGGTACTTCTGGAGTCTCCCCAGTGGAGTCAGGCCTCGTCTCGAGTGGGGGCATGCACGTGCGCTTTCCTTCCAGGCTGTAGCAGCAATGTCACGCTTCCCGTCGCGTGCATCAAAGGATCTGTGGTTTTCCCTCGAGGCTTTCCCGCAGGGCTGTCCCACGTGCCACCGTGGTGTGAGTCGATCCTCGGCGTGAAAGATGAGCCAGGGCAGGGCAAAGAGGTTCCTCTGGAATGGACTGAGACATCTGGGGGACTCTTGGAATGGTGGTACGACCATGGAGTTCCTCTCGCCTTTCCTGTTGAGAGTGCCTCCTCTTGAGATGCGACGGGAACGCCGGGAATTCTTTCCCGTTGAAAGCAGGGAAAGGATCCCTCATCTCGAGCTACGAGGGGGAAACGGGGCTCCTCTGGATGTGGGTGGGACCATCGTGCTTCCTCTCGAGTGGAGACGGGTATGGCGGTGAACTTCTTGAGTTGCAGCAAGGGTGTGAAAGACCCTTTCGAAATTCCAGAGGTTACGTGTCAGTCTCCAGATGCCTCATCGGAAATAGACCTCATCTCGCCTGGAAGGGAGAACTTCCTGGATTTTCTCGAGGTGCGGCAGGTGTTCTCGAGTTACGACGGGTACCAAAGGGACCCGCCCTGATGGCCTCAGGAGAGGCCAGTCCCCATGCGAGTTGCTAGGGGGCCTCTCGGGATTCCTCTCCCGTCGATACTAGGGCCAAAAACCTTGTGTGGAGTCAGGGCCGGAACCGAGGATTCCTCACAGGGGTGACATGGATCTTTGGGTACTTCTGGAGTCTCCCCAGGGGAGTCAGGCCTCGTCTCGAGTGGGGGCATGCACGTGCGCTTTCCTTCCAGGCTGTAGCAGCAATGTCACGCTTCCCGTCGCGTGCATCAAAGGATCTGTGGTTTTCCCTCGAGGCTTTCCCTCGAGGCTTTCCCGCAGGGCTGTCCCACGTGCCACCGTGGTGTGAGTCGATCCTCGGCGTCAAAGATGAGCCAGTGCAGGGCAAAGAGGTTCCTCTGGAATGGACTGAGACATCTGGGGGACTCTTGGAATGGTGGTACGACCATGGAGTTCCTCTCGCCTTTCCTGTTGAGAGTGCCTCCTCTTGAGATGCGACGGGAACGCCGGGAATTCTTTCCCGTTGAAAGCAGGGAAAGGATCCCTCATCTCGAGCTCCGAGCAGAAAACGGGGCTCCTCTGGATGTGGGCGGGACCATCGTGCTTCCTCTCGAGTGGAGACGGGTATGGCGGTGAACTTCTTGAGTTGCAGCAAGGGTGTGAAAGACCCTTTCGAAGTTCCAGAGGTTAGGTGTCATTAGTCTCCAGACGCCTCATCGGAAATAGGCCTCATCTCGCCTGGAAGGGAGAACTTCCTGGATTTTCTCGAGTTGCGGCAGGTGTTCTCGAGTTACGACGGGGATCTCAGGGACCCGCCCTGGTGGCCTCAAGAACAGCCAGTCCCCATGCGAGTTGCTAGGGGGCCTCTCGGGATTCCTCTCCCGTCGATACCGGGGCCAAAAACCTTGTGTGGAGTCAGGGCCGGAACCGAGGATTCCTCTCAGGGGCTGACATGGATCTTTGGGTACTTCTGGAGTCTCCCCAGGGGAGTCAGGCCTCGTCTCGAGTGGGGGCATGCACGTGTGCTTTCCTTCCAGGCTGTAGCAGCAATGTCACGCTTCCCGTCGCGTGGATCAAAGGATCTGTGGTTTTCCCTCGAGGCTTTCCCACAGGGCTGTCCCGCGTGCCACCGTGGTGTGAGTCGATCCTCGGCGTGAAAGATGAGCCAGTGCAGGGCAAAGAGGTTCCTCTGGAATGGACTGAGACATCTGGGGGACTCGTGGAATGGTGGTACGACCATGGAGTTCCTCTCGCCTTTCCTGTTGAGAGTGCCACCTCTTGAGATACGACGGCAACGCCGGGAATTCTTTCCCGTTGAAAGCAGGGAAAGGATCCCTCATTTCGAGCCACGAGGGGGAAACGGGGCTCCTCTGGATGTGGGCGGGACCATCGTGCTTCCTCTCGAGTGGAGACGGGTATGGCGGTGAACTTCTTGAGTTGCAGCAAGGGTGTGAAAGACCCTTTCGAAGTCCCAGAGGTTAGGTGTCATTAGTCTCCAGACGCCTCATCGGAAATAGGCCTCATCTCGCCTGGAAGGGAGAACTTCCTGGATTTTCTCGAGTTGCGGCAGGTGTTCTCGAGTTACAACGGGGACCTCAGGGACCCGCCCTGGTGGCCTCAGGAGAGGCCAGTCCCCATGCGAGTTGCTAGGGGGCCTCTCGGGATTCCTCTCCCGTCGATACCGGGGTCAAAAACCTTGTGTGGAGTCAGGGCCGGAACCGAGGATTCCTCTCAGGGGCTGACATGGATCTTTGGGTACTTCTGGAGTCTCCCCAGGGGAGTCAGGCCTCGTCTCGAGTCGGGGCATGCACGTGCGCTTTACTTCCAGGCTGTAGCAGCAATGTCACGCTTCCCGTGGCGTGGATCAAAGTATCTGTGGTTTTCCCTCGAGGCTTTCCCACAGGGCTGTCCCACGTGCCACCGTGGTGTGAGTCGATCCTCGGCGTGAAAGATAAGCCAGTGCAGTGCAAAGAGGTTCCTCTGGAATGGACTGAGACATCTGGGGGACTCTTGGAATGGTGGTACGACCATGGAGTTCCTCTCGCCTTTCCTGTTGAGAGTGCCTCCTCTTGAGATGCGACGGGAACACCGGGAATTCTTTCCCGTTGAAAGCAGCGAAAGGATCCCTCATCTCGAGCTACGAGGGGGAAACGGGGCTCCTCTGGATGTGGGCGGGACCATCGTGCTTCCTCTCGAGTTGAGACGGGTATGGCGGTGAACTTCTTGAGTTGCAGCAAGGGTGTGAAAGACCCTTTCGAATTTCCAGAGGTTAGGTGTCATTAGTCTCCAGACGACTCATCGGAAATAGGCCTCATCTCGCCTGGAAGGGAGAACTTCCTGGATTTTCTCGAGTTGCGGCAGGTGTTCTCGAGTTACGACGGGGACCTCAGGGACCCGCCCTGGTGGCCTCAGGAGAGGCCAGTACCCATGCGAGGTGCTAGGGGGCCTCTCGGGATTCCTCTCCCGTCGATACCAAGGCCAAAAACCTTGTGTGGAGTCAGGGTCGGAACCGAGGATTCCTCTCTGGGGCTTATATGGATCTTTGGGTACTTCTGGAGTCTCGCCAGGGCAGACAGGCCTCGTCTCGAGTGGGGGCATGCACGTGCGCTTTCCTTCCAGGCTGTAGCAGCAATGTCACGCTTCCCGTCGCGTGGATCAAAGGATCTGTGGTTTTCCCTCGAGGCTTTCCCTCGAGGCTTTCCCACAGGGCTGTCCCACGTGCCTCCGTGGTGTGAGTCGATCCTCGACGTGAAAGATGAGCCAGTGCAGGGCAAAGAGGTTCCTCTAGAATGGACTGAGACATCTGGGGGACTCTAGGAATGGTGGTAGGACCATGGAGTTCCTCTCGCCTTTCCTGTTGAGAGTGCCTCCTCTTGAGATGCGACGGGAACGCCGGGAATTCTTTCCCGTTGAAAGCAGGGAAAGGATCCCTCATCTCGAGCTACGAGGGGGAAACGGGGCTCCTCTGGATGTGGGCGGGACCATCGTGCTTCCTCTCGAGTGGAGACGGGTATGGCGGTGAACTTCTTGAGTTGCAGCAAGGGTGTGAAAGACCCTTTCGAATTTCCAGAGGTTAGGTGTCATTAGTCTCCAGACGACTCATCGGAAATAGGCCTCATCTCGCCTGGAAGGGAGAACTTCCTGGATTTTCTCGAGTTGCGGCAGGTGTTCTCGAGTTACGACGGGGACCTCAGGGACCCGCCCTGGTGGCCTCAGGATAGGCCAGTACCCATGCGAGGTGCTAGGGGGCCTCTCGGGATTCCTCTCCCGTCGATACCGGGTCGAAAAACCTTGTGTGGAGTCAGGGCCGGAACCGAGGATTCCTCTCAGGGGCTGACATGGATCTTTGGGTACTTCTGGAGTCTCCCCAGGGGAGTCAGGCCTCGTCTCGAGTGGGGGCATGCACGTGCGCTTTCCTTACAGGCTGTAGCAGCAATGTCACGCTTCCCGTGTCGTGGATCAAAGGATCTGTGGTTTTCCCTCGAGGCTTTCCCACAGGGCTGTCCCACGTGCCACCGTGGTGTGAGTCGATCCTCGGCGTGAAAGATGAGCCAGTGCAGGGCAAAGAGGTTCCTCTGGAATGGACTGAGACATCTGGGGGACTCTTGGAATGGTGGTACGACCATGGAGTTCCTCTCGCCTTTCCTGTTGAGAGTGCCTCCTCTTGAGATTCGACGGGAACGCCGGGAATTCTTTCCCGTTGAAAGCAGGGAAAGGATCCCTCATCTTGAGCTACGAGGGGGAAACGGGGCTCCTCTGGATGTGGGCGGGACCATCGTGCTTCCTCTCGAGTGGAGACGGGTATGGCGGTGAACTTCTTGAGTTGCAGCAAGGGTGTGAAAGACCCTTTCGAAGTTCGAGAGGTTAGGTGTCATTAGTCTCCAGACGCCTCATCGGAAATAGGCCTCATCTCGCCTGGAAGGGAGAACTTCCTGGATTTTCTCGAGTTGCGGCAGGTGTTCTCGAGTTACGACGGGGACCTCAGAGACCCGCCCTGGTGGCCTCAGGAGAGGCCAGTCCCCATGCGAGTTGCTAGGGGGCCTCTCGGGATTCCTCTCCCGTCGATACCGGGGCCAAAACCTTGTGTGGAGTCAGGGCCGGAACCGAGCATTCCTCTCAGGGGTGACATGGATCTTTGGGTACTTCTGGAGTCTCCCCAGGGGAGTCAGGCCTCGTCTCGAGTGGGGGCATGCACGTGCGCTTTCCTTCCAGGCTGTAGCAGCAATGTCACGCTTCCCGTCGCGTGCATCAAAGGATCTGTGGTTTTCCCTCGAGGCTTTCCCGCAGGGCTGTCCCACGTGCCACCGTGGTGTGAGTCGATCCTCGGCGTGAAAGATGAGCCAGGGCAGGGCAAAGAGGTTCCTCTGGAATGGACTGAGACATCTGGGGGACTCTTGGAATGGTGGTACGACCATGGAGTTCCTCTCGCCTTTCCTGTTGAGAGTGCCTCCTCTTGAGATGCGACGGGAACGCCGGGAATTCTTTCCCGTTGAAAGCAGGGAAAGGATCCCTCATCTCGAGCTACGAGGGGGAAACGGGGCTCCTCTGGATGTGGGTGGGACCATCGTGCTTCCTCTCGAGTGGAGACGGGTATGGCGGTGAACTTCTTGAGTTGCAGCAAGGGTGTGAAAGACCCTTTCGAAATTCCAGAGGTTACGTGTCAGTCTCCAGATGCCTCATCGGAAATAGACCTCATCTCGCCTGGAAGGGAGAACTTCCTGGATTTTCTCGAGGTGCGGCAGGTGTTCTCGAGTTACGACGGGTACCAAAGGGACCCGCCCTGATGGCCTCAGGAGAGGCCAGTCCCCATGCGAGTTGCTAGGGGGCCTCTCGGGATTCCTCTCCCGTCGATACTAGGGCCAAAAACCTTGTGTGGAGTCAGGGCCGGAACCGAGGATTCCTCACAGGGGTGACATGGATCTTTGGGTACTTCTGGAGTCTCCCCAGGGGAGTCAGGCCTCGTCTCGAGTGGGGGCATGCACGTGCGCTTTCCTTCCAGGCTGTAGCAGCAATGTCACGCTTCCCGTCGCGTGCATCAAAGGATCTGTGGTTTTCCCTCGAGGCTTTCCCTCGAGGCTTTCCCGCAGGGCTGTCCCACGTGCCACCGTGGTGTGAGTCGATCCTCGGCGTCAAAGATGAGCCAGTGCAGGGCAAAGAGGTTCCTCTGGAATGGACTGAGACATCTGGGGGACTCTTGGAATGGTGGTACGACCATGGAGTTCCTCTCGCCTTTCCTGTTGAGAGTGCCTCCTCTTGAGATGCGACGGGAACGCCGGGAATTCTTTCCCGTTGAAAGCAGGGAAAGGATCCCTCATCTCGAGCTCCGAGCAGAAAACGGGGCTCCTCTGGATGTGGGCGGGACCATCGTGCTTCCTCTCGAGTGGAGACGGGTATGGCGGTGAACTTCTTGAGTTGCAGCAAGGGTGTGAAAGACCCTTTCGAAGTTCCAGAGGTTAGGTGTCATTAGTCTCCAGACGCCTCATCGGAAATAGGCCTCATCTCGCCTGGAAGGGAGAACTTCCTGGATTTTCTCGAGTTGCGGCAGGTGTTCTCGAGTTACGACGGGGATCTCAGGGACCCGCCCTGGTGGCCTCAAGAACAGCCAGTCCCCATGCGAGTTGCTAGGGGGCCTCTCGGGATTCCTCTCCCGTCGATACCGGGGCCAAAAACCTTGTGTGGAGTCAGGGCCGGAACCGAGGATTCCTCTCAGGGGCTGACATGGATCTTTGGGTACTTCTGGAGTCTCCCCAGGGGAGTCAGGCCTCGTCTCGAGTGGGGGCATGCACGTGTGCTTTCCTTCCAGGCTGTAGCAGCAATGTCACGCTTCCCGTCGCGTGGATCAAAGGATCTGTGGTTTTCCCTCGAGGCTTTCCCACAGGGCTGTCCCGCGTGCCACCGTGGTGTGAGTCGATCCTCGGCGTGAAAGATGAGCCAGTGCAGGGCAAAGAGGTTCCTCTGGAATGGACTGAGACATCTGGGGGACTCGTGGAATGGTGGTACGACCATGGAGTTCCTCTCGCCTTTCCTGTTGAGAGTGCCACCTCTTGAGATACGACGGCAACGCCGGGAATTCTTTCCCGTTGAAAGCAGGGAAAGGATCCCTCATTTCGAGCCACGAGGGGGAAACGGGGCTCCTCTGGATGTGGGCGGGACCATCGTGCTTCCTCTCGAGTGGAGACGGGTATGGCGGTGAACTTCTTGAGTTGCAGCAAGGGTGTGAAAGACCCTTTCGAAGTCCCAGAGGTTAGGTGTCATTAGTCTCCAGACGCCTCATCGGAAATAGGCCTCATCTCGCCTGGAAGGGAGAACTTCCTGGATTTTCTCGAGTTGCGGCAGGTGTTCTCGAGTTACAACGGGGACCTCAGGGACCCGCCCTGGTGGCCTCAGGAGAGGCCAGTCCCCATGCGAGTTGCTAGGGGGCCTCTCGGGATTCCTCTCCCGTCGATACCGGGGTCAAAAACCTTGTGTGGAGTCAGGGCCGGAACCGAGGATTCCTCTCAGGGGCTGACATGGATCTTTGGGTACTTCTGGAGTCTCCCCAGGGGAGTCAGGCCTCGTCTCGAGTCGGGGCATGCACGTGCGCTTTACTTCCAGGCTGTAGCAGCAATGTCACGCTTCCCGTGGCGTGGATCAAAGTATCTGTGGTTTTCCCTCGAGGCTTTCCCACAGGGCTGTCCCACGTGCCACCGTGGTGTGAGTCGATCCTCGGCGTGAAAGATGAGCCAGTGCAGTGCAAAGAGGTTCCTCTGGAATGGACTGAGACATCTGGGGGACTCTTGGAATGGTGGTACGACCATGGAGTTCCTCTCGCCTTTCCTGTTGAGAGTGCCTCCTCTTGAGATGCGACGGGAACACCGGGAATTCTTTCCCGTTGAAAGCAGCGAAAGGATCCCTCATCTCGAGCTACGAGGGGGAAACGGGGCTCCTCTGGATGTGGGCGGGACCATCGTGCTTCCTCTCGAGTTGAGACGGGTATGGCGGTGAACTTCTTGAGTTGCAGCAAGGGTGTGAAAGACCCTTTCGAATTTCCAGAGGTTAGGTGTCATTAGTCTCCAGACGACTCATCGGAAATAGGCCTCATCTCGCCTGGAAGGGAGAACTTCCTGGATTTTCTCGAGTTGCGGCAGGTGTTCTCGAGTTACGACGGGGACCTCAGGGACCCGCCCTGGTGGCCTCAGGAGAGGCCAGTACCCATGCGAGGTGCTAGGGGGCCTCTCGGGATTCCTCTCCCGTCGATACCGGGGCCAAAAATCTTGTGTGGAGTCAGGGCCGGAACCGAGGATTCCTCTCAGGGGCTGACATGGATCTTTGGGTACTTCTGGAGTCTCCCCAGGGGAGTCAGGCCTCGTCTCGAGTGGGGGCATGCACGTGGGCTTTCCTTCCAGGCTGTAGCAGCAATGTCACGCTTCCCGTGGCGTGGATCAAAGGATCTGTGGTTTTCCCTCGAGGCTTTCCCACAGGGCTGTCCCACGTGCCACAGTGGTGTGAGTCGATCCTCGGCGTGAAAGATGAGCCAGTGCAGGGCAAAGAGGTTCCTCTGGAATGGACTGAGACATCTGGGGGACTCTTGGAATGGTGGTACGACCATGGAGTTCCTCTCGCCTTTCCTGTTGAGAGTGCCTCCTCTTGAGATGCGACGGGAACGCCGGGAATTCTTTCCCGTTGAAAGCAGGGAAAGGATCCCTCATCTTGAGCTACGAGGGGGAAACGGGGCTCCTCTGGATGTGGGCGGGACCATCGTGCTTCCTCTCGAGTGGAGACGGGTATGGCGGTGAACTTCTTGAGTTGCAGCAAGGGTGTGAAAGACCCTTTCGAAGTTCGAGAGGTTAGGTGTCATTAGTCTCCAGACGCCTCATCGGAAATAGGCCTCATCTCGCCTGGAAGGGAGAACTTCCTGGATTTTCTCGAGTTGCGGCAGGTGTTCTCGAGTTACGACGGGGACCTCAGGGACCCGCCCTGGTGGCCTCAGGAGAGGCCAATCCCCATGCGAGGTGCTAGGGGGCCTCTCGGGATTCCTCTCCCGTCGATACCGGGGCCAAAAACCTTTTGTGCAGTCAGGGCCGGAACCGAGGATTCCTCTCAGGGGCTTATATGGATCTTTGGGTACTTCTGGAGTCTCCCCACGGGAGTCAGGCCTCGTCTCGAGTGGGGGCATGCACGTGCGCTTTCCTTCCAGGGTGTAGCAGCAATGTCACGCTTCCCGTCGCGTGGATCAAAGGATCTGTGGTTTTTCCTCGAGGCTTTCCCTCGAGGCTTTCCCACAGGGCTGTCCCACGTGCCTCCGTGGTGTGAGTCGATCCTCGGCGTGAAAGATGAGCCAGTGCAGGGCAAAGAGGTTCCTCTGGAATGGACTGAGACATCTGGGGGACTCTAGGAATGGTGGTAGGACCATGGAGTTCCTCTCGCCTTTCCTGTTGAGAGTGCCTCCTCTTGATATGCGACGGGAACGCCGGGAATTCTTTCCCGTTGAAAGCAGGGAAAGGATCCCTCATCTCGAGCTACGAGGGGGAAACGGGGCTCCTCTGGATGTGGGCGGGACCATCGTGCTTCCTCTCGAGTGGAGACGGGTATGGCGGTGAACTTCTTGAGTTGCAGCAAGGGTGTGAAAGACCCTTTCGAATTTCCAGAGGTTAGGTGTCATTAGTCTCCAGACGACTCATCGGAAATAGGCCTCATCTCGCCTGGAAGGGAGAACTTCCTGGATTTTCTCGAGTTGCGGCAGGTGTTCTCGAGTTACGACGGGGACCTCAGGGACCCGCCCTGGTGGCCTCAGGATAGGCCAGTACCCATGCGAGGTGCTAGGGGGCCTCTCGGGATTCCTCTCCCGTCGATACCGGGTCCAAAAACCTTGTGTGGAGTCAGGGCCGGAACCGAGGATTCCTCTCAGGGGCTGACATGGATCTTTGGGTACTTCTGGAGTCTCCCCAGGGGAGTCAGGCCTCGTCTCGAGTGGGGGCATGCACGTGCGCTTTCCTTACAGGCTGTAGCAGCAATGTCACGCTTCCCGTGTCGTGGATCAAAGGATCTGTGGTTTTCCCTCGAGGCTTTCCCACAGGGCTGTCCCACGTGCCACCGTGGTGTGAGTCGATCCTCGGCGTGAAAGATGAGCCAGTGCAGGGCAAAGAGGTTCCTCTGGAATGGACTGAGACATCTGGGGGACTCTTGGAATGGTGGTACGACCATGGAGTTCCTCTCGCCTTTCCTGTTGAGAGTGCCTCCTCTTGAGATTCGACGGGAACGCCGGGAATTCTTTCCCGTTGAAAGCAGGGAAAGGATCCCTCATCTTGAGCTACGAGGGGGAAACGGGGCTCCTCTGGATGTGGGCGGGACCATCGTGCTTCCTCTCGAGTGGAGACGGGTATGGCGGTGAACTTCTTGAGTTGCAGCAAGGGTGTGAAAGACCCTTTCGAAGTTCGAGAGGTTAGGTGTCATTAGTCTCCAGACGCCTCATCGGAAATAGGCCTCATCTCGCCTGGAAGGGAGAACTTCCTGGATTTTCTCGAGTTGCGGCAGGTGTTCTCGAGTTACGACGGGGACCTCAGGGACCCGCCCTGGTGGCCTCAGGAGAGGCCAGTCCCCATGCGAGGTGCTAGGGGGCCTCTCGGGATTCCTCTCCCGTCGATACCAAGGCCAAAAACCTTGTGTGGAGTCAGGGTCGGAACCGAGGATTCCTCTCAGGGGCTTATATGGATCTTTGGGTACTTCTGGAGTCTCGCCAGGGCAGACAGGCCTCGTCTCGAGTGGGGGCATGCACGTGCGCTTTCCTTCCAGGCTGTAGCAGCAATGTCACGCTTCCCGTCGCGTGGATCAAAGGATCTGTGGTTTTCCCTCGAGGCTTTCCCTCGAGGCTTTCCCACAGGGCTGTCCCACGTGCCTCCGTGGTGTGAGTCGATCCTCGACGTGAAAGATGAGCCAGTGCAGGGCA
Source organism: Capricornis sumatraensis (assembly GCF_032405125.1). Classification (NCBI taxonomy): domain Eukaryota; kingdom Metazoa; phylum Chordata; class Mammalia; order Artiodactyla; family Bovidae; genus Capricornis; species Capricornis sumatraensis. Next base: position 2,070,749 of record NW_027184617.1, on the reverse strand, counting down.
AAGAGGTTCCTCTGGAATGGACTGAGACATCTGGGGGACTCTTGGAATGGTGGTACGACCATGGAGTTCCTCTCGCCTTTCCTGTTGAGAGTGCCTCCTCTTGAGATGCGACGGGAACGCCGGGAATTCTTTCCCACTGAAAGCAGGGAAAGGATCCCTCATCTCGAGCTACGAGGGGGAAACGGGGCTCCTCTGGATGTGGGCGGGACCATCGTGCTTCCTCTCGAGTGGAGACGCATATGGCGGTGAACTTCTTGAGTTGCAGCAAGGGTGTGAAACACCTTTTCAAAGTTCCAGAGTTTAGGTGTCATTAGTCTCCAGACGCCTCATCGGAAATAGGCCTCATCTCGCCTGGAAGGGAGAACTTCCTGGATTTTCTCGAGTTGCGGCAGGTGTTCTCGAGTTTCGACGGGGACCTCAGGGACCCGCCCTGGTGGCCTCAGGAGAGGCCAGTCCCCATGGGAGTTGCTAGGGGGCCTCTCGGGATTCCTCTCCCGTCGATACCGGGGCCAAAAACCTTGTGTGGAGTCAGGGGCGGAACCGAGGATTCCTCTCAGGGGCTGACATGGATCTTTGGGTATTTCTGGAGTCTCCCCAAGGGAGTCAGGGCTCGTCTCGAGTTGGGGCATGCACGTGCGCTTTCCTTCCAGGCTGTAGCAGCAATGTCACGCTTCCCGTCGCATGGATCAAAGGATCTGTGGTTTTCCCTCGAGGCTTTCCCTCGAGGCTTTCCCACAGGGCTGTCCCACGTGCCACCGTGGTGTGAGTCGATCCTCGGCGTGAAAGATGAGCCAGTGCAGGGCAAAGAGGTTCCTCTGGAATGGACTGAGACATCTGGGGGACTCTTGGAATGGTGGTACGACCATGGAGTTCCTCTCGCCTTTCCTGTTGAGAGTGCCTCCTCTTGAGATGCGACGGGAACGCCGGGAATTCTTTCCCGTTGAAAGCAGGGAAAGGATCCCTCATCTCGAGCTACGAGGGGGAAACGGGGCTCCTCTGGATGTGGGCGGGACCATCGTGCTTCCTCTCGAGTGGAGACGCATATGGCGGTGAACTTCTTGAGTTGCAGCAAGGGTGTGAAAGACCCTTTCGAAGTTCCAGAGTTTAGGTGTCATTAGTCTCCAGACGCCTCATCGGAAATAGGCCTCATCTCGCCTGGAAGGGAGAACTTCCTGGATTTTCTCGAGTTGCGGCAGGTGTTCTCGAGTTACGACGGGGACCTCAGGGACCCGCCCTGGTGGCCTCTGGAGAGGCCAGTCCCCATGGGAGTTGCTAGGGGGCCTCTCGGGATTCCTCTCCCGTCGATACCGGGGCCAAAAACCTTGTGTGGAGTCAGGGGCGGAACCGAGGATTCCTCTCAGGGGCTGACATGGATCTTTGGGTATTTCTGGAGTCTCCCCAAGGGAGTCAGGGCTCGTCTCGAGTTGGGGCATGCACGTGCGCTTTCCTTCCAGGCTGTAGCAGCAATGTCACGCTTCCCGTCGCATGGATCAAAGGATCTGTGGTTTTCCCTCGAGGCTTTCCCTCGAGGCTTTCCCACAGGGCTGTCCCACGTGCCACCGTGGTGTGAGTCGATCCTCGGCGTGAAAGATGAGCCAGTGCAGGGCAAAGAGGTTCCTCTGGAATGGACTGAGACATCTGGGGGACTCGTGGAATGGTGGTACGACCACGGAGTTCCTCTCGCCTTTCCTGTTGAGAGTGCCACCTCTTGAGATGCGACGGGAACGCCGGGAATTCTTTCCCGTTGAAAGCAGGGAAAGGATCCCTCATTTCGAGCCACGAGGGGGAAACGGGGCTCCTCTGGATGTGGGCGGGACCATCGTGCTTCCTCTCGAGTGGAGACGGGTATGGCGGTGAACTTCTTGAGTTGCAGCAAGGGTGTGAAAGACCCTTTCGAATTTCCAGAGGTTAGGTGTCATTAGTCTCCAGACGACTCATCGGAAATAGGCCTCATCTCGCCTGGAAGGGAGAACTTCCTGGATTTTCTCGAGTTGCGGCAGGTGTTCTCGAGTTACGACGGGGACCTCAGGGACCCGCCCTGGTGGCCTCAGGATAGGCCAGTACCCATGCGAGGTGCTAGGGGGCCTCTCGGGATTCCTCTCCCGTCGATACCGGGGCCAAAAACCTTGTGTGGAGTCAGGGCCGGAACCGAGGATTCCTCTTAGGGGCTGACATGGATCTTTGGGTACTTCTGGAGTCTCCCCAGGGGAGTCAGGCCTCGTCTCGAGTGGGGGCATGCACGTGTGCTTTCCTTACAGGCTGTAGCAGCAATGTCACGCTTCCCGTGGCGTGGATCAAAGGATCTGTGGTTTTCCCTCGAGGCTTTCCCACAGGGCTGTCCCACGTGCCACCGTGGTGTGAGTCGATCCTCGGCGTGAAAAATGAGCCAGTGCAGGGCAAAGAGGTTCCTCTGGAATGGACTGAGACATCTGGGGGACTCTTGGAATGGTGGTACGACCATGGAGTTCCTCTCGCCTTTCCTGTTGAGAGTGCCTCCTCTTGAGATGCGACGGGAACGCCGGGAATTCTTTCCCGTTGAAAGCAGGGAAAGGATCCCTCATCTTGAGCTACGAGGGGGAAACGGGGCTCCTCTGGATGTGGGCGGGACCATCGTGCATCCTCTCGAGTGGAGACGGGTAAGGCGGTGAACTTCTTGAGTTGCAGCAAGGGTGTGAAAGACCCTTTCGAAGTTCGAGAGGTTAGGTGTCATTAGTCTCCAGACGCCTCATCGGAAATAGGCCTCATCTCGCCTGGAAGGGAGAACTTCCTGGATTTTCTCGAGTTGCGGCAGGTGTTCTCGAGTTACGACGGGGACCTCAGGGACCCGCCCTGGTGGCCTCAGGAGAGGCCAGTCCCCATGCGAGGTGCTAGGGGGCCTCTCGGGATTCCTCTCCCGTCGATACCGGGGCCAAAAACCTTGTGTGCAGTCAGGGCCGGAACCGAGGATTCCTCTCAGGGGCTGACATGGATCTTTGGGTACTTCTGGAGTGTCCCCACGGGAGTCAGGCCTCGTCTCGAGTGGGGGCATGCACGTGCGCTTTCCTTCCAGGCTGTAGCAGCAATGTCACGCTTCCCGTCGCGTGGATCAAAGGATCTGTGGTATTCCCTCGAGGCTTTCCCTCGAGGCTTTCCCACAGGGCTGTCCCACGTGACACCGTGGTGTGAGTCGATCCTCGGCGTGAAAGATGAGCCAGTGCAGGGCAAAGAGGTTCCTCTGGAATGGACTGAGACATCTGGGGGACTCTTGGAATGGTGGTACGACCATGGAGTTCCTCTCGCCTTTCCTGTTGAGAGTGCCTCCTCTTGAGATACGACGGGAACACCGGGAATACTTTCCCGTTGAAAGCAGGGAAAGGATCCCTCATCTCGAGCTAAGAGGGGGAAACGGGGCTCCTCTGGATGTGGGCGGGACCATCGTGCTTCCTCTCGAGTGGAGACGGGTATGGCGGTGAACTTCTTGAGTTGCAGCAAGGGTGTGAAAGACCCTTTCGAAGTTCGAGAGGTTAGGTGTCATTAGTCTCCAGACGCCTCATCGGAAATAGGCCTCATCTCGCCTGGAATGGAGAACTTCCTGGATTTTCTCGAGTTGCGGCAGGTGTTCTCGAGTTACGACAGGGACCTCAGGGACCCGCCCTGGTGGCCTCAGGAGAGGCCCGTCCCCATGCGAGGTGCTAGGGAGCCTCTCGGGATTCCTCTCCCTTCGATACCAAGGCCAAAAACCTTGTGTGGAGTCAGGGTCGGAACCGAGGATTCCTCTCAGGGGCTTATATGGATCTTTGGGTACTTCTGGAGTCTCGCCAGGGGAGACAGGCCTCGTCTCGAGTGGGGGCATGCACGTGCGCTTTCCTTCCAGGCTGTAGCAGCAATGTCACGCTTCCCGTCGCGTGGATCAAAGGATCTGTGGTTTTCCCTCGAGGCTTTCCCTCGAGGCTTTCCCACAGGGCTGTCCCACGTGCCTCCGTGGTGTGAGTCGATCCTCGGCGTGAAAGATGAGCCAGTGCAGGGCAAAGAGGTTCCTTTGGAATGGACTGAGACATCTGGGGGACTCTAGGAATGGTGGTACGACCATGGAGTTCCTCTCGCCTTTCCTGTTGAGAGTGCCTCCTCTTGAGATGCGACGGGAACGCCGGGAATTCCTTCCCGTTGAAAGCAGGAAAGGATCCCTCATCTCGAGCTCCGAGAGGGAAACGGGGCTCCTCTGGATGTGGGCGGGACCATCGTGCTTCCTCTCGAGTGGAGACGGGTATGGCGGTGAACTTCTTGAGTTGCAGCAAGGGTGTGAAAGACCCTTTCGAAATTCCAAAGGTTAGGTGTCATTAGTCTCCAGACGCCTCATCGGAAATAGGCCTCATCTCGCCTGGAAGGGAGAACTTCCTGGATTTTCTCGAGTTGCGGCAGGTGTTCTCGAGTTAAGACGGGGACCTCAGGGACCCGCCCTGGTGGCCTCAGGAGAGGCCAGTCCCCATGCGAGGTGCTAGGGGGCCTCTCGTGATTCCTCTCCCGTCGATACCGGGCCAAAAAGCTTGTGTGGAGTCAAGGCCGGAACCGAGGATTCCTCTCAGGGGCTGACATGGATCTTTGGGTACTTCTGGAGTCTCCCCAGGGGAGTCAGGCCTCGACTCGAGTGGGGGCATGCACGTGCGCTTTCCTTCCAGGCTGTAGCAGCAATGTCACGCTTCCCGTCGCGTGGATCAAAGGATCTGTGGTTTTCCCTCGAGGCTTTCCCTCGAGGCTTTCCCACAGGGCTGTCCCACGTGCCACCGTGGTGTGAGTCGATCCTCGGCGTGGAAGATGAGCCAGTGCAGGGCAAAGAGGTTCCTCTGGAATGGACTGAGACATCTGGGGGACTCTTGGAATGGTGGTACGACCATGGAGTTCCTCTCGCCTTTCCTGTTGAGAGTGCCTCCTCTTGAGATGCGATGGGAACGCCGGGAATTCTTCCCCGTTGAAAGCAGGGAAAGGATCCCTCATCTCGAGCTCCGAGGGGGAAACGGGGCTCCTTTGGATGTGGGCGGGTCCATCATGCTTCCTCTCGAGTGGAGACGGGTATGGCGGTGAACTTCTTGAGTTGCAGCAAGGGTGTGAAAGACCCTTTCGAAGTTCCAGAGGTTAGGTGTCATTAGTCTCCAGACGCCTCATCGGAAATAGGCCTCATCTCGCCTGGAAAGGAGAACTTCCTGGATTTTCTCGAGATGCGGCAGGTGTTCTCGAGTTACGACTGGGACCTCAGGGACCCGCCCTGGTGGCCTCAGGAGAGGCCAGTCCCCATGCGAGTTGCTAGGGGGCCTCGCGGGATTCCTCTCCCGTCGATACCGGGGCCAAAAACCTTGTGTGGAGTCAGGGCCGGAAACGAGGATTCCTCTCAGGGGCTGACATGGATCTTTGGGTACTTCTGGAGTCTCCGCAGGGGAGTCAGGCCTCGTCTCGTGTGGGGGCATGCACGTGCGTTTTCTTTCCAGGCTGTAGCAGCAATGTCACGCTTCCCTTCGCGTGGATCAAAGGATCTGTGGTTTTCCCTCGAGGCTTTCCCACAGGGCTGTCCCACGTGCCACCGTGGTGTGAGTCGATCCTCGGCGTGAAAGATGAGCCAGTGCAGGGCAAAGAGGTTCCTCTGGAATGGACTGAGACATCTGGGGGACTCTTGGAATGGTGGTACGACCATGGAGTTCCTCTCGCCTTTCCTGTTGAGAGTGCCTCCTCTTGAGATGCGACGGGAACCCGGGAATTCTTTCCCGTAGAAAGCAGGCAAAGGATCCCTCATCTCGAGCTACGAGGGGGAAACGGGGCTCCTCTGGATGTGGGCGGGACCATCGTGCTTCCTCTCGAGTGGAGACGGGTATGGCAGTGAACTTCTTGAGTTGCAGCAAGGGTGTGAAAGACCCTTTCGAAGTTCCAGAGGTTAGGTGTCATTAGTCTCCAGACGCCTCATCGGAAATAGGCCTCATCTCGCCTGGAAGGGAGAACTTCCTGGATTTTCTCGAGTTGCGGCAGGTGTTCTCGAGTTACGACGGGGACCTCAGGGACCCGCCCTGGTGGCCTCAGGAGTGGCCACTCACCATGCGAGTTGCTAGGGGGCCTCTCGGGATTCCTCTCCCGTCGATACCGGGGCCAAAAACCTTGTGTGGAGTCAGGGCCAGAACCGAGGATTCCTCTCAGGGGCTGATATGGATCTTTGGGTACTGCTGGAGTCTTGCCAGGGGAGACAGGCCTCGTCTCGTGAGGGGGCATGCACGTGCACTTTCCTTCCAGGCTGTAGCAGCAATGTCACTCTTCCCGTCGCGTGGATCAAAGGATCTGTGGTTTTCCCTCGAGGCTTTCCCTTGAGGCTTTCCCACAGGGCTGTCCCACGTGCCACCGTGGTGTGAGTCGATCCTCGGCGTGAAAGATGAGCCAGTGCAGGGCAAAGAGTTTCCTCTGGAATGGACTGAGACATCTGGGGGACTCTTGGAATGGTGGTACGACCATGGAGTTCCTCTCGCCTTTCCTGTTGAGAGTGCCTCCTCTTGAGATGCGACGGGAACGCCGGGAATTTTTTCCCGTTGAAAGCAGGAAAAGGATCCCTCATCTCGAGCTCCGAGGGGGAAACGGGGCTCCTCTGGATGTGGGCGGGACCATCGTGCTTCCTCTCGAGTGGAGACGGGTATGGCGGTGAACTTCTTGAGTTGCAGCAAGGGTGTGAAAGACCCTTTCGAAGTTCCAGAGGTTAGGTGTCATTAGTCTCCAGACGCCTCATCAGAAATAGGCCTCATCTCGCCTGGAAGGGAGAACTTCCTGGATTTTCTCGAGTTGGGGCAGGTGTTCTCGAGTTACGACGGGGACCTCAGGGACCCGCCCTGGTGGCCTCAGTAGAGGCCAGTCCCCATGCGAGTTGCTAGGGGGCCTCTCGGGATTCCTCTCCCGTCGATACCGGGGCCAAAAACCTTGTGTGGAGTCAGGGCCGGAACCGAGGATTCCTCTCAGGGGCTGACATGGATCTTTGGGTACTTCTGGAGTCTCCCCAGGGGAGTCAGGCCTCGTCTCGAGTGGGGGCATGCACGTGCGCTTTCCTTCCAGGCTGTAGCAGCAATGTCACGCTTCCCTTCGCGTGGATCAAAGGATCTGTGGTTTTCCCTCGAGGCTTTCCCTCGAGGCTTTCCCTCAGGGCTGTCCCACGTGCCACCGTGGTGTGAGTCGATCCTCGGCATGAAAGATGAGCCAGTGCCGGGCAAAGAGTTTCCTCTGGAATGGACTGAGACATCTGGGGGACTCTTGGAATGGTGGTACGACCATGGAGTTCCTCTCGCCTTTCCTGTTGAGAGTGCCTCCTCTTGAGATGCGACGGGAATGACGGGAATCCTTTCCCGTTGAAAGCAGGGAAAGGATCCCTCATCTCGAGCTACGAGGGGGAAACGGGGCTCCTCTGGATGTGGGCGGGACCATCGTGCTTCCTCTCGAGTGGAGACGGGTATGGCGGTGAACTTCTTGAGTTGCAGCAAGGGTGTGAAAGACCCTTTCGAAGTTCCAGAGGTTAGGTGTCATTAGTCTCCAGACGCCTCATCAGAAATAGGCCTCATCTCGCCTGGAAGGGAGAACTTCCTGGATTTTCTCGAGTTGCGGCAGGTGTTCTCGAGTTACGACGGGGACCTCAGGGACCCGCACTGGTGGCCTCAGGAAAGGCCAGTCCCCATGCGAGTTGCTAGGGGGCCTCTCGGGATTCCTCTCCCGGCGATACCGGGGCCAAAAACCTTGTGTGGAGTCAGGGCCGGAACCGAGGATTCCTCTCAGGGGCTGACATGGATCTTTGGGTACTTCTGGAGTCTCCGCAGGGGAGTCAGGCCTCGTCTCGAGTGGGGGCATGCACGTGCGTTTTCTTTCCATGCTGTAGCAGCAATGTCACGCTTCCCGTCGCGTGGATCAAAGGATCTGTGGTTTTCCTTCGAGGCTTTCCCACAGGGCTGTCCCACGTGCCACCGTGGTGTGAGTCGATCCTCGGCGTGAAAAATGAGCCAGTGCAGGGCAAAGAGGTTCCTCTGGAATGGACTGAGACATCTGGGGGACTCTTGGAATGGTGGTACGACCATGGAGTTCCTCTCGCCTTTCCTGTTGAGAGTGCCTCCTCTTGAGATGCGACGGGAACGCCGGGAATTCTTTCCCGTTGAAAGCAGGGAAAGGATCCCTCATCTTGAGCTACGAGGGGGAAGCGGGGCTCCTCTGGATGTGGGCGGGACCATCGTGCATCCTCTCGAGTGGAGACGGGTAAGGCGGTGAACTTCTTGAGTTGCAGCAAGGGTGTGAAAGACCCTTTCGAAGTTCGAGAGGTTAGGTGTCATTAGTCTCCAGACGCCTCATCGGAAATAGGCCTCATCTCGCCTGGAAGGGAGAACTTCCTGGATTTTCTCGAGTTGCGGCAGGTGTTCTCGAGTTACGACGGGGACCTCAGGGACCCGCCCTGGTGGCCTCAGGAGAGGCCAGTCCCCATGCGAGGTGCTAGGGGGCCTCTCGGGATTCCTCTCCCGTCGATACCGGGTCCAAAAACCTTGTGTGCAGTCAGGGCCGGAACCGAGGATTCCTCTCAGGGGCTGACATGGATCTTTGGGTACTTCTGGAGTCTCCCCAGGGGAGTCAGGCCTCGTCTCGAGTGGGGGCATGCACGTGCGCTTTCCTTCCAGGCTGTAGCAGCAATGTCACGCTTCCCGTCGCGTGGATCAAAGGATCTGTGGTATTCCCTCGAGGCTTTCCCTCGAGGCTTTCCCACAGGGCTGTCCCACGTGACACCGTGGTGTGAGTCGATCCTCGGCGTGAAAGATGAGCCAGTGCAGGGCAAAGAGGTTCCTCTGGAATGGACTGAGACATCTGGGGGACTCTTGGAATGGTGGTACGACCATGGAGTTCCTCTCGCCTTTCCTGTTGAGAGTGCCTCCTCTTGAGATACGACGGGAACACCGGGAATACTTTCCCGTTGAAAGCAGGGAAAGGATCCCTCATCTCGAGCTAAGAGGGGGAAACGGGGCTCCTCTGGATGTGGGCGGGACCATCGTGCTTCCTCTCGAGTGGAGACGGGTATGGCGGTGAACTTCTTGAGTTGCAGCAAGGGTGTGAAAGACCCTTTCGAATTTCCAGAGGTTAGGTGTCATTAGTCTCCAGACGCCTCATCGGAAATAGGCCTCATCTCGCCTGGAATGGAGAACTTCCTGGATTTTCTCGAGTTGCGGCAGGTGTTCTCGAGTTACGACAGGGACCTCAGGGACCCGCCCTGGTGGCCTCAGGAGAGGCCCGTCCCCATGCGAGGTGCTAGGGAGCCTCTCGGGATTCCTCTCCCGTCGATACCAAGGCCAAAAACCTTGTGTGGAGTCAGGGTCGGAACCGAGGATTCCTCTCAGGGGCTTATATGGATCTTTGGGTACTTCTGGAGTCTCGCCAGGGGAGACAGGCCTCGTCTCGAGTGGGGGCATGCACGTGCGCTTTCCTTCCAGGCTGTAGCAGCAATGTCACGCTTCCCGTCGCGTGGATCAAAGGATCTGTGGTTTTCCCTCGAGGCTTTCCCTCGAGGCTTTCCCACAGGGCTGTCCCACGTGCCTCCGTGGTGTGAGTCGATCCTCGGCGTGAAAGATGAGCCAGTGCAGGGCAAAGAGGTTCCTTTGGAATGGACTGAGACATTTGGGGGACTCTAGGAATGGTGGTACGACCATGGAGTTCCTCTCGCCTTTCCTGTTGAGAGTGCCTCCTCTTGAGATGCGACGGGAACGCCGGGAATTCCTTCCCGTTGAAAGCAGGAAAGGATCCCTCATCTCGAGCTCCGAGAGGGAAACGGGGCTCCTCTGGATGTGGGCGGGACCATCGTGCTTCCTCTCGAGTGGAGACGGGTATGGCGGTGAACTTCTTGAGTTGCAGCAAGGGTGTGAAAGACCCTTTCGAAATTCCAAAGGTTAGGTGTCATTAGTCTCCAGACGCCTCATCGGAAATAGGCCTCATCTCGCCTGGAAGGGAGAACTTCCTGGATTTTCTCGAGTTGCGGCAGGTGTTCTCGAGTTAAGACGGGGACCTCAGGGACCCGCCCTGGTGGCCTCAGGAGAGGCCAGTCCCCATGCGAGGTGCTAGGGGGCCTCTCGGGATTCCTCTCCCGTCGATACCGGGGCCAAAAAGCTTGTGTGGAGTCAAGGCCGGAACCGAGGATTCCTCTCAGGGGCTGACATGGATCTTTGGGTACTTCTGGAGTCTCCCCAGGGGAGTCAGGCCTCGACTCGAGTGGGGGCATGCACGTGCGCTTTCCTTCCAGGCTGTAGCAGCAATGTCACGCTTCCCGTCGCGTGGATCAAAGGATCTGTGGTTTTCCCTCGAGGCTTTCCCTCGAGGCTTTCCCACAGGGCTGTCCCACGTGCCACCGTGGTGTGAGTCGATCCTCGGCGTGGAAGATGAGCCAGTGCAGGGCAAAGAGGTTCCTCTGGAATGGACTGAGACATCTGGGGGACTCTTGGAATGGTGGTACGACCATGGAGTTCCTCTCGCCTTTCCTGTTGAGAGTGCCTCCTCTTGAGATGCGATGGGAACGCCGGGAATTCTTCCCCGTTGAAAGCAGGGAAAGGATCCCTCATCTCGAGCTCCGAGGGGGAAACGGGGCTCCTTTGGATGTGGGCGGGTCCATCATGCTTCCTCTCGAGTGGAGACGGGTATGGCGGTGAACTTCTTGAGTTGCAGCAAGGGTGTGAAAGACCCTTTCGAAGTTCCAGAGGTTAGGTGTCATTAGTCTCCAGACGCCTCATCGGAAATAGGCCTCATCTCGCCTGGAAGGGAGAACTTCCTGGATTTTCTCGAGATGCGGCAGGTGTTCTCGAGTTACGACTGGGACCTCAGGGACCCGCCCTGGTGGCCTCAGGAGAGGCCAGTCCCCATGCGAGTTGCTAGGGGGCCTCGCGGGATTCCTCTCCCGTCGATACCGGGGCCAAAAACCTTGTGTGGAGTCAGGCCCGGAACCGAGGATTCCTCTCAGGGGCTGACATGGATCTTTGGGTACTTCTGGAGTCTCCGCAGGGGAGTCAGGCCTCGTCTCGTGTGGGGGCATGCACGTGCGTTTTCTTTGCAGGCTGTAGCAGCAATGTCACGCTTCCCTTCGCGTGGATCAAAGGATCTGTGGTTTTCCCTCGAGGCTTTCCCACAGGGCTGTCCCACGTGCCACCGTGGTGTGAGTCGATCCTCGGCGTGAAAGATGAGCCAGTGCAGGGCAAAGAGGTTCCTCTGGAATGGACTGAGACATCTGGGGGACTCTTGGAATGGTGGTACGACCATGGAGTTCCTCTCGCCTTTCCTGTTGAGAGTGCCTCCTCTTGAGATGCGACGGGAACTCCGGGAATTCTTTCCCGTAGAAAGCAGGCAAAGGATCCCTCATCTCGAGCTACGAGGGGGAAACGGGGCTCCTCTGGTTGTGGGCGGGACCATCGTGCTTCCTCTCGAGTGGAGACGGGTATGGCAGTGAACTTCTTGAGTTGCAGCAAGGGTGTGAAAGACCCTTTCGAAGTTCCAGAGGTTAGGTGTCATTAGTCTCCAGACGCCTCATCGGAAATAGGCCTCATCTCGCCTGGAAGGGAGAACTTCCTGGATTTTCTCGAGTTGCGGCAGGTGTTCTCGAGTTACGACGGGGACCTCAGGGACCCGCCCTGGTGGCCTCAGGAGTGGCCACTCACCATGCGAGTTGCTAGGGGGCCTCTCGGGATTCCTCTCCCGTCGATACCGGGGCCAAAAACCTTGTGTGGAGTCAGGGCCAGAACCGAGGATTCCTCTCAGGGGCTGATATGGATCTTTGGGTACTGCTGGAGTCTTGCCAGGGGAGACAGGCCTCGTCTCGTGAGGGGGCATGCACGTGCACTTTCCTTCCAGGCTGTAGCAGCAATGTCACGCTTCCCGTCGCGTGGATCAAAGGATCTGTGGTTTTCCCTCGAGGCTTTCCCTTGAGGCTTTCCCACAGGGCTGTCCCACGTGCCACCGTGGTGTGAGTCGATCCTCGGCGTGAAAGATGAGCCAGTGCAGGGCAAAGAGTTTCCTCTGGAATGGACTGAGACATCTGGGGGACTCTTGGAATGGTGGTACGACCATGGAGTTCCTCTCGCCTTTCCTGTTGAGAGTGCCTCCTCTTGAGATGCGACGGGAACGCCGGGAATTTTTTCCCGTTGAAAGCAGGAAAAGGATCCCTCATCTCGAGCTACGAGGGGGAAACGGGGCTCCTCTGGATGTGGGCGGGACCATCGTGCTTCCTCTCGAGTGGAGACGGGTATGGCGGTGAACTTCTTGAGTTGCAGCAAGGGTGTGAAAGACCCTTTCGAAGTTCCAGAGGTTAGGTGTCATTAGTCTCCAGACGCCTCATCAGAAATAGGCCTCATCTCGCCTGGAAGGGAGAACTTCCTGGATTTTCTCGAGTTGGGGCAGTTGTTCTCGAGTTACGACGGGGACCTCAGGGACCCGCCCTGGTGGCCTCAGTAGAGGCCAGTCCCCATGCGAGTTGCTAGGGGGCCTCTCGGGATTCCTCTCCCGTCGATACCGGGGCCAAAAACCTTGTGTGGAGTCAGGGCCGGAACCGAGGATTCCTCTCAGGGGCTGACATGGATCTTTGGGTACTTCTGGAGTCTCCCCAGGGGAGTCAGGCCTCGTCTCGAGTGGGGGCATGCACGTGCGCTTTCCTTCCAGGCTGTAGCAGCAATGTCACGCTTCCCTTCGCGTGGATCAAAGGATCTGTGGTTTTCCCTCGAGGCTTTCCCTCGAGGCTTTCCCTCAGGGCTGTCCCACGTGCCACCGTGGTGTGAGTCGATCCTCGGCATGAAAGATGAGCCAGTGCCGGGCAAAGAGTTTCCTCTGGAATGGACTGAGACATCTGGGGGACTCTTGGAATGGTGGTACGACCATGGAGTTCCTCTCGCCTTTCCTGTTGAGAGTGCCTCCTCTTGAGATGCGACGGGAATGACGGGAATCCTTTCCCGTTGAAAGCAGGGAAAGGATCCCTCATCTCGAGCTACGAGGGGGAAACGGGGCTCCTCTGGATGTGGGCGGGACCATCGTGCTTCCTCTCGAGTGGAGACGGGTATGGCGGTGAACTTCTTGAGTTGCAGCAAGGGTGTGAAAGACCCTTTCGAAGTTCCAGAGGTTAGGTGTCATTAGTCTCCAGACGCCTCATCAGAAATAGGCCTCATCTCGCCTGGAAGGGAGAACTTCCTGGATTTTCTCGAGTTGCGGCAGGTGTTCTCGAGTTACGACGGGGACCTCAGGGACCCGCACTGGTGGCCTCAGGAAAGGCCAGTCCCCATGCGAGTTGCTAGGGGGCCTCTCGGGATTCCTCTCCCGGCGATACCGGGGCCAAAAACCTTGTGTGGAGTCAGGGCCGGAACCGAGGATTCCTCTCAGGGGCTGACATGGATCTTTGGGTACTTCTGGAGTCTCCGCAGGGGAGTCAGGCCTCGTCTCGAGTGGGGGCATGCACGTGCGATTTCTTTCCATGCTGTAGCAGCAATGTCACGCTTCCCGTCGCGTGGATCAAAGGATCTGTGGTTTTCCCTCGAGGCTTTCCCACAGGGCTGTCCCACGTGCCACCGTGGTGTGAGTCGATCCTCGGCGTGAAAGATGAGCCAGTGCACGGCAAAGAGGTTCCTCTGGAATGGACTGAGACATCTGGGGGACTCTTGGAATGGTGGTACGACCATGGAGTTCCTCTCGCCTTTCCTGTTGAGAGTGCCTCCTCTTGAGATGCGATGGGAACGCCGGGAATTCTTTCCCGTTGAAAGCAGGCAAAGGATCCCTCATCTCGAGCTACGAGGGGGAAACGGGGCTCCTCTGGATGTGGGCGGGACCATCCTGCTTCCTCTCGAGTGGAGACGGGTATGGAAGTGAACTTCTTGAGTTGCAGCAAGGGTGTGAAAGACCCTTTCGAAATTCCAGAGGTTAGGTGTCATTAGTCTCCAGACGCCTCATCGGAAATAGGATTCTTCTCGCCTGGAAGGGAGAACTTCCTGGATTTTCTCGAGATGCGGCAGGTGTTCTCGAGTTACGACGGGGACCTCAGGGACCCGCCCTGGTGGCCTCAGGAGAGGCCAGTCCACATGCGAGTTGCTAGGGGGCCTCTCGGAATTCCTCTCCCGTCGATACCGGGGCCAAAAACCTTGTGTGGAGTCAGGGCCGGAACCGAGGATTCCTCTCAGGGGCTGACATGGATCTTTGGGTACTTCTGGAGTCTCCGCAGGGGAGTCAGGCCTCGTCTCGAGTGGGGGCATGCACGTGCGCTATCCTTCCAAGCTGTAGCAGCAATGTCACGCTTCTCGACCCGTCGATCAAAGGATCTGTGGTTTTCCCTCCAGGCTTTCCCACAGGGCTGTCCCACGTGCCACCGTGGTGTGAGTCGATCTTCGGCGTGAAAGATGAGCCAGTGCAGGGCAAAGAGGTTCCTCTGGAATGGACTGATACATCTGGGGGACTCTTGGAATGGTGGTACGATCATGGAGTTCCTCTCGCCTTTCCTGTTGAGAGTGCCTCCTCTTGAGATGCGACGGGAACGCCTGGAATTCTTTCCCGTTGAAAGCAGGGAAAGGATCCCTCATCTCGAGCTACGAGGGGGAAACGGGGCTCCTCTGGATGTGGGCGGGACCATCGTGCTTCCTCTCGAGTGGAGACGGGTATGGCGGTGAACTTCTTGAGTTGCAGCAAGGGTGTGAAAGACCCTTTCGAAGTTCCAGAGGTTAGGTGTCATTAGTCTCCAGAAGCCTCATCGGAAATAGGCCTCATCTCGCCTGGAAGGGAGAACTTCCTGGATTTTCTCGAGTTGCAGCAGGTGTTCTCGAGTTACGACGTGGACCTCAGGGACCCTCCCTGGTGGCCTCAGGAAAGGCCAGTCCCCATGCGAGTTGCTAGGGGGCCTCTCGGGATTCCTCTCCCGTCGATACCGGTGCCAAATACCTTGTGTGGAGTCAGGGCCGGAACCGAGGATTCCTCTCAGGGGCTGACATGGATCTTTGGGTACTTCTGGAGTCTCCCCAGGGGAGTCAGGCCTCGTCTCGAGTGGGGGCATGCACGTGTGCTTTCCTTCCAGGCTGTAGCAGCAATGTCACGCTTCCCGTCGCGTGGATCAAAGGATCTGTGATTTTCCCTCGAGGCTTTCCCTCGAGGCTTTCCCACAGGGCTGTCCCACGTGCCTCCGTGGTGTGAGTCGATCCTCTGCGTGAAAGATGAGCCAGTGCAGGGCAAAGAGCTTCCTCTGGAATGGACTGAGACATCTGGGGGACTCTTGGAATGGTGGTACGACCATGGAGTTCCTCTCGCCTTTCCTGTTGAGAGTGCCTCCTCTTGAGATGCGACGGGAACGCCGGGAATTCTTTCCCGTTGAAAGCAGGCAAAGGATCCCTCATCTCGAGCTACGAGGGGGAAACGGGGCTCCTCTGGATGTGGGCGGGACCATCCTGCTTCCTCTCTAGTGGAGACGGGTATGGAAGTGAACTTCTTGAGTTGCAGCAAGGGTGTGAAAGACCCTTTCGAAGTTCCAGAGGTTAGGTGTTATTAGTCTCCAGACGCCTCATCGGAAATAGGCCTCATCTCGCCTGGAAGGGAGAACTTCCTGGATTTTCTCGAGATGCGGCAGGTGTTCTCGAGTTACGACGGGGACCTCAGGGACCCGCCCTGGTGGCCTCAGGAGAGGCCAGTCCACATGCGAGTTGCTAGGGGGACTCGCGGGATTCCTCTCCCGTCGATACCGGGGCCAAAAACCTTGTGTGGAGTCAGGGCCGGAACCGAGGATTCCTCTCAGAGGCTGACATGGATCTTTGGGTACTTCTGGAGTCTCCGCAGGGGAGTCAGGCCTCGTCTCGAGTGGGGGCATGCACGTGCGTTTTCTTTCCAGGCTGTAGCAGCAATGTCACGCTTCCCGTCGTGTGGATCAAAGGATCTGTGGTTTTCCCTCGAGGCTTTCCCACAGGGCTGTCCCACGTGCCACCGTGGTGTGAGTCGATCCTCGGCGTGAAAGATGAGCCAGTGCAGGGCAAAGAGGTTCCTCTGGAATGGACTGAGACATCTGGGGGACTCTTGGAATGGTGGTACGACCATGGAGTTCCTCTCGCCTTTCCTGTTGAGAGTGCCTCCTCTTGAGATGCGACGGGAACGCCGGGAATTCTTTCCCGTTGAAAGCAGGGAAAGGATCCCTCATCTCGAGCTCCGAGGGGGAAACGGGGCTCCTCTGGATGTGGGCGGGACCATCGTGCTTCCTCTCTAGTGGAGACGGGTATTGCCGGGGTCCAGCCCCGGTGGATCCAGGGAATTCGAAGGGTGGACGGCGTTGGCGTGGAAAGACTTGTTTATTTATTAATATAAGATTAGATTAAGAAACTGTAGTGCAGTAGGAAGATTAAGTGGAGAAAGAGGGCTGAATAGCTTGGTTTACGCGGAAGACCAATAAAATTCCAGACAAGGAATTTGCACCATCTACGTTGGGCCACCGGTGCCCGCTTCAATATCTAAGGGTGCCTCGCCTTAAGCTCCCTTTCTCGCGGATCTTAATAACCAGGGCAAATAATTAGACCTGGCGAGCCTCCGCGCCCCAGATGGAAATTCAGCCTGAAATTAAAGTAAAGAGCAGAGGGAAGAAAAGGGAGAGAAAAAGAGAGAGAGAGAGAGACACGGGGGGAGCCATATTCCCAAGACACCAGGCCGAGACTAGTCCGAGAAACTGGTCTGAGAATCTGGTCCCGTCCTTTATTGTTCAGAAGGCCTTTTATGCTTTTGATAAAACATGGAGATCAATGGGTAACACAAAGTTATGCAGCGTTAGCAGTCCAGACTCTTATCAAAACCAGGCTTTTCTCTCTGCATACCTAATTGTATACACAAGTCTTAGGTAATTTACATCATCTTCCAACCAAAAGGGCCAATTAACATTTTACAGCCTTTTTTCTGATAAGGGTTTGTCAACCACAAGACTTATTTGTGTTGATCTTCCCAAGGTCTGGTGCCACTCTCGGAAAGCACTAAAGAAAGTTACATTCTTAGACAGCAAGGATACAGCAACTTATAACAAGTAGAGGGAGTGCAGTGATTTATAGCAAAAGAGAAGCAATTAACTCAAAAGTCTAGTGTTGCTAACATCAAAACTACTATGTATCTTTTTCTACATCCTGCTTACATTAACATCCTTCCAGGTGCCTAAAAGATAAAGAATAAGGAGGTCTGGCAGCAATCCTTGAGTCAACAGTGAAAACCCTCTACCAATATAATTTTTAACTCTTTAGAAAAGGCTCTGTATCTTTAAGATGCTTTTAAGCTTTGTGCCTCCCGCGGTTGGGGGGCTGTAAGCAATTCACAAGCTGTAAGCTTTGTGCCTCTCGCGGTTGGGGGGCTGTAAGCAATTCACAAGCTGTAAGAGGTCTGGGGAACCTGTTAGGCAGACTAGAGAGCTATCAGAGGGGTTTAACTGAAACATCCCTTTCAAATGCAGAAGACTAAAACCCTGAATTGACTTTTTTCCAGAGAATATCAGAAAAGTGGAAAAGCAGAGCACAAAAGCCGGCAGATTTTTGCTGGGGTACATGCTTAGGAATATCCAGAGGGGTCCCTGAAGTCTGAGCACGCCTTGCGTATGTCAGCTTCCTTCCTCATGACCTTGTCACGGGCGGGATTCCTCACACTGGCTTCCGGCAACTCCCCCTTCTTTATTAGTTTTTTAAAAAAATTAGGTGCAGTTCAGTCGCGAGATTCCGAATGCTCTGCCGAAGAGTCCTGACAACACAAGGAAGCACGATTACAAGGAGCAGGATTATGGCACCCACAGCAGCATAGCTAGAGACAGTAGTCAGAAGAGTTTTTCCAGAAATGAAGTCAGAGAAGGTGTGGAAAAAGTCATTGGCTTCTCCTGCGGCGGTAAAATCTAATCGGGAGTGTTCCAAGGGCTGAATCTGATTATGAAGTTTCCCTAAATCTAAACTAATATCTGAGCTGTTCCAGACACCTAAAATATGATTTTTGACCCTCTCCCATTTAAAATCTGTCTCATTTACTTTCAGGGATGTAACACATATCCACCGGTAATCGGCATGACATGAAAGAGCCAATTTCATTTTCAGACTCTGTAATTCATTCCCAATATGCATTACTGCTTCTTCTAAGGCATCAATCCTTATTTCTAGCTTCCTATCTATAATTTCCTGGGTTGCCAGCGTTAGAGAAACATTTTTGGATACGGTGTCAACATATTGGGCAGTATACACTTGTTGAGACAATGATAATGCCGCCACAGTAACAGAAGTAATTGCGGTTATCAAAGCTGATATTCCCAAAACAAGTAAGCCCACAAACCGTCGTGTTCGCATTAAATCTTGTAGCTGTTGCAGTACAGCTAGGCCATGGTTATCATACCAATACGTGGCTACAGTTACAGGTACCATGAGATAGGGCGGACGTTTTAAAACCATGAAAGAGCAAACTTTATATTGAGGAGTTAAACAGGATGAAAGCATACATTGTTCACAAGACACTACATGGGGTCCACCTGTATAATTCAATTGTATGTTAAGTCTTTCAGAATCATTAGTGAAAAGAAAAACATAAGGAGAGGGTAGACAAGCTAAAATAGAGTAAATAGAGGTATTTTTTGGTCGGATTAAAATAATAGGGGCGGTAGCCGCAAGGGCTCTCCAAATTTCTGGCTGCCAAAAGGTTTTACCTCTAGTTATATAAGACAGCATAGGGGGAACAAATTGGTTATGATGCCGTCTGGTGGCAACTAACGGCCAAGAAATTGAATATTCTTTCCAATTATCCAATCTATTGATAAAGTCATCGTCAGACTCAGGGTCTTGACCTGGATTTGGGTTGCTCCAGTCCTGAATCGCACAATTTCTTCCTCCCGGCATATTGTAATCTACTCTCGAATTATAAATACAAGATTTCCAAATCGGATATCCTGAATGATCATCTATAGTTTTCCAAATAACATCTGAGGGAGCAACATCATCACAATTTGGATATTCTGATGGAGTTTTGAGAGACAAAGACTTATAGGGGCCAAGGACCCCAGGCATACGGGCTCGTAATATCCAAGCAGACCGATCCCCTATAGATGCAAATTTAGAGGTTGGGGAATCTGTCATAACTGCTTTTGTGGAGGCTCCAATGCATCCTGTCTTGGTAAAGAAGTCTCCTGTAAGGCCAGGAGGAAAATTAAAGCAGACAGGAAAATCATCTGCTAGTCCTTTAAAGGTATAATTGAAATTAATAGGGTATTGGTCTTTTGTATAGGAAGTATAAGATCCTCCCAAAAGGCGAGGCTGGTCTGTACTAACTCGTATGGGGTCACTGTTCCAAGTAACAACTTGGAAAGTTGGAGGATCCGGGAGAAACGCCCAATATTTGGTTGGAATGGGAGCAGCGCTTACCTGGCAAGAGAGCAAGGCAAGCATGGCAATAAACACCTTTTCAGGAGAGACTGACGATCCCTGTAGGGTAGCTATCCCCTGTGCCTGGCGACAGAGAGCTTTAATCTGTCCCCAGGTGGGCAAGGAGGCTTGTTGGGTTGACTGAGCTGGGCGTCCTAATGGATTCCTGCGAGGCAAAAAATCAGGGGGTGCAATATCCTGTATCTGAAGTCGTGACATCTGTCCAGTGGGTGGCTCCGATCCGCGCCTATCCGGGATCTCCAATGTCAGCTGTCCTGGGGTCAGCGGCGTTTCCCGTGCTGGCGGAGGGAGCGGGGGAAGAGGGAGTTTCTTCCTTTTTAGAGATCGCGGTGGCGGGGGATTCTGGTATCCGGGGAGCTGAGACATGGCGAATTAGTCTGTCTGGAACCCAAATCGGAGCGTCCGCGTCCTGTGGAAAAACACAAGCATACCCTCGCCCATTGGTTAATAAGGGGTCAGGACCTTTCCATTGTCCGGAAAGAAGGTCCCTCCATTTTACTAATGGTTTTGCATTCAATTGCTCTGGGCACCAATGGCGAAGCATTGCAGTGTTTCCGGATGAATCAGCATTTAAGTTATTTATTACGAAAAGAGCATGTTGCAAAATCTGATGGGGGGAACTATATTTAAATTCCCCTTCTTTTAGTTTTTGAATATGGATTTTCAGTGTTTGATGTGCTCTTTCCACAATGGCTTGTCCTTGTGGGTTATAAGGGATGCCGGTGTTATGTTTAATTTGAAATCTTGTACAGAATTGCTGAAAAGATTTAGAAGTGTAAGCAGGAGCATTATCAGTTTTTAAAGCTTTTGGCAAGCCCAGATAGGAAAAGCATGTAAAAAGATGTTGTATTACATCTTTAACTGCTTCCCCTGTACGAGCAGTGGCAATAATAACATGAGAGAAGGTATCTACAGTTACATGAACAAAAGACAGTTTTCCAAATGAAGAGACATGGGTTACATCCATTTGCCAGAGTGCATTAGGTTTGAGACCGCGAGGGTTAACTCCCAGAGGCAAAGCATTCACGGTAGTAGGACAATGTGAACAAGAACGAACAATCTCTCGGGCAGATTCTCGAGGAATTTGAAACTGGTATCGTAAGGCAGTGGCATTTTGGTGATGAAGTGAGTGAGAAGCTCGAGCTTCTTCAAAAACAGAAGCCACTGAAATCCTGGTTAACGAATCTGCCAATTCATTGAGAGCATTTAAAGGGCCAGGCAGGCCGGAATGAGCCCGAATGTGGCCGATAAAGAACGCCCGATTTCTTTTCCATATTTGCTGCTGCAGTTTAGTTAACAAATGGAAGATAGCAGTTTTGTTTTCAGGCAAAACTGCAGTTTCAATGTGTGGAAACAGCCTGACCACATACTGAGAGTCAGAATAAAAGTTAAATTCTTTCTCCGCAAACATAACAAAGGCCTCAATAACAGCTGTGATTTCAGCCCTTTGAGCTGAAGTTTCTTGTGTTTCCAAAAGTTTTTGATGATCTCTTGTGACTATAGAGGCTCTACCGTTAGCCGATCCATCAGTAAAGACTACCTGAGCATCTGAAATAGGGAACTGTTTACACCGGACAGGAAAAATAACTGGATGGTTAGACATAAAATTTAGTAAAACATGCGAGGGTAAATGATGCAAAATTTGACCACAGTAATTCCCTATGGCAATCTGCCAGTCTTCATCAAACATTAAAAGAGCATCAAGCTGCTCCTTATTATATGGAATTACAATCTCTGATGGCTCTTTACCAAACAATTCAATGCTCCGCTTCCTTCCTTTTAGCATTAATGTGGCAATTAAACCAGGATAAGAAGCCACGACTTTTTTAGCTTGGGTAGGAAGATGGATCCATTCTAAAGGGCCGCGTTGCCACAGAACTCCCGTAGGCGCCGTTGGAGTAGCTAGGCAAAGGAACTGCCACGTCATCGTCAAATCAATTCTTTTTACATAGCTATTTGATAAGGCTGCTTCTACTTTGCCTAGGGCTTCTTGAGCCTCAGCTGTTAATTGTCTTTTTGAGGTTGGATCAGGATCCCCGCGTAAAGTGTTAAAAAGAGGTTTTAATTCGGCAGTGGTTAATTTTAAATATGGTCTAATCCAATTAATATCACCTAAGAGTTTTTGATAATCATTTAAAGTAATAAGATGGTCTTTTCTCAATTGCAGCGGGGTATGAGTCACCGTTTCCGAATTTATGACTCTTCCTAAGTAAGTTATGGGCGGATTGATTTGAATTTTTTCTGGGGCAATTTTTAGGCCTCTGTCTGTCAATGCCTGGGTCAGGTCCTGGAGCACAGTCTGCAGGTGAACTCTATCAGGATGAGCTATTAAAATATCATCCATATAGTGAATCATATACACGTGTTCATATTTAGCCCTAGTATCTTCTAGAGCGGCATTAACAAATTTTTGGCATAAAGTAGGGCTATTTTTCATTCCCTGAGGCAGAACCTTCCACTGAAACCGTAAATAAGGCTGTTTAAGATTTTCTGATGGCAGACTAAAGGCAAATCGCTTTTTATCCTCAGGATTTAAGGGAATAGTGAAAAAACAATCTTGTAAATCAATAACAATTATATTATATCCCTCTGGAACGGCTACTGGGGAAGGGAGCCCAGGCTGTAAGGCCCCCATGTCCTCCATGGTGGCATTAATAGCTCTCAAATCCTGTAAAAGTCGCCATTTACCAGATTTTTTCTTAATGACAAAAATAGGAGTGTTCCAGGGGCTATTGGAGGGCTCAATATGTCCCAATTCTAATTGTTCAAAGATTAATGCTTTAGCTGCCAATAATTTTTCCTTATGCAGAGGCCACTGTTCTACCCACACCGGATCTTGAGATTTCCATGTGATGGGGTCGGCAGCAAAAACAATGGCCTCAATTATAAATTTGGATATCCCAATCCAGCACGTAGCTTGCGAGGAGTTGGGCAAATTGGCTCAATTATTCCTGTCTGTTGTTTACCCAATCCTTTTGATGGATCATAGCCCATCTGCAACATCTGAGAGGTCACTTTATCATCAGGGCTAAAAAGTAACACTCCCATTTGAGATAGCACGTCCCTCCCCCACAGGGTAAGGGGGAGCGAAGGAACGACATAAGGTTGGAAAGTTCCACGGGTATCCTCAAATTGCCAATCTAAAATTTTTGCACTTTTGGCTATTGTGGGGGCTCTTCCTATCCCCACCAAGTTATTTTCAGTAGTATGCGTGGGCCAGGAGCTGGGCCAGTCTTTTCCTGAAATGCAAGAAACATCTGCTCCTGTGTCTAATAACCCCACAATAGACTTGCCATTAATCAGGATAGTCTTCATAGGACGTTTCTGAGTAATTTCTGTTATCGAAAAAACCATATCACTAGACCCAAATCCTTTATCCTGCCTTTCATTTTGAGTAGCTGTGCGCCCAATTGCAGTGTGGTAAGGCAAAAGCAAAAGTTGGGCTATTCTTTGTCCCTGATGTATTTGGAAAGTTTTAGTTGGGGGTGAAATCATTATCTGGATTTCTCCTGTATAATCTGAGCCAATTACTCCAGGGATGATTGTGAGACCTTGCATAGCTAAGGAACTTCTGCCTAGTATAATTCCTACTAAACCTGTTGGTAATGGGCCTTTAACTCCTGTAGGTATTTTTACAGTGGGGCTATCTGGTGTTAATATTGCTGAGGTGGTGGAACTGAGGTCCAGTCCTGCGCTGCCTGGGGTTGCTCTGATGAGTTCTGCGATGGGACGAAGGGAATGAATGGGTTCAGTGAGGCTGCCCCAATTGTTGTCGGGGCCTGAGGCTGGCCCCTCAATCCGTTTCCCGACTGCTGGTCGGGGCCCAAAAAGGCTCCATTTCTATGGAATTGTGACCTACATTCTTTTGCCCAGTGATATCCTTTTTGACAACGAGGGCAGAGAGATCTAGGGAGATTAGTAGGCACAGCCGGGGAGGGAGAATTCGGCAGAGAAGAACCGGCTGCTTTTTGGGGACAAGCTCGCATAAGGTGCCCTTCCCGTCCGCAAGAGAAGCAGGCCTTGGATAAACCAATATTCTGGCCTGGACTACTGGAATGACTCTTTGACGGGTTATTTCTATTTGTAAAAAAGGACTGTACTGCCTGCTGGTAAGAATTTCCCTTTATGGCTGCAGCTATGGCAACGCCCTGCATCATCGCTGGTCCTACATCTGCACATTGCCTGATATAATCTATTATTTCCCCAGTTTTTTTAATAGGACGTAAAATGGCCTGGCAGGTAGAATTAGCATTTTCAAATGCCAGTTGTTTTATCAATATACTAGCTGCCTCAGTGTTGGAAATTACTCTGTTGACTGCCTCTGCAAGTCTTGATATAAAGTCTTCATATGGCTCTTCTGGTTTTTGTTTAACATTTGAGAAGGAAGAGGTAGATTCTTTCCCTTCAGGCAACAAACGCCAAGCCCCAAGGGCGCAGGCGGTTACTTGATCTAAAGTGGTTTTATCTAATCCCATTTGATCTCTAAGTGTTCCAAAATCATTAGTCCCTGCCAACATATTTTTTATAATATATCTTGGGCCATATTTTTGGTTAGCATCAGCCTGTTTTTGGGCTAGATCTTCATATTCAGTTCTCCAAAGTACATATTGACCTCCAGACAGACAAGCTTTAGCGACTGTCTTCCAGTCATGGGGTGTCATCCATCTGCCCGCTAAAGCTTCCACCAATGATACAGTGTATGGGGCTTTAGGCCCATACAAAGCACAAGCCTGTTTGAGTTCTTTAATCATTTTCATTGGAATGGGTTCCCAGTGGGGGGCTGTTCTCCCACCACTTCCACCAAATATTATGGGGAAACAAGCCTCAAGGTGGGGATCAAGTTCATCATCTGGGCTAGAGAAAACTCTTCTTCGGGGAGCTTCTAGTGGAGGCCCCTCACCCTTATAGGGAGGGGGGGGCAAGGGGTGTCCTATGTCACTTTCTTCGTACTTTGGGAATTTTTTATCCGTTCTGTGTTTAGGTCTTACGGATGTTTTATCTGGGGAATCTGGCCTTAAACTCTCAGGTGCATATAATCTGATGGGGGACATTTGTCTTGAGCCTCTGGAAGCAGAAGGCTTAATTAAGGAAATTTCTCTTGAATTTGTGGAAGCAGGTGGTCTGGTTGGGGAAGTTTTTATTAAGCTCTTTGGAGCAGATAATCTAATTGGAGAAGTTTCTCTTAAACTCCTTGGAGCATCTTTATTTAATAAAGACCAGTCCTCATCAGAATGATCTTGACTTACTTCCTCTTCCAAATCTTCCTCATCTGAAAGCTGCTCTTTTTTGTCATCTCTATCTATTACCTTTTCTTGGGCAGTCATTGCAGCTATCATTTGACTCAACTGCCGATAGTTAGGTGTAGCCTCCTTTTCATCACTCTCCTCTTCGATAGATACCTTTTTCTCTGCACTTTCCTCTTTAAGATGTACCTTTTCAGATTCAGGGGCAGGGTCTAGAGCGTCCCTAATTATATTCCATAAGGAAAAGGCGTCAGTAGGCACCTTTTGTGAGCCATGTTCAGCATGGTAAGTTTTTAGTTGTTTTCCTACTCTCTCCCAGGTGTCTAAGTTAACAGTGCCTTCTTCTGGAAACCAGGGACACTGTTCTTGTACAAAGGAAAAAAATGAATGAATATTGGATTTTTTAACTTTAATTCCTCGTTTAGTTAGTAACTGCAAGATTACTCCTGTAAAAAGCTGTCTTTCTTTTGATTCACTGTTACCCATGTCAGAAAATTAAGTCTTATAGAAAAGTCTACCTCAACAAAAAGGTTTTACCTTTGGCGAGGGGGGTTTTGTTTTCAACCCTAAGATAGCAGGTTTCTTTTCAACCTCTAGAGCACCAGGTTTCTCTTAAACCCTTGAACACTTCCCACTCCTCCTCACCCTGTCTATCCTACAGGGGGGTCCGCGGCACCCTGAGTGGGGTCCTAGCCGTCCCGAACACTCAACACTGGGGGAGTACCCGAAAGTACTCCGGGGGGAGTGATTAAGTCACTCCGGGGGGGAGCAACAGAGAGTGCTCCGGGGGGAGCAACAGAGAGTGCTCCGGGGGGAGCTACAGAGAGTGCTCCGGGGGGAGCTTTTGCTCCGAGGAACCTACCTTCGAATAGCCTGTTCCGGGCGCCACTTGCCGGGGTCCAGCCCCGGTGGATCCAGGGAATTCGAAGGGTGGACGGCGTTGGCGTGGAAAGACTTGTTTATTTATTAATATAAGATTAGATTAAGAAACTGTAGTGCAGTAGGAAGATTAAGTGGAGAAAGAGGGCTGAATAGCTTGGTTTACGCGGAAGACCAATAAAATTCCAGACAAGGAATTTGCACCATCTACGTTGGGCCACCGGTGCCCGCTTGAATATCTAAGGGTGCCTCGCCTTAAGCTCCCTTTCTCGCGGATCTTAATAACCAGGGCAAATAAGTAGACCTGGCGAGCCTCCGCGCCCCAGATGGAAATTCAGCCTGAAATTAAAGTAAAGAGCAGAGGGAAGAAAAGGGAGAGAAAAAGAGAGAGAGAGAGAGACAGGGGGGGGAGCCAGATTCCCAAGAAACCAGGCCGAGACTAGTCCGAGAAACTGGTCTGAGAATCTGGTCCCGTCCTTTATTGTTCAGAAGGCCTTTTATACTTTTGATAAAACATGGAGATCAATGGGTAACACAAAGTTATGCAGCGTTAGCAGTCCAGACTCTTATCAAAACCAGGCTTTTCTCTCTGCATACCTAATTGTATACACAAGTCTTAGGTAATTTACATCATCTTCCAACCAAAAGGGCCAATTAACATTTTACAGCCTTTTTTCTGATAAGGGTTTGTCAACCACAAGACTTATTTGTGTTGATCTTCCCAAGGTCTGGTGCCACTCTCGGAAAGCACTAAAGAAAGTTACATTCTTAGACAGCAAGGATACAGCAACTTATAACAAGTAGAGGGAGTGCAGTGATTTATAGCAAAAGAGAAGCAATTAACTCAAAAGTCTAGTGTTGCTAACATCAAAACTACTATGTATCTTTTTCTACATCCTGCTTACATTAACATCCTTCCAGGTGCCTAAAAGATAAAGAATAAGGAGGTCTGGCAGCAATCCTTGAGTCAACAGTGAAAACCCTCTACCAATATAATTTTTAACTCTTTAGAAAAGGCTCTGTATCTTTAAGATGCTTTTAAGCTTTGTGCCTCCCGCGGTTGGGGGGCTGTAAGCAATTCACAAGCTGTAAGCTTTGTGCCTCTCGCGGTTGGGGGGCTGTAAGCAATTCACAAGCTGTAAGAGGTCTGGGGAACCTGTTAGGCAGACTAGAGAGCTATCAGAGGGGTTTAACTGAAACATCCCTTTCAAATGCAGAAGACTAAAACCCTGAATTGACTTTTTTCCAGAGAATATCAGAAAAGTGGAAAAGCAGAGCACAAAAGCCAGCAGATTTTTGCTGGGGTACATGCTTAGGAATATCCAGAGGGGTCCCTGAAGTCTGAGCACGCCTTGCGTATGTCAGCTTCCTTCCTCATGACCTTGTCACGGGCGGGATTCCTCACACTGGCTTCCGGCAGGGTATGGTGGTGAACTTTTTGAGTTGCAGCAAGGCTGTGAAAGACCCTTTCGAAGTTCCAGAGGTAAGGTGTCATTAGTCTCCAGACGCCTCATCGGAAATAGGCCTCATCTCGCCTGGAAGGGAGAACTTCCTGGATTTTCTCGAGTTGCGGCAGGTGTTCTCGAGTTACGACGGGGACCTCAGGGACCCGCCCTGGTGGCCTCAGGAGAGGCCAGTCCCTATGCGAGTTGCTAGGGGGCCTCTCGGGATTCCTCTCCCGTCGATACCGGGGCCAAAAACCTTGTGTGGAGTCAGGGCCGGAACTGAGGATTCCTCTCAGGGGCTGACATGGATCTTTGGGTACTTCTGGAGTCTCCCCAGGGGAGTCAGGCCTCGTCTCGAGTGGGGGCATGCACGTGCACTTTCCTTCCAGGCTGTAGCAGCAATGTCACGCTACCTGTCGCGTGGATCAAATGATCTGTGGTTTTCCCTCGAGGCTTTCCCACAGGGCTGTCCCACGTGCCACCGTGGTGTGAGTCGATCCTCGGCGTGAAAGATGAGCCAGTGCAGGGCAAAGAGGTTCCTCTGGAATGGACTGAGACATCTGGGGGACTCTTGGAATGGTGGTACGACCATGGAGTTCCTCTCGCCTTTCCTGTTGAGAGTGCCTCCTCTTGAGATGCGACGGGAACGCCGGGAATATTTTCCCGTTGAAAGCAGGGAAAGGATCCCTCATCTCGAGCTACGAGGGGGAAACGGGGCTCCTCTGGATGTGGGCGGGACCATCGTGCTTTCTCTCGAGTGGAGACGGGTATGGCGGTGAACTTCTTGAGTTGCAGCAAGGGTGTGAAAGACCCTTTCGAAGTTCCAGAGGTTAGGTGTCATTAGTCTCCAGACGCCTCATCGGAAATAGGCCTCATCTCGCCTGGAAGGGAGAACTTCCATGATTTTCTCGAGTTGCGGCAGGTGTTCTCGAGTTACGACGGGGACCTCAGCGACCCGCCCTGTTGGCCTCAGGAGAGGCCAGTCCCTATGCGTGTTGCTAGGGGGCCCCTCGGGATTCCTCTCCCGTCGATACCGGGGCCAAAAACCTTGTGTGGAGACAGGGCTGGAACCGAGGATTCCTCTCAGGGACTGATATGGATCTTTGGGTACTTCTGGAGTCTCGCCAGGGGAGACAGGCCTCGTCTCGTGTGGGGGCATGCACGTGCACTTTCCTTCCAGGCTGTAGCAGCAATGTCACGCTTCACGTCGCGTGGATCAAAGGATCTGTGGTTTTCCCTCGAGGCTTTCCCTCGAGGCTTTCCCACAGGGCTGTACCACGTGACACCGTGGTGTGAGTCGATTCTCGGCGTGAAAAATGAGCCAGTGCAGGGCAAAGAGGTTCCTCTGGAATGGACTGAGACATCTGGGGGACTCTTGGAATGGTGGTAGGACCATGGAGTTCCTCTCGCCTTTCCTGTTGAGAGTGCCTCCTCTTGAGATGCGTCAGGAACGCCGGGAATTCTTTCCCGTTGAAAGGAGGGAAAGGATCCCTCATCTCGAGCTACGAGGGGGAAACGGGGCTCCTCTGGATGTGGGCGGGACCATCGTGATTTCTCTCGAGTGGAGACGGGTATGGCGGTGAACTTCTTGAGTTGCAGCAAGGGTGTGAAAGACCCTTTCGAAGTTCCAGAGGTTAGGTGTCATTAGTCTCCAGACGCCTCATCGGAAATAGGCCTCATCTCGCCTGGAAGGGAGAACTTCCTGGATTTTCTCGAGTTGCGGCAGGTGTTCTCGAGTTACGACGGGGACCTCAGGGACCCGCCCTGGTGGCCTCAGGAGAGGCCAGTCCCCATGCGAGTTGCTAGGGGGCCTCTCGGGATTCCTCTCCCGTCGATACCGGGGCCAAAAAGCTTGTGTGGAGTCAGGGCCGGAACCGAGGATTCCTCTCAGGGGCTGACATGGATCTTTGGGTACTTCTGGAGTATCCCCAGGGGAGTCAGGCCTCGTCTCGAGTGGGGGCATGCACGTGCGCTTTCCTTCCAGGCTGTAGCAGCAATGTCACGCTTCCCGTCGCGTGGATCAAAGGATCTGTGGTTTTCCCTCGAGGCTTTCCCTCGAGGCTTTCCCACAGGGCTGTCCCACGTGCCACCGTGTTGTGAGTCGATCCTCGGCTTGAAAGATGAGCCAGTGCAGGGCAAAGAGGTTCCTCTGGAATGGACTGAGACATCTGGGGGACTCTTGGAATGGTGGTACGACCATGGAGTTCCTCTCGCCTTTCCTGTTGAGAGTGCCTCCTCTTGAGATGCGACGGGAACGCCGGGAATACTTTCCCGTTGAAAGCAGGGAAAGGATCCCTCATCTCGAGCTACGAGGGGGAAACGGGGCTCCTCTGGATGTGGGCGGGACCATCGTGCTTCCTCTCGAGTGGAGACGGGTATGGCGGTGAACTTCTTGAGTTGCAGCAAGGGTGTGAAAGACCCTTTCGAAGTTCCAGAGGTTAGGTGTCATTAGTCTCCAGAGGCCTCATCGGAAATAGGCCTCATCTCGCCTGGAAGGGAGAACTTCCTGGATTTTCTCGAGTTGCGGCAGGTGTTCTCGAGTTACGACGGGGACCTCAGGGACCCGCCCTGGTGGCCTCAGGAGAGGCCAGTCCCCATGCGAGTTGCTAGGGGGCCTCTCGGGATTCCTCTCCCGTCGATACCGGGGCCAAAAACCTTGTGTGGAGTCAGGGCCGGAATCGAGGATTCCTCTCAGGGGCTGACATGGATCTTTGGGTACTTCTGGAGTCTCCCCAGGGGAATCAGGCCTCGTCTCGAGTGGGGGCATGCACGTGCGCTTTCCTTCCAGCCTGTAGCAGCAATGTCACGCTTCCCTTCGCGTGGATCAAAGGATCTGTGGTTTTCCCTCGAGGCTTTCCCTCGAGGCTTTCCCACAGGGCTGTCCCACGTGCCACCGTGGTGTGAGTCGATCCTGGCGTGAAAGATGAGCCAGTCCAGGGCAAAGAGGTTCCTCTGGAATGGACTGAGACATCTGGGGGACTCTTGGAATGGTGGTACGACCATGGAGTTCCTCTCGCCTTTCCTGTTGAGAGTGCCTCCTCTTGAGATGCGACCGGAACGCCGGGAATTATTTCCCGTTGAAAGCAGGGAAAGGATCCCTCATCTCGAGCTACGAGGGGGAAACGGGGCTCCTCTGGATGTGGGCGGACCATCGTGCTTCCTCTCGAGTCGAGACGGGTATGGCGGTGAACTTCTTGAGTTGCAGCAAGGGTGTGAAAGACCCTTTCGAAGTTCCAGAGGTTAGGTGTCATTAGTCTCCAGACGCCTCATCGGAAATAGGCCTCATCTCGCCTGGAAGGGAGAACTTCCTGGATTTTCTCGAGATGCGGCAGGTGTTCTCGAGTTACGACGGGGACCTCAGGGACCCGCCCTGGTGGCCTCAGGAGAGGCCAGTCCCCATGCGAGTTGCTAGGGGGCCTCTCGGGATTCCTCTCCCGTCGATACCGGGGCCAAAAACCTTGTGTGGAGTCAGGGCCGGAACCGAGGATTCCTCTCAGGGGCTGACATGGATCTTTCGGTACTTCTGGAGTCTCCCCAGGGGAGTCAGGCCTCGTCTCGAGTGGGGGCATGCACGTGTGATTTCCTTCCAGGCTGTAGCAGCAATGTCACGCTTCCCGTCGCGTGGATCAAAGGATCTGTGGTTTTCCCTCGAGGCTTTCCCACAGGGCTGTCCCACGTGCCACCGTGGTGTGAGTCGATCCTCGGCGTGAAAGATGAGCCAGTGCAGGGCAAAGAGGTTCCTCTGGAATGGACTGAGACATCTGGGGGACTCTTGGAATGGTGGTACGACCATGGAGTTCCTCTCGCCTTTCCTGTTGAGAGTGCCTCCTCTTGAGATGCGACGGGAACGCCGGGAATTCTTTCCCGTTGAAAGCAGGGAAAGGATCCCTCATCTCGAGCTACGAGGGGGAAACGGGGCTCCTCTGGATGTGGGCGGGACCATCGTGCTTCCTCTCGAGTCGAGACGGGTATGGCGGTGAACTTCTTGAGTTGCAGCAAGGGTGTGAAAGACCCTTTCGAAGTTCCAGAGGTTAGGTGTCATTAGTCTCCAGACGCCTCATCGGAAATAGGCCTCATCTCGCCTGGAAGGGAGAACTTCCTGGATTTTCTCGAGTTGCGGCAGGTGTTCTCGAGTTACGACGGGGACCTCAGGGACCCGCCCTGGTGGCCTCAGGAGAGGCCAGTCCCCATGCGAGTTGCTAGGGGGCCTCTCGGGATTCCTCTCCCGTCGATACCGGGGCCAAAAACCTTGTGTGGAGTCAGGGCCGGAACCGAGGATTCCTCTCAGGGGCTGACATGGATCTTTGGGTACTTCTGGAGTCTCCCCAGGGGAGTCAGGCCTCGTCTCGAGTGGGGGCATGCACGTGCGCTTTCCTTCCAGGCTGTAGCAGCAATGTCACGCTTCCCGTCGCGTGGATCAAAGGATCTGTGGTTTTCCCTCGAGGCTTTCCCTCGAGGCTTTCCCACAGGGCTGTCCCACGTGCCACCGTGTTGTGAGTCGATCCTCGGCTTGAAAGATGAGCCAGTGCAGGGCAAAGAGGTTCCTCTGGAATGGACTGAGACATCTGGGGGACTCTTGGAATGGTGGTACTACCATGGAGTTCCTCTCGCCTTTCCTGTTGAGAGTGCCTCCTCTTGAGATGCGACGGGAACGCCGGGAATACTTTCCCGTTAAAAGCAGGGAAAGGATCCCTCATCTCGAGCTACGAGGGGGAAACGGGGCTCCTCTGGATGTGGGCGGGACCATCGTGCTTCCTCTCGAGTGGAGACGGGTATGGCGGTGAACTTCTTGAGTTGCAGCAAGGGTGTGAAAGACCCTTTCGAAGTTCCAGAGGTTAGGTGTCATTAGTCTCCAGAGGCCTCATCGGAAATAGGCCTCATCTCGCCTGGAAGGGAGAACTTCCTGGATTTTCTCGAGTTGCGGCAGGTGTTCTCGAGTTACGACTGGGACCTCAGGGACCCGCCCTGGTGGCCTCAGGAGAGGCCAGTCCCCATGCGAGTTGCTAGGGGGCCTCTCGGGATTCCTCTCCCGTCGATACCGGGGCCAAAAACCTTGTGTGGAGTCAGGGCCGGAACCGAGGATTCCTCTCAGGGGCTGACATGGATCTTTGGGTACTTCTGGAGTCCCCCCAGGGGAGTCAGGCCTCGTCTCGAGTGGGGGCATGCACGTGTGATTTCCTTCCAGGCTGTAGCAGCAATGTCACGCTTCCCGTCGCGTGGATCAAAGGATCTGTGGTTTTCCCTCGAGGCTTTCCCACAGGGCTGTCCCACGTGCCACCGTGGTGTGAGTCGATCCTCGGCGTGAAAGATGAGCCAGTGCAGGGCAAAGAGGTTCCTCTGGAATGGACTGAGACATCTGGGGGACTCTTGGAATGGTGGTACGACCATGGAGTTCCTCTCGCCTTTCCTGTTGAGAGTGCCTCCTCTTGAGATGCGACGGGAACGCCGGGAATTCTTTCCCGTTGAAAGCAGGGAAAGGATCCCTCATCTCGAGCTACGAGGGGGAAACGGGGCTCCTCTGGATGTGGGCGGGACCATCGTGCTTCCTCTCGAGTCGAGACGGGTATGGCGGTGAACTTCTTGAGTTGCAGCAAGGGTGTGAAAGACCCTTTCGAAGTTCCAGAGGTTAGGTGTCATTAGTCTCCAGACGCCTCATCGGAAATAGGCCTCATCTCGCCTGGAAGGGAGAACTTCCTGGATTTTCTCGAGTTGCGGCAGGTGTTCTCGAGTTACGACGGGGACCTCAGGGACCCGCCCTGGTGGCCTCAGGAGAGGCCAGTCCCCATGCGAGTTGCTAGGGGGCCTCTCGGGATTCCTCTCCCGTCGATACCGGGGCCAAAAAGCTTGTGTGGAGTCAGGGCCGGAACCGAGGATTCCTCTCAGGGGCTGACATGGATCTTTGGGTACTTCTGGAGTCTCCCCAGGGGAGTCAGGCCTCGTCTCGAGTGGGGGCATGCACGTGCGCTTTCCTTCCAGGCTGTAGCAGCAATGTCACGCTTCCCGTCGCGTGGATCAAAGGATCTGTGGTTTTCCCTCGAGGCTTTCCCTCGAGGCTTTCCCACAGGGCTGTCCCACGTGCCACCGTGTTGTGAGTCGATCCTCGGCTTGAAAGATGAGCCAGTGCAGGGCAAAGAGGTTCCTCTGGAATGGACTGAGACATCTGGGGGACTCTTGGAATGGTGGTACTACCATGGAGTTCCTCTCGCCTTTCCTGTTGAGAGTGCCTCCTCTTGAGATGCGACGGGAACGCCGGGAATACTTTCCCGTTGAAAGCAGGGAAAGGATCCCTCATCTCGAGCTACGAGGGGGAAACGGGGCTCCTCTGGATGTGGGCGGGACCATCGTGCTTCCTCTCGAGTGGAGACGGGTATGGCGGTGAACTTCTTGAGTTGCAGCAAGGGTGTGAAAGACCCTTTCGAAGTTCCAGAGGTTAGGTGTCATTAGTCTCCAGAGGCCTCATCGGAAATAGGCCTCATCTCGCCTGGAAGGGAGAACTTCCTGGATTTTCTCGAGTTGCGGCAGGTGTTCTCGAGTTACGACGGGGACCTCAGGGACCCGCCCTGGTGGCCTCAGGAGAGGCCAGTCCCCATGCGAGTTGCTAGGGGGCCTCTCGGGATGCCTCTCCCGTCGATACCGGGGCCAAAAACCTTGTGTGGAGTCAGGGCCGGAACCGAGGATTCCTCTCAGGGGCTGACATGGATCTTTGGGTACTTCTGGAGTCTCCCCAGGGGAGTCAGGCCTCGTCTCGAGTGGGGGCATGCACGTGTGCTTTCCTTCCAGGCTGTAGCAGTAATGTCACGCTTCCCGTGGCCTGGATCAAAGGATCTGTGGTTTTCCCTCGAGGCTTTCCCTCGAGGCTTTCCCACAGGGCTGTCCCACGTGCCACCGTGGTGTGAGTCGATCCTCGGCGTGAAAGATGAGCCAGTGCAGGGCAAAGAGGTTCCTCTGGAATGGACTGAGATTTCTGGGGGACTCTTAGAATGGTGGTACGACCATGGAGTTCCTCTCGCCTTTCCTGTTGAGAGTGCCTCCTCTTGAGATGCGACGGGAACGCCGGGAATTCTTTCCCGTTGAAAGCAGGGAAAGGATCCCTCATCTCGAGCTACGAGGGGGAAACGGGGATCCTATGGATGTGGGCGGGACCATCGTGCTTCCTCTCGAGTGGAGACGGGTATGGCGGTGAACTTCTTGAGTTGCAGCAAGGGTGTGAAAGACCCTTTCGAAGTTCCAGAGGTTAGGTGTCATTAGTCTCCAGACGCCTCATCGGAAATAGGCCTCATCTCGCCTGGAAGGGAGAACTTCCTGGATTTTCTCGAGTTGCAGCCGGTGTTCTCGAATTACGATGGGGACCTCAGGGACCCGCCCTGGTGGCCTCAGGAGAGGCCAGTCCCCATGCGAGTTGCTAGGGGGCCTCTCGGGATTCCTCTCCCTTCGATACCGGGGCCAAAAACCTTGTGTGGAGTCAGGGCCGGAACCGAGGATTCCTCTCAGGGGCTGACATGGATCTTTGGGTACTTGTGGAGTCTCCCCAGGGGAGTCAGGCCTCGTCTCGAGTGGGGGCATGCACGTGCGCTTTCCTTCCAGGCTGTAGCAGCAATGTCACGCTTCCCGTCGCGTGGATCAAAGGATCTGTGATTTTCCCTCGCGGCATTCCCTCGAGGCTTTCCCACAGGGCTGTCCCACGTGCCACCATGGTGTGAGTCGATCCTCGGCGTGAAAGATGAGCCAGTGCAGGGCAAAGAGGTTCCTCTGGAATGGACTGAGACATCTGGGGGACTCTTGGAATGGTGGTACGACCATGGAGTTCCTCTCGCCTTTCCTGTTGAGAGTGCCTCCTCTTGAGATGCGACGGGAACGCCGGCAATTCTTTCCCGTGGAAAGCAGGGAAAGGATCCCTCATCTCGAGCTACGAGGGGGACACGGGGCTCCTCTGGATCTGGGCGGGACCATCGTGCTTCCCTTCGAGTGGAGACGGGTATGGAGGTGAACTTCTTGAGTTGCAGCAAGGGTGTGAAAGACCCTTTCGAAGTTCCAGAGTTTAGGTGTCATTAGTCTCCAGACGCCTCATCGGAAATAGGCCTCATCTCGCCTGGAAGGGAGAACTTCCTGGATTTTCTCGAGTTGCGGCAGGTGTTCTCGAGTTACGACGGGGACCTCAGGGACCCGCCCTGGTGGCCTCAGGAGAGGCCAGTCCCCATGCGAGTTGCTAGGGGGCCTCTTGGGGTTCCTCTCCCGTCAATTCCGGGGCCATAAACCTTGTGTGTAGTCAGGGCCGGAACCCAGGATTCCTCTCAGGGGCTGACATGGATCTTTGGGTACTTCTGGAGTCTCCCCAGGGGAGTCAGGCCACGTCTCGAGTGGGGGCATGCACGTGCGCTTTCCTTCGTGGCTGTAGCAGCAATGTCACGCTTCTTGTGGCGTGGATCAAAGGATCTGTGGTTTTCCCTCGAGGCTTTCCCTCGAGGATTTCCCACAGGGCTGTCCCACGTGCCACCGTGGTGTGAATCGATCCTCGGGGTGAAAGATGAGCCAGTGCAGGGCAAAGAAGTTCCTCTGGAATGGACTGAGACATCTGGGGGAGTCTTGGAATGGTGGTACGACCATGGAGTTCCTCTCGCCTTTCCTGTTGAGAGTGCCTCCTCTTGAGATGCGATGGGAACGCCGGGAATTCTTTCCCGTTGAAAGCAGGGAAAGGATCCGTCATCTCGAGCTCCGAGGAGGAAACGGGGCTCCTATAGATGTGGGCGGGACCATCGTGCTTCCTCTCGAGTGGAGACGGGTATGGCGGTGAACTTCTTGAGTTGCAGCAAGGGTGTGAAAGACCCTTTCGAAGTTCCAAACGTTAGGGGTCATTAGTCTCCAGACGCCTCATCGCAAATAGGCCTCATCTCGCCTGGAAGGGAGAACTTCCTGGATTTTCTCGAGTTGCGGCAGGTGTTCTCGAGTTACGACGGGGACCTCAGGGACCCGACCTGGTGGCCTCAGGAGAGGCCAGTCCCCATGCGAGGTGATAGGGGGCCTCTCGGGATTCCTCTCCCGTCTATACCGGGGCCAAAAACCTTGTGTGGAGTCAGGGCCGGAACCGAGGATTCCTCTCACGGGTGACATGGATCTTGGGTACTTCTGGAGTCTCCCCAGGCGAGTCAGGCCTCGTCTCGAGTGGGGGCATGCACGTGCGCTTTCCTTCCAGGCTGTAGCAGCAATGGCACGCTTCCCGTCGCGTGGATCAAAGGATCTGTGGTTTTCCCCCGAGGCTTTCCCACAGGGCTGTCCCACGTGCCACCGTGGTGTGAGTCGATCCTCGGCGTGAAAGATGAGCCAGTGCAGGGCAAAGAGGTTCCACTGGAATGGAGTGAAACATCTGGGGGACTCTTGGAATGGTGGTACGACCATGGAGTTCCTCTCGCCTTTCCTGTTGAGAGTGCCTCCGCTTGAGATGCGACGGGAACGCCGGGAATTCTTTCCCATTGAAAGCAGGGAAAGGATTCCTCATCTCGAGCTACGAGGGGGAAAGGGGGGTCCTCTGGATGTGGGCGGGAGGATCGTGCTTCCTCTCGAGTGGAGACGGGTATGGCGGTGAACTTCTTGAGTTGCAGCAA
The DNA here is from genome assembly GCF_032405125.1 of Capricornis sumatraensis. Classification (NCBI taxonomy): domain Eukaryota; kingdom Metazoa; phylum Chordata; class Mammalia; order Artiodactyla; family Bovidae; genus Capricornis; species Capricornis sumatraensis. The sequence goes on along the minus strand of NW_027184617.1, from coordinate 2,034,195 downwards.
GGGTGTGAAAGACCCTTTCGAAGTTACAGAGGTTAGGTGTCATTAGTTTCCAGACGCCTCATCGGAAATAGGCCTCATCCTGCCTGGAAGGGAGAACTTCCTGGATTTTCTCGAGTTGCGGCAGGTGTTCTCGAGTTACGACGGGGACCTCAGGGACCCGCCCTGGTGGCCTCAGGAGAGGCCAGTCCCCATGCGAGTTGCTAGGGGGCCTCTCGGGATTCCTCTCCCGTCGATACCCGGGCCAAAAACCTTGTGTGGAGTCAGGGCCGGAACCGAGGATTCCTCTCAGGGGCTGATATGGATCTTTGGGTACTTCTGGAGTCTCGCCAGGGGAGACAGGCCCCATCTCGAGTGGGGGCATGTACGTGCGCTTTCCTTCCAGGCTGTAGCAGCAATGTCACGCTTTCCATCGCGTGGATCAAAGGATCTGTGGTTTTTCCACAGGTTTGTCCCACGTGTCACCGTGGTGTGAGTCGATCCTCGGCGTGAAAGATGAGCCAGTGCGGGGCAAAGAGGTTCCTCTGGAATGGACTGAGACATCTGGGGGACTCTTGGAATGGTGGTACGACCATGGAGTTCCTCTCGCCTTTCCTGTTGAGAGTGCCTCCTCTTGAGATGCGACGGGAACGCCGGGAATTCTTTCCCGTTGGAAGCAGGGAAAGGATCGCTCATCTCGAGCTAGGAGGGGGAAACGGGGCTCCTCTGGATGTGGGCGGGACCATCGTGCTTCCTCTAGAGTGGAGACGGGTATGCGGTGAACTTCTTGAGTTGCAGCAAGGGTGTGAAAGACCTTTTCGAAGTTCCAGAGGTTAGGTGTCATTAGTCTCCAGACGCCTCATCGGAAATAGGCCTCATCTCGCCTGGAAGGGAGAACTTCCTGGATTTTCTCGAGTTGCGGCAGGTGCTCTCGAGTTACGACGGGGACCTCAGGGACCCGCCCTGGTGGCCTCAGGAAAGGCCAGTCCCCATGCGAGTTGCTAGGGGGCCTCTCGGGATTACTCTCCCGTCGATACCGGGGCCAAAAACCTTGCATGGAGTCAGGGCCGGAACCGAGGATTCCTCTCAGGGGCTGACATGGATCTTTGGGTACTTCTGGAGTCTCCCCAGGGGAGTCAGGCCTCGGCTCGAGTGGGGCCATGCACGTGCGCTTTCCTTCCAGGCTGTAGCAGCAATGTCACGCTTTCCATCGCGTGGATCAAAGGATCTGTGGTTTTCCCTCGAGGCTTTCCCTCGAGTCTTTACCACAGGGTTGTCCCACGTGCCACCGTGGTGTGAGTCGATCCTCGGCGTGAAAGATGAGCCAGTGCAGGGCAAAGAGGTTCCTCTGGAATGGACTGAGACATCTGGGGGACTCTTGGAATGGTGGTACGACAATGGAGTTCCTCTCGCCTTTTCTGTTGAGAGTGCCTCCTCTTGAGAAGCGACGGGAACGCCTGGAATTCTTTCCCGTTGAAAGCAGGGAAAGGATCGCTCATCTCGAGCTACGAGGGGGAAACGGGGCTCCTCTGGATGTGGGCGGGACCATCGTGCTTCCTCTAGAGTGGAGACGGGTATGGCGGTGAACTTCTTGAGTTGCAGCAAGGGTGTGAAAGACCCTTTCGAAGTTCCAGAGGTTAGGTGTCATTAGTCTCCAGACGACTCATCGGAAATAGGCCTCATCTCGCCTGGAAGGGAGAACTTCCTGGATTTTCTCGAGTTGCGGCAGGTGTTCTCGAGTTACGACGGGGACCTCAGGGACCCGCCCTGGTGGCCTCAGGAGAGGCCAGTCCCCATGCGAGTTGCTAGGGGGCCTCTCGGGATTACTCTCCCGTCGATACCGGGGCCAAAAACCTTGCATGGAGTCAGGGCCGGAACCGAGGATTCCTCTCAGGGGCTGACATGGATCTTTGGGTACTTCTGGAGTCTCCCCCGGGGGGTCAGGCCTCGTCTCGTGTCGAGGCATGCACGTGCACTTTCCTTCCAGGCTGTAGCAGCAATGTCACGCTTCCCGTGGCGTGGATCAAAGGATCTGTGGTTTTCCCTCGAGGCTTTCCCTCGAGGCTTTCCCACAGGGCTGTCCCACGTGCCACCGTGGTGTGAGTCGATCCTCGGCGTGAAAGATGAGCCAGTGCAGGGCAAAGAGGTTCCTCTGGAATGGACTGAGACATCTGGGGGACTCTTGGAATGGTGGTACGACCATGGAGTTCCTCTCGCCTTTCCTGTTGAGAGTGCCTCCGCTTGAGATGCGACGGGAACGCCGGGAATTCTTTCCCATTGAAAGCAGGGAAAGGATTCCTCATCTCGAGCTACGAGGGGGAAAGGGGGATCCTCTGGATGTGGGCGGGACGATCGTGCTTCCTCTCGAGTGGAGACGGGTATGGCGGTGAACTTCTTGAGTTGCAGCAAGGGTGTGAAAGACCCTTTCGAAGTTCCAGAGGTTAGGTGTCATTAGTCTCCAGACGCCTTATCGGAAATAGGCCTCATCTCGCCTGGAAGGGAGAACTTCCTGGATTTTCTCGAGTTGCGGCAGGTGTTCTCGAGTTACGACGGGGACCTCAGGGACCCGCCCTGGTGGCCTCAGGAGAGGCCAGTCCCCATGCGAGTTGCTAGGGGGACTCTCGGGATTCCTCTCCCGTCGATACCCGGGCCAAAAACCTTGTGTGGAGTCAGCGCCGGAACCGAGGATTCCTCTCACGGGCTGATATGGATCTTTGGGTACTTCTGGAGTCTCGCCAGGGGAGACAGGGCTTATCTCGACTGGGTGCATGCACGTGCGCTTTCCTTCCAGGCTGTAGCAGTAATGTCACGCTTCCCATCGCGTGGATCAAAGGATCTGTGGTTTTCCCTCGAGGCTTTCCCTCGAGGCTTTCCCACAGGGCTGTCCCACGTGACACCATGGTGTGAGTCGATCCTCGGCGTGAAACATGAGCCAGTGCAGGGCAAAGAGGTTCCTCTGAAATGGACTGAGACATCTGGGGGACTCTTGGAATGGTGGTACGACCATGGAGTTCCTCTCGCCTTTCCTGTTGAGAGTGCCTCCTCTTGAGATGCGACGGGAACGCCGGGAATTCTTTCCCGTTGAAAGCAGGGAAAGGATCGCTCATCTCGAGCTAGGAGGGGGAAACGGGGCTCCTCTGGATGTGGGCGGGACCATCGTGCTTCCTCTAGAGTGGAGACGGGTATGGCGGTGAACTTCTTGAGTTGCAGCAAGGGTGTGAAAGACCCTTTCGAAGTTCCAGAGGTTAGGTGTCATTAGTCTCCAGACGCCTCATCGGAAATAGGCCTCATCTCGCCTGGAAGGGAGAACTTCCTGGATTTTCTCGAGTTGCGGCAGGTGTTCTCGAGTTACGACGGGGACCTCAGGGACCCGCCCTGGTGGCCTCAGGAGAGGCCAGTCCCCATGCGAGTTGCTAGGGGGCCTCTCGGGATTCCTCTCCCGTCGATACCGGGGCCAAAAACCTTGTGTGGAGTCAGGGCCGGAACCGAGGATTCCTCTCAGTGGCTGACATGGATCTTTGGGTACTTCTGGAGTCTCCCCATGGGAGTATGGCCTCGTCTCGAGTGGGGGCATGCACTTGCGCTTTCCTTCCAGGCTGTAGCAGCAATGTCACGCTTCCCGTGGCGTGGATCAAAGGATCTGTGGTTTTCCCTCGAGGCTTTCCCTCGAGGCTTTCCCACAGGGCTGTCCCACGTGCCACCGTGGTGTGAGTCGATCCTCGGCGTGAAAGATGGGCCAGTGCAGGGCAAAGAGGTTCCTCTGGAATGGACTGAGACATCTGGGGGACTCTTGGAATGGTGGTACGACCATGGAGTTCCCCTCGCCTTTCCTGTTGAGAGTGCCTCCTCTTGAGATGCGACGGGAACGCCAGGAATTCTTTCCCGTTGAAAGCAGGTAAAGGATCCCTCATCTCGAGCTACGAGGGGGAAACGGGGCTCCTCTGGATGTGGGCGGGACCATCGTGCTTCCTCTCGAGTGGACACGGGTGTGGCGGTGAACTTCTTGAGTTGCAGCAAGGGTGTGAAAGACCCTTTCGAAGTTCCAGAGGTTAGGTGTCATTAGTCTCCAGACGCCTCATCGGAAATAGGCCTCATCTCGCCTGGAAGGGGGAACTTCCTGGAATTTCTCGAGTTGTGGCAGGTGTTCTCGAGTTACGACGAGGACCTCAGGGACCCGCCCTGGTGGCCTCAGGAGAGGCCAGTCCCCATGCGAGTTGCTAGGGGGCCTCTCGGGATTCCTCTCCCGTCGATACCGGGGCAAAAACCTTGTGTGGAGTTAGGGCCGGAACCGAGGATTCCTCTCAGGGGCTGACATGGATCTTTGGGAACTTCTGGAGTCTCCCCAGGGGAGTCAGGCCTCGTCTCGTGTCGGGGCATGCACGTGCTCTTTCCTTCCAGGCTGTAGCAGCAATGTCACGCTTCCCGTGGCGTGGATCAAAGGATCTGTGGTTTTCCCTCGAGGCTTTCCCTCGAGGCTTTCCCACAGGGCTGTCCCACGTGCCACCGTGGTGTGAGTCGATCCTCGGCGTGAAAGATGAGCCAGTGCAGGGCAAAGAGGTTCCTCTGGAATGGAAAGAGACATCTGGGGGACTCTTGGAATGGTGGTACGGCCATGGAGTTCCTCTCGCCTTTCCTGTTGAGAGTGCCTCCTCTTGAGATGCGACGGGAACGCAGGAATTCTTTCCCGTTGAAAGCAGGGAAAGGATCCCTCATCTCGATCTCCGAGGGGGAAACGGGGCTCCTCTGGATGGGGGCGGGACCATCGTTCTTCCTCTCGAGTGGAGATGGGTATGGCGGTGAACTTCTTGAGTTGCAGCAAGGGTGTGAAAGACACTTTCGAAGTTCCAGAGGTTAGGTGTCATTAGTCTCCAGACGCCTCATCGGAAATAGGCCTCATCTCGCTGGAAGGGAGAACTTCCTGGATTTTCTCGAGTTGCGGCAGGTGTTCTCGAGTTACGACGGGGACCTCAGGGACCCGCCCTGGTGGCCTCAGGAGAGGCCAGTCCCCATGCGAGTTGCTAGGGGGACTCTCGGGATTCCTCTCCCGTCGATACCCGGGCCAAAAACCTTGTGTGGAGTCAGCGCCCGAACCGAGGATTCCTCTCACGGGCTGATATGGATCTTTGGGTACTTCTGGAGTCTCGCCAGGGGAGACAGGGCTTATCTCGACTGGGTGCATGCACGTGCGCTTTCCTTCCAGGCTGTAGCAGTAATGTCACGCTTCCCATCGCGTGGATCAAAGGATCTGTGGTTTTCCCTCGAGGCTTTCCCTCGAGGCTTTCCCACAGGGCTGTCCCACGTGACACCATGGTGTGAGTCGATCCTCGGCGTGAAACATGAGCCAGTGCAGGGCAAAGAGGTTCCTCTGAAATGGACTGAGACATCTGGGGGACTCTTGGAATGGTGGTACGACCATGGAGTTCCTCTCGCCTTTCCTGTTGAGAGTGCCTCCTCTTGAGATGCGACGGGAACGCCGGGAATTCTTTCCCGTTGAAAGCAGGGAAAGGATCGCTCATCTCGAGCTAGGAGGGGGAAACGGGGCTCCTCTGGATGTGGACGGGACCATCGTGCTTCCTCTAGAGTGGAGACGGGTATGGCGGTGAACTTCTTGAGTTGCAGCAAGGGTGTGAAAGACCCTTTCGAAGTTCCAGAGGTTAGGTGTCATTAGTCTCCAGACGCCTCATCGGAAATAGGCCTCATCTCGCCTGGAAGGGAGAACTTCCTGGATTTTCTCGAGTTGCGGCAGGTGTTCTCGAGTTACGACGGGGACCTCAGGGACCCGCCCTGGTGGCCTCAGGAGAGGCCAGTCCCCATGCGAGTTGCTAGGGGGCCTCTCGGGATTCCTCTCCCGTCGATACCGGGGCCAAAAACCTTGTGTGGAGTCAGGGCCGGAACCGAGGATTCCTCTCAGTGGCTGACATGGATCTTTGGGTACTTCTGGAGTCTCCCCATGGGAGTATGGCCTCGTCTCGAGTGGGGGCATGCACTTGCGCTTTCCTTCCAGGCTGTAGCAGCAATGTCACGCTTCCCGTGGCGTGGATCAAAGGATCTGTGGTTTTCCCTCGAGGCTTTCCCTCGAGGCTTTCCCACAGGGCTGTCCCACGTGCCACCGTGGTGTGAGTCGATCCTCGGCGTGAAAGATGAGCCAGTGCAGGGCAAAGAGGTTCCTCTGGAATGGACTGAGACATCTGGGGGACTCTTGGAATGGTGGTACGACCATGGAGTTCCCCTCGCCTTTCCTGTTGAGAGTGCCTCCTCTTGAGATGCGACGGGAACGCCAGGAATTCTTTCCCGTTGAAAGCAGGTAAAGGATCCCTCATCTCGAGCTACGAGGGGGAAACGGGGCTCCTCTGGATGTGGGCGGGACCATCGTGCTTCCTCTCGAGTGGACACGGGTGTGGCGGTGAACTTCTTGAGTTGCAGCAAGGGTGTGAAAGACCCTTTCGAAGTTCCAGAGGTTAGGTGTCATTAGTCTCCAGACGCCTCATCGGAAATAGGCCTCATCTCGCCTGGAAGGGGGAACTTCCTGGAATTTCTCGAGTTGTGGCAGGTGTTCTCGAGTTACGACGAGGACCTCAGGGACCCGCCCTGGTGGCCTCAGGAGAGGCCAGTCCCCATGCGAGTTGCTAGGGGGCCTCTCGGGATTCCTCTCCCGTCGATACCGGGGCAAAAACCTTGTGTGCAGTTAGGGCCGGAACCGAGGATTCCTCTCAGGGGCTGACATGGATCTTTGGGAACTTCTGGAGTCTCCCCAGGGGAGTCAGGCCTCGTCTCGTGTCGGGGCATGCACGTGCTCTTTCCTTCCAGGCTGTAGCAGCAATGTCACGCTTCCCGTGGCGTGGATCAAAGGATCTGTGGTTTTCCCTCGAGGCTTTCCCTCGAGGCTTTCCCACAGGGCTGTCCCACGTGCCACCGTGGTGTGAGTCGATCCTCGGCGTGAAAGATGAGCCAGTGCAGGGCAAAGAGGTTCCTCTGGAATGGAAAGAGACATCTGGGGGACTCTTGGAATGGTGGTACGGCCATGGAGTTCCTCTCGCCTTTCCTGTTGAGAGTGCCTCCTCTTGAGATGCGACGGGAACGCAGGAATTCTTTCCCGTTGAAAGCAGGGAAAGGATCCCTCATCTCGATCTCCGAGGGGGAAACGGGGCTCCTCTGGATGGGGGCGGGACCATCGTTCTTCCTCTCGAGTGGAGATGGGTATGGCGGTGAACTTCTTGAGTTGCAGCAAGGGTGTGAAAGACACTTTCGAAGTTCCAGAGGTTAGGTGTCATTAGTCTCCAGACGCCTCATCGGAAATAGGCCTCATCTCGCTGGAAGGGAGAACTTCCTGGATTTTCTCGAGTTGCGGCAGGTGTTCTCGAGTTACGACGGGGACCTCAGGGACCCGCCCTGGTGGCCTCAGGAGAGGCCAGTCCCCATGCGAGTTGCTAGGGGGCCTCTCGGGATTCCTCTCCCGTCGATACCCGGGCCAAAAACCTTGTGTGGAGTCTGGGCCGGAACCGAGGATTCCTCTCAGGGGCTGATATGGATCTTTGGGTACTTCTGGAGTCTCGCCAGGGGAGAAAGGCCTCATCTCGAGTGGGGGCATGCACGTGCACTTTCCTTCCAGGCTGTAGCAGCAATGTCACGCTTCCCATCGCGTGGATCAAAGGATCTGTGGTTTTCCCTCGAGGCTTTCCCTCGAGGCTTTCCCACAGGGCTGTCCCACGTGCCACCGTGGTGTGAGTCGATCCTCGGCGTGAAAGATGAGCCAGTGCAGGGCAAAGAGGTTCCTCTGGAATGGACTGAGACATCTGGGGGACTCTTGGAATGGTGGTACGACCATGGAGTTCCTCTCGCCTTTCCTGTTGAGAGTGCCTCCTCTTGAGATGCGACGGGAACGCCGGGAATTCTTTCCCGTTGAAAGCAGGGAAAGGATCGCTCATCTCGAGCTAGGAGGGGGAAACGGGGCTCCTCTGGATGTGGGCGGGACCATCGTGCTTCCTCTAGAGTGGAGACGGGTATGGCGGTGAACTTCTTGATTTGCAGCAAGGGTGTGAAAGACCCTTTCGAAGTTCCAGAGTTTAGGTGTCATTAGTCTCCAGACGCCTCATCGGAAATAGGCCTCATCTCGCCTGGAAGGGAGAACTTCCTGGATTTTCTCGAGTTGCGGCAGGTGTTCTCGAGTTACGACGGGGACCTCAGGGACCCGCCCTGGTGGCCTCAGGAGAGGCCAGTCCCCATGCGAGTTGCTAGGGGGCCTCTCGGGATTCCTCTCCCGTCGATACCGGGGCCAAAAACCTTGTGTGGAGTCAGGGCCGGAACCGAGGATTCCTCTCAGTGGCTGACATGGATCTTTGGGTACTTCTGGAGTCTCCCCAGGGGAGTCAGGCCTCGTCTCGAGTGGGGGCATGCACGTGCGCTTTCCTTCAAGGCTGTAGCAGCAATGTCACGCTTCCCGTGGCGTGAATCAAACGATCTGTGGTTTTCCCTCGAGGCTTTCCCTCGAGGCTTTCCCACAGGGCTGTCCCACGTGCCACCGTGGTGTGAGTCGATCCTTGGCGTGAAAGATGAGCCAGTGCAGGGCAAAGAGGTTCCTCTGGAATGGACTGAGACATCTGGGGGACTCTTGAAATGGTGGTACGACCATGCAGTTCCTCACGCCTTTCTTGTTGAGAGTGCCTCCTCTTGAGATGCGACGGGAACGCCGGGAATTCTTTCCCGTTGAAAGCAGGGAAAGGATCCCTCATCTCGAGCTACGAGGGGGAAACGGGGCTCCTCTGGATGTGGGCGGGACCATCGTGCATCCTCTCGAGTGGAGACGGGTATGGCGGTGAACTTCTTGAGTTGCAGCAAGGGTGTGAAAGACCCTTTCGAAGTTCCAGAGGTTAGGTGTCATTAGTCTCCAGACGCCTCATCGGAAATAGGCCTCATCTCGCCTGGAAGGGAGAAATTCCTGGATTTTCTCGAGTTGCGGCAGGTGTTCTCGAGTTACGACGGGAACCACAGGGACCCGCCCTGATGGCCTCAGGAGAGGCCAGTCCCCATGCGAGTTGCTAGGGGGCCTCTCAGGATTCCTCTACCGTCGATACCGGCGCCAAAAACCTTGTGTGGAGTCAAGGCCGGAACCGAGGATTCCTCTCAGGGGCTGACATGGATGTTTGGGTACTTCTGGAGTCTCCCCAGGGGAGTCAGGCCTCGGCTCGAGTGGGGGCATGCACGTGCGCTTTCCTTCCAGGCTGTAGCAGCAATGTCACGCTTCCCGTGGCGTGGATCAAAGGATCTGTGGTTTTCCCTCGAGGCTTTCCCTCGAGGCTTTCCCACAGGGCTGTCCCACGTGCCACCGTGGTGTGAGTCGATCCTCGGCGTGAAAGATGAGCCAGTGTACGGCAAAGAGGTTCCTCTGGAATGGACTGAGACATCTGGGGGACTCTTGGAATGGTGGTACGACCATGGAGTTCCTCTCGCCTTTCCTGTTGAGAGTGCCTCCTCTTGAGATGTGACGGGAAGGCCGGGAATTCTTTGAGTTGAAAGCAGGGAAAGAATCCCTCATCTCGAGCTTCGAGGGGGAAACGGGTCTCCTCTCGATGTGGGCGGGACCATCGTGCTTCCTCTCGAGTGGAGACGGGTATGGCGGTGAACTTCTTGAGTTGCAGCAAGGGTGTGAAAGACCCTTTCGAAGTTCCAGAGGTTAGGTGTCATTCGTCTCCAGACGCATCATCGGAAATAGGCCTCATCTCGCCTAGAAGGGAGAACTTCCTGGATATTCTCGAGTTGTGGCAGGTGTTCTCGAGTTATGACGGGGACCTCAGGGACCCGCCCTGGTGTCCTCAGTAAAGGCCAGTCCCCATGCGAGTTGCTAGGGTGCCTCTCGGGATTCCTCTCCCGTCGATACCGGGGCCAAAAACCTTGTCTGGAGTCAGGGCCGGAACCGAGGATTCCTCTCAGGGGCTGACATGGATCTTTGGGTATTTCTGGAGTCTCCCCAGGGGAGTCAGGCCTCGTCTCGAGTGGGGGCATGCACGTGTGCTTTCCTTCCAGGCTGTAGCAGCAATGTCACGCTTCCCGTGGCGTGGATCAAAGGATCTGTGGTTTTCCCTCGAGGCTTTCCCACAGGGCTGTCCCACGTGCCACTGTGGTGTGTGTCGACTTCTCCGTGAAAGATGAGCCAGTGCAGGGCAAAGAGGTTCCTCTGGAATGGAATGAGACATCTGGGGGACTCTTGGAATGGTGGAACGGCCATGGAGTTCCTCTCGCCTTTCCTGTTGAGAGTGCCTCCTCTTGAGATGCGACGGGAACGCAGGAATTCTTTCCCGTTGAAAGCAGGGAAAGGATCCCTCATCTCGATCTCCGAGGGGGAAACGGGGCTCCTCTGGATGGGGGCGGGACCATCGTTCTTCCTCTCGAATGGAGACGGGTATGGCGGTGAACTTCTTGAGTTGCAGCAAGGGTGTGAAAGACGCTTTCGAAGTTCCAGAGGTTAGGTGTCATTAGTCTCCAGACGCCTCATCGGAAATAGGCCTCATCTCGCTGGAAGGGAGAACTTCCTGGATTTTCTCGAGTTGCGGCAGGTGTTCTCGAGTTACGACGGGGACCTCAGGGACCCGCCCTGGTGGCCTCAGGAGAGGCCAGTCCCCATGCGAGTTGCTAGGGGGCCTCTCGAGATTCCTCTCCCGTCGATACCGGGGCCAAAAACCTTGTGTGGAGTCAGGGCCAGAACCTAGGATTCCTCTCAGGGGCTGACATGGATCTTTGGGTACTTCTGGAGTCTCCCCAGGGGAGTCAGGCCTCGTCTCGAGTGGGGGCATGCACGTGCGCTTTCCTTCCAGGCTGTAGCAGCAATGTCACGCTTCCCGTCGCGTGGATCAAAGGATCTGTGGTTTTCCCTCGAGTCTTTCCCTCGAGGCTTTCCCACAGGGCTGTCCCACGTGCCACCGTGGTGTGAGTCGATCCTCGGCGTGAAAGATGAGCCAGTGCAGGGCAAAGAGGTTCCTCTGGAATAGACTGAGACATCTCGGGGACTCTTGGAATGGTGGTACGACCATGGAGTTCCTCTCGCCTTTCCTGTTGAGAGTGCCTCCTCTTGAGATGTGACGGGAACGCCGGGAATTCTTTGCGTTGAAAGCAGGGAAAGGATCCCTCATCTCGAGCTACGAGGGGGAAACGGGGCTCCTCTCGATGTGGGCGTGACCATCGTGCTTCCTCTCGAGTGGAGACGGGTATGGCGGTGAACTTCTTGAGTTGCAGCAAGGGTGTGAAAGACCCTTTCGAAGTTCCAGAGGTTAGGTGTCATTTGTCTCCAGACGCCTCATCGGAAATAGGCTTCATCTCGCCTGGAAGGGAGAACTTCCTGGATTTTCTCGAGTTGCGGCAGGTGTTCTCGAGGTACGACGGGGACCTCAGGGACCCGCCCTGGTCGCCTCAGGGGAGGCCAGTACCCATGCGAGTTGCTAGGGGGCCTCTCGTGATTAATCTCCCGTCGACACCGGGGCCAAAAACCTTGTGTGGAGTCAGGGCCGGAACCGAGGATTCCTCTCAGGGGCTGACATGGATCTTTGGGTACTTCTGGAGTCTCCCCAGGGGAGTCAGGCCTCGTCTCGAGTGGGGGCATGCACGTGCGCTTTCCTTCCAGGCTGTAGCAGCAATGTCACGCTTCCCGTCGCGTGGATCAAAGGATCTGTGGTTTTCCCTCGAGTCTTTCCCTCGAGGCTTTCCCACAGGGCTGTCCCACGTGCCACCGTGGTGTGAGTCGATCCTCGGCGTGAAAGATGAGCCAGTGCAGGGCAAAGAGGTTCCTCTGGAATAGACTGAGACATCTCGGGGACTCTTGGAATGGTGGTACGACCATGGAGTTCCTCTCGCCTTTCCTGTTGAGAGTGCCTCCTCTTGAGATGCGACGGGAACGCCGGGAATTCTTTCCCGTTGAAAGCAGGGAAAGGATCCCTCATCTCGAGCTCCGAGGGGGAAACGGGGCTCCTCTGGATGTGGGCGGGACCATCGTGCTTCCTCTCGAGTGGAGACGGGTATGGCGGTGAACTTCTTGAGTTGCAGCAAGGGTGTGAAAGACCCTTTCGAAGTTCCAGAGGTTAGGTGTCATTAGTCTCCAGACGCCTCATCGGAAATAGGCCTCATCTCGCCTGGAAGGGAGAACTTCCTGGATTTTCTCGAGTTGCGGCAGGTGTTCTCGAGTTACGACGGGGACCTCAGGGACCCGCCCTGGTGGCCTCAGGAGAGGCCAGTCCCCATGCGAGTTGCTGGGAGGCCTCTCGGGATTCCTCTCCCGTCGATACCGGGGCCAAAAACCTTGTGTGGAGTCAGGGCCGGAACCGAGAATTGCTCTCAAGGGCTGACATGGATCTTTGGGTACTTCTGGAGTCTCCCCAGGGGAGTCAGGCCTCGTCTCGAGTGGGGGCATGCACGTGCGATTTCCTTCCAGGCTGTAGCAGCAATGTCACGCTTCCCGTCGCGTGGATCAAAGGATCTGTGGTTTTCCCTCGAGGCTTTCCCTCGAGGCTTTCCCACAGGGCTGCCCCACGTGCCACCGTGGTGTGAGTCGATCCTCGGCGTGAAAGATGAGCCAGTGCAGGGCAAAGAGTTTCCTCTGGAATGGACTGAGACATCTGGGGGACTCTTGGAATGGTCGTACGACCATGGAGTTTCTCTCGCCTTTCCTGTTGAGAGTGCCTCCTCTTGAGATGCGACGGGAACGCCGGGAATTCTTTCCCGTTGAAAGCAGGGAAAGGATCCCTCATCTCGAGCTACGAGGGGGAAACGGGGCTCCACTGGATGTGGGCGGGACCATCGTGCATCCTCTCGAGTGGAGACGGGTATGGCGGTGAACTTCTTGAGTTTCAGCAAGGGTGTGAAAGACCCTTTCGAAGTTCCAGAGGTTAGGTGTCATTAGTCTCCAGACGCCTCATCGGAAATAGGCCTCATCTCGCCTGGAAGGGAGAACTTCCTGGATTTTCTGGAGTTGCGGCAGGTGTTCTCGAGTTACGACGGGGACCTCAGGGACCCGCCCTGGTGGCCTCAGGAGAGGCCAGTCCCCATGCGAGTTGCTAGGGGGCCTCTCGGAATTACTCTCCCGTCGATACCGGGGCCAAAAACCTTGTGTAGAGTCAGGGCCGGAACCGAGGATTCCTCTCAGGGGCTGACATGGATCTTTGGGTACTTCTGGAGTCTCCCCAGGGTGTCAGGCCTCGTCTCGAGTGGGGGCATGCACGTGCGCTTTCCTTCCAGGCTGTAGCAGCAATGTCAGGCTTCCCGTCGCGTGGATCAAAGGATCTGTGATTTTCCATCGAGGCTTTCCCACAGGGCTGTCCCACGTGCCACCGTGGTGTGAGTCGATCCTCGGCGTGAAAGATGAGTCAGTGCAGGGCAAAGAGGTTCCTCTGGAATGGACTGAGACATCTGGGGGACTCTTGGAATGGTGGTACGACCATGGAGTTCCGCTCGCCTTTCCTGTTGAGAGTGCCACCTCTTGAGATGCGACGGGAACGCCGGGAATTCTTTCCCGTTGAAAGCAGGGAAAGGATCCCTCATCTCGAGCTACGAGGGGGAAACGGGGCTCCTCTGGATGTGGGCGGGACCATCGTGCTTCCTCTCGAGTGGAGACGGGTATGGCGGTGAACTTCTTGAGTTGCAGCAAGGGTGTGAAAGACCCTTTCGAAGTTCCAGAGGTTAGGTGTCATTAGTCTCCAGACGCCTCATCGGAAATAGGCCTCATCTCGCCTGGAAGGGAGAACTTCCTGGATTTTCTCGAGTTGTGGCAGGTGTTCTCGAGTTACGACGGGGACCTCAGGAACCCGCCCTGGTGGCCTCAGGAGAGGCCAGTCCCCATGCGAGTTGCTGGGAGGCCTCTCGGGATTCCTCTCCCGTCGATACCGGGGCCAAAAACCTTGTGTGGAGTCAGGGCCGGAACCGAGAATTCCTCTCAAGGGTTGACATGGATCTTTGGGTACTTCTGGAGTCTCCCCAGGGGAGTCAGGCCTCGTCTCGAGTGGGGGCATGCACGTGCGCTTTCCTTCCAGGCTGTAGCAGCAATGTCACGCTTCCCGTGGCGTGGATCAAAGGATCTGTGGTTTTCCCTCGAGGCTTTCCCTCGAGGCTTTCCCACAGGGCTGTCCCACGTGCCACCGTGGTGTGAGTCGATCCTCGGCGTGAAAGATGAGCCAGTGCAGGGCAAAGAGGTTCCTCTGGAATGGACTGAGACATCTCGGGGACTCTTGGAATGGTGGTACGACCATGGAGTTCCTCTCGCCTTTCCTGTTGAGAGTGCCTCCTCTTGAGATGTGACGGGAACGCTGGGAATTCTTTGCGTTGAAAGCAGGGAAAGGATCCCTCATCTCGAGCTTCGAGGGGGAAACGGGGCTCCTCTCGATGTGGGCGGGACCATCGTGCTTCCTCTCGAGTGGAGACGGGTATGGCGGTGAACTTCTTGAGTTGCAGCAAGGGTGTGAAAGACCCTTTCGAAGTTCCAGAGGTTAGGTGTCATTAGTCTCCAGACGCCTCATCGGAAATAGGCCTCATCTCGCCTGGATGGGAGAACTTCCTGGATTTTCTGGAGTTGCGGCAGGTGTTCTCGAGTTACGACGGGGACCTCAGGGACCCGCCCTGGTGGCCTCAGGAGAGGCCAGTCCCCATGCGAGTTGCTAGGGGGCCTCTCGGAATTACTCTCCCGTCGATACCGGGGCCAAAAACCTTGTGTAGAGTCAGGGCCGGAACCGAGGATTCCTCTCAGTGGCTGACATGGATCTTTGGGTACTTCTGGAGTCTCCCCAGGGGAGTCAGGCCTCGTCTCGAGTGGGGGCATGCACGTGCGCTTTCCTTCCAGGCTGTAGCAGCAATGTCACGCTTCCCGTCGCGTGGATCAAAGGATCTGTGATTTTCCATCGAGGCTTTCCCACAGGGCTGTCCCACTTGCCACCGTGGTGTGAGTCGATCCTCGGCGTGAAAGATGAGCCAGTGCAGGGCAAAGAGGTTCCTCTGGAATGGACTGAGACATCTGGGAGACTCTTGGAATGGTGGTACGACCATGGAGTTCCGCTCGCCTTTCCTGTTGAGAGTGCCTCCTCTTGAGATGCGACGGGAACGCCGGGAATTCTTTCCCGTTGAAAGCAGGGAAAGGATCCCTCATCTCGAGCTCCGAGGGGGAAACGGGGCTCCTCTGGATGTGGGCGGGCCCATCGTGCTTCCTCTCGAGTGGAGACGGGTATGGCGGTGAACTTCTTGAGTTGCAGCAAGGGTGTGAAAGACCCTTTCGAAGTTCCAGAGGTTAGGTGTCATTAGTCTCCAGACGCCTCATCGGAAATAGGCCTCATCTCGCCTGGAAGGGAGAACTTCCTGGATTTTCTCGAGTTGCGGCAGGTGTTCTCGAGTTACGACGGGGACCTCAGGGACCCGCCCTGGTGGCCTCAGGAGAGGCCAGTCCCCATGCGAGTTGCTGGGAGGCCTCTCGGGATTCCTCTCCCGTCGATACCGGGGCCAAAAACCTTGTGTGGAGTCAGGGCCGGAACCGAGAATTGCTCTCAAGGGCTGACATGGATCTTTGGGTACTTCTGGAGTCTCCCCAGGGGAGTCAGGCCTCGTCTCGAGTGGGGGCATGCACGTGCGATTTCCTTCCAGGCTGTAGCAGCAATGTCACGCTTCCCGTCGCGTGGATCAAAGGATCTGTGGTTTTCCCTCGAGGCTTTCCCTCGAGGCTTTCCCACAGGGCTGTCCCACGTGCCACCGTGGTGTGAGTCGATCCTCGGCGTGAAAGATGAGCCAGTGCAGGGCAAAGAGGTTCCTTTGGAATCGACTGAGACATCTGGGGGACTCTTGGAATGGTGGTACGACCATGGAGTTCCTCTCGCCTTTCCTGTTGAGAGTGCCACCTCTTGAGATGCGTCAGGAACGCCGGGAATTCTTTCCCGTTGAAAGCAGTGAAAGGATCCCTCATCTCGAGCTACGAGGGGGAAACGGGGCTCCTCTGGATGTGGGCGGGACCATCGTGCTTCCTCTCGAGTGGAGACGGGTATGGCGGTGAACTTCTTGAGTTGCAGCAAGGGTGTGAAAGACCCTTTCGAAGTTCCAGAGGTTAGGTGTCATTAGTCTCCAGACGCCTCATCGGAAATAGGCCTCATCTCGCCTGGAAGGGAGAAATTCCTGGATTTTCTCGAGTTGCGGCAGGTGTTCTCGAGTTACGACGGGGACCTCAGGGACCCGCCCTGGTGGCCTCAGGAGAGGCCAGTCCCCATGCGAGTTGCTAGGGGGCCTCTCGGGATTCCTCTCCCGTCGATACCGGGGCCAAAAACCTTGTGTAGAGTCAGGGCCGGAACCGAGGATTCCTCTCAGGGGCTGACATGGATCTTTGGGTACTTCTGGAGTCTCCCCAGGGTGTCAGGCCTCGTCTCGAGTGGGGGCATGCACGTGCGCTTTCCTTCCAGGCTGTAGCGGCAATGTCAGGCTTCCCGTCGCGTGGATCAAAGGATCTGTGATTTTCCATCGAGGCTTTCCCACAGGGCTGTCCCACGTGCCACCGTGGTGTGAGTCGATCCTCGGCGTGAAAGATGAGCCAGTGCAGGGCAAAGAGGTTCCTCTGGAATGGACTGAGACATCTGGGGGACTCTTGGAATGGTGGTACGACCATGGAGTTCCGCTCGCCTTTCCTGTTGAGAGTGCCACCTCTTGAGATGCGACGGGAACGCCGGGAATTCTTTCCCGTTGAAAGCAGGGAAAGGATCCCTCATCTCGAGCTACGAGGGGGAAACGGGGCTCCTCTGGATGTGGGCGGGACCATCGTGCTTCCTCTCGAGTGGAGACGGGTATGGCGGTGAACTTCTTGAGTTGCAGCAAGGGTGTGAAAGACCCTTTCGAAGTTCCAGAGGTTAGGTGTCATTAGTCTCCAGACGCCTCATCGGAAATAGGCCTCATCTCGCCTGGAAGGGAGAACTTCCTGGATTTTCTCGAGTTGTGGCAGGTGTTCTCGAGTTACGACGGGGACCTCAGGAACCCGCCCTGGTGGCCTCAGGAGAGGCCAGTCCCCATGCGAGTTGCTGGGAGGCCTCTCGGGATTCCTCTCCCGTCGATACCGGGGCCAAAAACCTTGTGTGGAGTCAGGGCCGGAACCGAGAATTCCTCTCAAGGGCTGACATGGATCTTTGGGTACTTCTGGAGTCTCCCCAGGGGAGTCAGGCCTCGTCTCGAGTGGGGGCATGCACGTGCGCTTTCCTTCCAGGCTGTAGCAGCAATGTCACGCTTCCCATGGCGTGGATCAAAGGATCTGTGGTTTTCCCTCGAGGCTTTCCCTCGAGGCTTTCCCACAGGGCTGTCCCACGTGCCACCGTGGTGTGAGTCGATCCTCGGCGTGAAAGATGAGCCAGTGCAGGGCAAAGTGATTCCTCTGGAATGGACTGAGACATCTCGGGGACTCTTGGAATGGTGGTACGACCATGGAGTTCCTCTCGCCTTTCCTGTTGAGAGTGCCTCCTCTTGAGATGTGACGGGAACGCTGGGAATTCTTTGCGTTGAAAGCAGGGAAAGGATCCCTCATCTCGAGCTTCGAGGGGGAAACGGGGCTCCTCTCGATGTGGGCGGGACCATCGTGCTTCCTCTCGAGTGGAGACGGGTATGGCGGTGAACTTCTTGAGTTGCAGCAAGGGTGTGAAAGACCCTTTCGAAGTTCCAGAGGTTAGGTGTCATTAGTCTCCAGACGCCTCATCGGAAATAGGCCTCATCTCGCCTGGATGGGAGAACTTCCTGGATTTTCTGGAGTTGCGGCAGGTGTTCTCGAGTTACGACGGGGACCTCAGGGACCCGCCCTGGTGGCCTCAGGAGAGGCCAGTCCCCATGCGAGTTGCTAGGGGGCCTCTCGGAATTACTCTCCCGTCGATACCGGGGCCAAAAACCTTGTGTAGAGTCAGGGCCGGAACCGAGGATTCCTCTCAGGGGCTGACATGGATCTTTGGGTACTTCTGGAGTCTCCCCAGGGGAGTCAGGCCTCGTCTCGAGTGGGGGCATGCACGTGCGCTTTCCTTCCAGGCTGTAGCAGCAATGTCACGCTTCCCGTCGCGTGAATCAAAGTATCTGTGATTTTCCATCGAGGCTTTCCCACAGGGCTGTCCCACTTGCCACCGTGGTGTGAGTCGATCCTCGGCGTGAAAGATGAGCCAGTGCAGGGCAAAGAGGTTCCTCTGGAATGGACTGAGACATCTGGGGGACTCTTGGAATGGTGGTACGACCATGGAGTTCCGCTCGCCTTTCCTGTTGAGAGTGCCTCCTCTTGAGATGCGACGGGAACGCCGGGAATTCTTTCCCGTTGAAAGCAGGGAAAGGATCCCTCATCTCGAGCTCCGAGGGTGAAACGGGGCTCCTCTGGATGTGGGCGGGACCATCGTGCTTCCTCTCGAGTGGAGATGGGTATGGCGGTGAACTTCTTGAGTTGCAGCAAGGGTGTGAAAGACCCTTTCGAAGTTCCAGAGGTTAGGTGTCATTAGTCTCCAGACGCCTCATCGGAAATAGGCCTCATCTCGCCTGGAAAGGAGAACTTCCTGGATTTTCTCGAGTTGCGGCAGGTGTTCTCGAGTTACGACGGGAACCTCAGGGACCCGCCCTGGTGGCCTCAGGAGAGGCCAGTCCCCATGCGAGTTGCTGGGAGGCCTCTCGGGATTCCTCTCCCGTCGATACCGGGGCCAAAAACCTTGTGTGGAGTCAGGGCCGGAACCGAGAATTGCTCTCAAGGGCTGACATGGATCTTTGGGTACTTCTGGAGTCTCCCCAGGGGAGTCAGGCCTCGTCTCGAGTGGGGGCATGCACGTGCGATTTCCTTCCAGGCTGTAGCAGCAATGTCACGCTTCCCGTCGCGTGGATCAAAGGATCTGTGGTTTTCCCTCGAGGCTTTCCCTCGAGGCTTTCCCACAGGGCTGTCCCACGTGCCACCGTGGTGTGAGTCGATCCTCGGCGTGAAAGATGAGCCAGTGCAGGGCAAAGAGGTTCCTCTGGAATGGACTGAGACATCTGGGGGACTCTTGGAATGGTGGTACGACCATGGAGTTCCCCTCGCCTTTCCTGTTGAGAGTGCCTCCTCTTGAGATGCGCCGGGAACGCCAGGAATTCTTTCCCGTTGAAAGCAGGTAAAGGATCCCTCTTCTCGAGCTACGAGGGGGAAACGGGGCTCCTCTGGATGTGGGCGGGACCATCGTGCTTCCTCTCGAGTGGACACGGGTGTGGCGGTGAACTTCTTGAGTTGCAGCAAGGGTGTGAAAGACCCTTTCGAAGTTCCAGAGGTTAGGTGTCATTAGTC
Organism: Capricornis sumatraensis; assembly: GCF_032405125.1. Taxonomy (NCBI): domain Eukaryota; kingdom Metazoa; phylum Chordata; class Mammalia; order Artiodactyla; family Bovidae; genus Capricornis; species Capricornis sumatraensis. The sequence continues at coordinate 2,014,958 of NW_027184617.1, read as the reverse complement.
TCCAGACGCCTCATCGGAAATAGGCCTCATTTCGCCTGGAAGGGGGAACTTCCTGGAATTTCTCGAGTTGTGGCAGGTGTTCTCGAGTTAGGACGGGGACCTCAGGGACCCGCCCTGGTGTCCTCAGGAGAGGCCAGTCCCCATGCGAGTTGCTAGGGGGCCTCTCGGGATTCCTCTCCCGTCGATACCGGGGCAAAAACCTTGTGTGGAGTCAGGGCCGGAACCGAGGATTCCTCTCAGGGGCTGACATGGATCTTTGGGTACTTCTGGAGTCTCCCCAGGGGAGTCAGGCCTCGTCTCGAGTCGGGGCATGCACGTGCACTTTCCTTCCAGGCTGTAGCAGCAATGTCACGCTTCCCGTGGCGTGGATCAAAGGATCTGTGGTTTTCCCTCGAGGCTTTCCCTCGAGGCTTTCCCACAGGGCTGTCCCACGTGCCACCGTGGTGTGAGTCGATCCTCGGCGTGAAAGATGAGCCAGTGCAGGGCAAAGAGGTTCCTCTGGAATGGACTGAGACATCTGGGGGACTCTTGGAATGGTGGTACGACCATGGAGTTCCTCTCGCCTTTCCTGTTGAGAGTGCCTCCTCTTGAGATGCGAAGGGAATGCCGGGAATTCTTTCCCGTTGAAAGCAGGGAAAGGATCGCTCATCTCGAGCTAGGAGGGGGAAACGGGGCTCCTCTGGATGTGGGCGGGACCATCGTGCTTCCTCTAGAGTGGAGACGGGTATGGCGGTGAACTTCTTGATTTGCAGCAAGGGTGTGAAAGACCCTTTCGAAGTTCCAGAGTTTAGGTGTCATTAGTCTCCAGACGCCTCATCGGAAATAGGCCTCATCTCGCCTGGAAGGGAGAACTTCCTGGATTTTCTCGAGTTGCGGCAGGTGTTCTCGAGTTACGACGGGGACCTCAGGGACCCGCCCTGGTGGCCTCAGGAGAGGCCAGTCCCCATGCGAGTTGCTAGGGGGCCTCTCGGGATTCCTCTCCCGTCGATACCGGGGCCAAAAACCTTGTGTGGAGTCAGGGCCGGAACCGAGGATTCCTCTCAGAGGCTGACATGGATCTTTGGGTACTTCTGGAGTCTCCCCAGGGGAGTCAGGCCTCGTCTCGAGTGGGGGCATGCACGTGCGCTTTCCTTCAAGGCTGTAGCAGCAATGTCACGCTTCCCGTGGCGTGAATCAAACGATCTGTGGTTTTCCCTCGAAGCTTTCCCTCGAGGCTTTCCCACAGGGCTGACCCACGTGCCACCGTGGTGTGAGTCGAACCTCGGCGTGAAAGATGAGCCAGTGCAGGGCAAAGAGGTTCCTCTGGAATGGACTGAGACATCTGGGGGACTCTTGAAATGGTGGTACGACCATGCAGTTCCTCACGCCTTTCTTGTTGAGAGTGCCTCCTCTTGAGATGCGACGGGAACGCCGGGAATTCTTTCCCGTTGAAAGCAGGGAAAGGATCCCTCATCTCGAGCTACGAGGGGGAAACGGGGCTCCTCTGGATGTGGGCGGGACCATCGTGCTTCCTCTCGAGTGGAGACGGGTATGGCGGTGAACTTCTTGAGTTGCAGCAAGGGTGTGAAAGACCCTTTCGAAGTTCCAGAGGTTAGGTGTCATTAGTCTCCAGACGCCTCATCGGAAATAGGCCTCATCTCGCCTGGAAGGGAGAACTTCCTGGATTTTCTCGAGTTGCGGCAGGTGTTCTCGAGTTACGACGGGAACCACAGGGACCCGCCCTGATGGCCTCAGGAGAGGCCAGTCCCCATGCGAGTTGCTAGGGGGCCTCTCGGGATTCCTCTCCCGTCGATACCGTGGCCAAAAACCTTGTGTGGAGTCAGGGCCGGAACCGAGGATTCCTCTCAGGGGCTGACATGGATGTTTGGGTACTTCTGGAGTCTCCCCAGGGGAGTCAGGCCTCGGCTCGCGTGGGGGCATGCACGTGCGCTTTCCTTCCAGGCTGTAGCAGCAATGTCACGCTTCCCGTGGTGTGGATCAAAGGATCTGTGGTTTTCCCTCGAGGCTTTCCCTCGAGGCTTTCCCACAGGGCTGTCCCACGTGCCACCGTGGTGTGAGTCGATCCTCGGCGTGAAAGATGAGCCAGTGCAGGGCAAAGAGGTTCCTCTGGAATGGACTGAGACATCTCGGGGACTCTTGGAATGGTGGTACGACCATGGAGTTCCTCTCGCCTTTCCTGTTGAGAGTGCCTCCTCTTGAGATGTGACGGGAACGCCGGGAATTCTTTGCGTTGAAAGCAGGGAAAGGATCCCACATCTCGAGCTACGAGGGGGAAACGGGGCTCCTCTCGATGTGGGCGTGACCATCGTGCTTCCTCTCGAGTGGAGACGGGTATGGCGGTGAACTTCTTGAGTTGCAGCAAGGGTGTGAAAGACCCTTTCGAAGTTCCAGAGGTTAGGTGTCATTTGTCTCCAGACGCCTCATCGGAAATAGGCTTCATCTCGCCTGGAAGGGAGAACTTCCTGGATTTTCTCGAGTTGCGGCAGGTGTTCTCGAGGTACGACGGGGACCTCAGGGACCCGCCCTGGTCGCCTCAGGGGAGGCCAGTACCCATGCGAGTTGCTAGGGGGCCTCTCGGGATTAATCTCCCGTCGATACCGGGGCCAAAAACCTTGTGTGTAGTCAGGGCCGGAACCGAGGATTCCTCTCAGGGGCTGACATGGATGTTTGGGTACTTCTGGAGTTTCCCCAGGGGAGTCAGGCCTCGTCTCGAGTGGGGGCATGCACGTGCGATTTCCTTCCAGGCTGTAGCAGCAATGTCACGCATCCCGTCAAGTGGAGTAATGGATCTGTGGTTTTCCATCGAGGCTTTCCCACAGGGCTGTCCCACGTGCCACCGTGGTGTGAGTCGATCCTCGGCGTGAAAGATGAGCCAGTGCAGGGCAAAGAGGTTCCTCTGGAATGGACTGAGACATCTGGGGGACTCTTGGAATGGTGGTACGACCATGGAGTTCCGCTCGCCTTTCCTGTTGAGAGTGCCTCCTCTTGAGATGCGACGGGAACGCCGGGAATTCTTTCCCGTTGAAAGCAGGGAAAGGATCCCTCATCTCGAGCTCCGAGGGGGAAACGGGGCTCCTCTGGATGTGGGCGGGACCATCGTGCTTCCTCTCGAGTGGAGACGGGTATGGCGGTGAACTTCTTGAGTTGCAGCAAGGGTGTGAAAGACCCTTTCGAAGTTCCAGAGGTTAGGTGTCATTAGTCTCCAGACGCCTCATCGGAAATAGGCCTCATCTCGCCTGGAAGGGAGAAATTCCTGGATTTTCTCGAGTTGCGGCAGGTGTTCTCGAGTTACGACGGGGACCTCAGGGACCCGCCCTGGTGGCCTCAGGAGAGGCCAGTCCCCATGCGAGTTGCTAGGGGGCCTCTCGGGATTCCTCTCCCGTCGATAGCGGGGCCAAAAACCTTGTGTAGAGTCAGGGCCGGAACCGAGGATTATTCTCAGGGGCTGACATGGATCTTTGGGTACTTCTGGAGTCTCCCCAGGGGAGTCAGGCCTCGTCTCGAGTGGGGGCATGCACGTGCGCTTTCCTTCCAGGCTGTAGCAGCAATGTCAGGCTTCCCGTCGCGTGGATCAAAGGATCTGTGATTTTCCATCGAGGCTTTCCCACAGGGCTGTCCCACGTGCCACCGTGGTGTGAGTCGATCCTCGGCGTGAAAGATGAGCCAGTGCAGGGCAAAGAGGTTCCTCTGGAATGGACTGAGACATCTGGGGGACTCTTGGAATGGTGGTACGACCATGGAGTTCCTCTCGCCTTTCCTGTTTAGAGTGCCACCTCTTGAGATGCGTCAGGAACGCCGGGAATTCTTTGCTTTGAAAGCAGTGAAAGGATCCCTCATCTCGAGCTACGAGGGGGAAACGGGGCTCCTCTGGATGTGGGCGGGACCATCGTGCTTCCTCTCGAGTGGAGACGGGTATGGCGGTGAACTTCTTGAGTTGCAGCAAGGGTGTGAAAGACCCTTTCGAAGTTCCAGTGGTTAGGTGTCATTAGTCTCCAGACGCCTCATCGGAAATAAGCCTCATCTCGCCTGGAAGGGAGAACTTCCTGGATTTTCTCGAGTTGCGGCAGGTGTTCTCGAGTTACGACGGTTACCTCAGGGACCCGCCCTGGTGGCCTCAGGAGAGGCCAGTCCCCATGCGAGTTGCTGGGAGGCCTCTCGGGATTCCTCTCCCGTCGATACTGGGGCCAAAAACCTTGTGTGGAGTCAGGGCCGGAACCGAGAATTCCTCTCAATGGCTGACATGGATCTTTGGGTACTTCAGGAGTCTCCCCAGGGGAGTCAGGCCTCGTCTCGAGTGGGGGCATGCACGTGCGCTTTCCTTCCAGGCTGTAGCAGCAATGTCACGCTTCCCGTCGCGTGGATCAAAGGATCTGTGGTTTTCCCTCGAGGCGTTCCCTCGAGGCTTTCCCACAGGGCTGTCCCACGTGCCACCGTGGTGTGAGTCGATCCTCGGCGTGAAAGATGAGCCAGTGCAGGGCAAAGAGGTTCCTCTGGAATGGACTGAGACATCTGGGGGACTCTTGGAATGGTGGTACGACCATGGAGTTCCGCTCGCCTTTCCTGTTGAGAGTGCCACCTCTTGAGATGCGACGGGAACGCCGGGAATTCTTTCCCGTTGAAAGCAGGGAAAGGATCCCTCATCTCGAGCTCCGAGGGGGAAACGGGGCTCCTCTGGATGTGGGCGGGACCATCGTGCTTCCTCTCGAGTGGAGACGGGTATGGCGGTGAACTTCTTGAGTTGCAGCAAGGGTGTGAAAGACCCTTTCGAAGTTCCAGAGGTTAGGTGTCATTAGTCTCCAGACGCCTCATCGGAAATAGGCCTCATCTCGCCTGGAAGGGAGAACTTCCTGGATTTTCTCGAGTTGTGGCAGGTGTTCTCGAGTTACGACGGGGACCTCAGGAACCCGCCCTGGTGGCCTCAGGAGAGGCCAGTCCCCATGCGAGTTGCTGGGAGGCCTCTCGGGATTCCTCTCCCGTCGATACCGGGGCCAAAAACCTTGTGTGTAGTCAGGGCCGGAACCGAGAATTCCTCTCAAGGGCTGACATGGATCTTTGGGTACTTCTGGAGTCTCCCCAGGGGAGTCAGGCCTCGTCTCGAGTGGGGGCATGCACGTGCGCTTTCCTTCCAGGCTGTAGCAGCAATGTCACGCTTCCCGTGGCGTGGATCAAAGGATCTGTGGTTTTCCCTCGAGGCTTTCCTTCGAGGCTTTCCCACAGGGCTGTCCCACGTGCCACCGTGGTGTGAGTCGATCCTCGGCGTGAAAGATGAGCCAGTGCAGGGCAAAGAGGTTCCTCTGGAATGGACTGAGACATCTCGGCGACTCTTGGAATGGTGGTACGACCATGGAGTTTCTCTCGACTTTCCTGTTGAGAGTGCCTCCTCTTGAGATGTGACGGGAACGCTGGGAATTCTTTGCGTTGAAAGCAGGGAAAGGATCCCTCATCTCGAGCTTCGAGGGGGAAACGGGGCTCCTCTCGATGTGGGCGGGACCATCGTGCTTCCTCTCGAGTGGAGACGGGTATGGCGGTGAACTTCTTGAGTTGCAGCAAGGGTGTGAAAGACCCTTTCGAAGTTCCAGAGGTTAGGTGTCATTAGTCTCCAGACGCCTCATCGGAAATAGGCCTCATCTCGCCTGGAAGGGAGAACTTCCTGGATTTTCTGGAGTTGCTGCAGCTGTTCTCGAGTTACGACGGGGACCTCAGGGACCCGCCCTGGTGGCCTCAGGAGAGGTCAGTCCCCATGCGAGTTGCTAGGGGGCCTCTCGGAATTACTCTCCCGTCGATACCGGGGCCAAAAACCTTGTGTAGAGTCAGGGCCGGAACCGAGGATTCCTCTCAGGGGCTGACATGGATCTTTGGGTACTTCTGGAGTCTCCCCAGGGGAGTCAGGCCTCGTCTCGAGTGGGGGCATGCACGTGCGCTTTCCTTCCAGGCTGTAGCAGCAATGTCACGCTTCCCGTCGCGTGGATCAAAGGATCTGTGATTTTCCATCGAGGCTTTCCCACAGGGCTGTCCCACGTGCCACCGTGGTGTGAGTCGATCCTCGGCGTGAAAGATGAGCCAGTGCAGGGCAAAGAGGTTCCTCTGGAATGGACTGAGACATCTGGGGGACTCTTGGAATGGTGGTACGACCATGGAGTCCGCTCGCCTTTCCTGTTGAGAGTGCCTCCTCTTGAGATGCGACGGGAACGCCGGGAATTCTTTCCCGTTGAAAGCAGGGAAAGGATCCCTCATCTCGAGCTCCGAGGGGGAAACGGGGCTCCTCTGGATGTGGGCGGGACCATCGTGCTTCCTCTCGAGTGGAGACGGGTATGGCGGTGAACTTCTTGAGTTGCAGCAAGGGTGTGAAAGACCCTTTCGAAGTTCCAGAGGTTAGGTGTCATTAGTCTCCAGACGCCTCATCGGAAATAGGCCTCATCTCGCCTGGAAGGGAGAACTTCCTGGATTTTCTCGAGTTGCGGCAGGTGTTCTCGAGTTACGACGGGGACCTCAGGGACCCGCCCTGGTGGCCTCAGGAGAGGCCAGTCCCCATGCGAGTTGCTGGGAGGCCTCTCGGGATTCCTCTCCCGTCGATACCGGGGCCAAAAACCTTGTGTGGAGTCAGGGCCGGAACCGAGAATTGCTCTCAAGGGCTGACATGGATCTTTGGGTACTTCTGGAGTCTCCCCAGGGGAGTCAGGCCTCGTCTCGAGTGGGGGCATGCACGTGCGATTTCCTTCCAGGCTGTAGCAGCAATGTCACGCTTCCCGTCGCGTGGATCAAAGGATCTGTGGTTTTCCCTCGAGGCTTTCCCTCGAGGCTTTCCCACAGGGCTGCCCCACGTGCCACCGTGGTGTGAGTCGATCCTCGGCGTGAAAGATGAGCCAGTGCAGGGCAAAGAGTTTCCTCTGGAATGGACTGAGACATCTGGGGGACTCTTGGAATGGTGGTACGACCATGGAGTTTCTCTCGCCTTTCCTGTTGAGAGTGCCTCCTCTTGAGATGCGACGGGAACGCCGGGAATTCTTTCCCGTTGAAAGCAGGGAAAGGATCCCTCATCTCGAGCTACGAGGGGGAAACGGGGCTCCTCTGGATGTGGGCGGGACCATCGTGCATCCTCTCGAGTGGAGACGGGTATGGCGGTGAACTTCTTGAGTTGCAGCAAGGGTGTGAAAGACCCTTTCGAAGTTCCAGAGGTTAGGTGTCATTAGTCTCCAGACGCCTCATCGGAAATAGGCCTCATCTCGCCTGGAAGGGAGAACTTCCTGGATTTTCTGGAGTTGCGGCAGGTGTTCTCGAGTTACGACGGGGACCTCAGGGACCCGCCCTGGTGGCCTCAGGAGAGGCCAGTCCCCATGCGAGTTGCTAGGGGGCCTCTCGGAATTACTCTCCCATCGATACCGGGGCCAAAAACCTTGTGTAGAGTCAGGGCCGGAACCGAGGATTCCTCTCAGGGGCTGACATGGATCTTTGGGTACTTCTGGAGTCTCCCCAGGGGAGTCAGGCCTCGTCTGGAGTGGGGGCATGCACGTGCGCTTTCCTTCCAGGCTGTAGCAGCAATGTCACGCTTCCCGTCGCGTGGATCAAAGGATCTGTGATTTTCCATCGAGGCTTTCCCACAGGGCTGTCCCACGTGCCACCGTGGTGTGAGTCGATCCTCGGCGTGAAAGATGAGCCAGTGCAGGGCAAAGAGGTTCCTTTGGAATGGACTGAGACATCTGGGGGACTCTTGGAATGGTGGTACGACCATGGAGTTCCTCTCGCCTTTCCTGTTGAGAGTGCCACCTCTTGAGATGCGTCAGGAACGCCGGGAATTCTTTGCTTTGAAAGCAGTGAAAGGATCCCTCATCTCGAGCTACGAGGGGGAAACGGGGCTCCTCTGGATGTGGGCGGGACCATCGTGCTTCCTCTCGAGTGGAGACGGGTATGGCGGTGAACTTCTTGAGTTGCAGCAAGGGTGTGAAAGACCCTTTCGAAGTTCCAGAGGTTAGGTGTCATTAGTCTCCAGACGCCTCATCGGAAATAGGCCTCATCTCGCCTGGAAGGGAGAAATTCCTGGATTTTCTCGAGTTGCGGCAGGTGTTCTCGAGTTACAACGGGGACCTCAGGGACCCGCCCTGGTGGCCTCAGGAGAGGCCAGTCCCCATGCGAGTTGCTAGGGGGCCTCTCGGGATTCCTCTCCCGTCGATACCGGGGCCAAAAACCTTGTGTAGAGTCAGGGCCGGAACCGAGGATTCCTCTCAGGGGCTGACATGTATCTTTGGGTACTTCTGGAGTCTCCCCAGGGGAGTCAGGCCTCGTCTCGAGTGGGGGCATGCACGTGCGCTTTCCTTCCAGGCTGTAGCAGCAATGTCACGCTTCCCGTCGCGTGGATCAAAGGATCTGTGATTTTCCATCGAGGCGTTCCCACAGGGCTGTCCCACGTGCCACCGTGGTGTGAGTCGATCCTCGGCATGAAAGATGAGCCAGTGCAGGGCAAAGAGGTTCCTCTGGAATGGACTGAGACATCTGGGGGACTCTTGGAATGGTGGTACGACCATGGAGTTCCTCTCGCCTTTCCTGTTTAGAGTGCCACCTCTTGAGATGCGTCAGGAACGCCGGGAATTCTTTGCTTTGAAAGCAGTGAAAGGATCCCTCATCTCGAGCTACGAGGGGGAAACGGGGCTCCTCTGGATGTGGGCGGGACCATCGTGCTTCCTCTCGAGTGGAGACGGGTATGGCGGTGAACTTCTTGAGTTGCAGCAAGGGTGTGAAAGACCCTTTCGAAGTTCCAGAGGTTAGGTGTCATTAGTCTCCAGACGCCTCATCGGAAATAGGCCTCATCTCGCCTGGAAGGGAGAACTTCCTGGATTTTTTTGAGTTGCGGCTGGTGTTCTCGATTACGACGGGGACCTCAGGGACCCGCCCTGATGGCCTCAGGAGAGGCCAGGTCCATGCGAGTTGCTAGGTGGCCTCTCGGGATTCCTCTCCTGTCGATACCGGGGCCAAAAACCTTGTGTGGAGTCAGGGCCGGAACCGAGGATTCCTCTCAGGGGTGGCATGGATCTTTGGGTACTTCTGGAGTCTCCCCAGGGGAGTCAGGCCTCGTCTCGAGCGGGGGCATGCACGTGCGCTTTCCTTCCAGGCTGTAGCAGAAATGTGACGCTTCCCGTCGCGTGGATCAAAGGATCTGTGGTTTTCCCTCGAGGCTTTCCCTCGAGGCTTTCCCACAGGGCTGTCCCACGTGCCACCGTGGTGTGAGTCGATCCTCGGCCTGAAAGATAAGCCAGTGCAGGGCAAAGAGGTTCCTCTGGAATGGACTGAGACATCTGGGGGACTCTTGGAATGGTGGTACGACCATGGAGTTCCACTCGCCTTTCCTGTTGAGAGTGCCTCCTCTTGAGATGCGACGTGAATGCCGGGAATTCTTTCCCGTTGAAAGCAGGGAAAGGATCCATCATCTCGAGCTACGAGGGGGAAACGGGGCTCCTCTAGATGTGGGCGGGACCATCGTGCTTCCTCTCGAGTGGAGACGGGTATGGCGGTGAACTTCTTGAGCTGCAGCAAGGGTGTGAAAGACCCTTTCGAAGTTCCAGAGGTTAGGTGTCATTAGGCTCCAGACGCCTCATCGGAAATAGGCCTCATCTCGCCTGGAAGGGAGAACTTCCTGGATTTTCTCGAGTTGCGGCAGGTGTTCTCGAGTTACGACGGGGACCTCAGGGACCCGCCCTGGTGGCCTCAGGAGAGGCCATTCCCCATGCGAGTTGCTAGGGGGCCTCTCGGGATTCCTCTTCTGTCGATACCGGGGCCAAAAACCTTGTTTGCAGTCAGGGCCGGATCCGAGGATTCCTCTCAGGGGCTGACATGGAACTTTGGGTACTTCTGGAGTCTCCCCAGGGGAGTCAGGCCTCGTCTCGAGTGGGAGCATGCACGTGCGCTTTCCTTACAGGCTGTAGCAGCAATGTCACGCTTCCCGTGGCGTGGATCAAAGGATCTGTGGTTTTCCCTCGAGGCTTTCCCACAGGGCTGTCCCACGTGCCACCGTGGTGTGAGTCGATCCTCGGCGTGAAAGATGAGCCAGTGCAGGGCAAAGAGGTTCCACTGGAATGGACTGAGACATCTGGGGGACTCTTGGAATGGTGGTACGACCATGGAGTTCCTCTCGGCTTTTCTGTTGAGAGTGCCTCCTCTTGAGATGCGACGGGAACGCCGGGAATTCTTTCCCGTTGAAAGCAGGGAAAGAATCCCTCATCTCGAGCTCCGAGGGGGAAACGGGTCTCCTCTGGATGTGGGCGAGACCATCGTGCTTCCTCTCGAGTGGAGACGGGTATGGCGGTGAACTTCTTGAGTTTCAGCAAGGGTGTGAAAGACCCTTTCGAAGTTCCAGAGGTTAGGTGTCATTAGTCTCCAGACGCCTCATCGGAAATAGGCCTCATCTCGCCTGGAAGGGAGAACTTCCTGGATTTTCTCGAGTTGCGGGAGGTGTTCTCGAGTTAAGACGGGGACCTCAGGGACCCGTCCTGGTGGCCTCAGCAAAGGCCAGTCCCCATGCGAGTTGCTAGGGGGCCTCTTGGGATTCCTCTCCCGTCGATACCGGGGCCAAAAACCTTGTGTGGAGTCAGGGCCGGAACCGAGGATTCCTCTCAGGGGTGACATGGTTCTTTGGGTACTTCTGGAGACTCCCCAGGGGAGTCAGGCCTCGTCTCGAGTGGGGGCATGCACGTGCGCTTTCCTTCCAGGCTGTAGCAGCAATGTCACGCTTCCCGTCGCCTGGATCAAAGGATCTGTGGTTTTCCCTCGAGGCTTTCCCTCGAGGCTTTCCCACAGGACTGTCCCACGTGCCACCGTGGTGTGAGTCGATCCTCGGCGTGAAAGATGAGCCAGTGCAGGGCAAAGAGGTTCCTCTTGAATGGACTGAGACATCTGGGGGACTCTTGGAATGGTGGTACGACCATGGAGTTCCTCTCGCCTTTTCTGTTGAGAGTGCCTCCTCTTGAGATGCGACGGGAACGCTGGGAATTATTTCCCGTTGAAAGCAGGGAAAGGATCCCTCATCTCGAGCTACGAGGGGGAAACGGGGCTCCTCTGGATGTAGGCGGGACCATCGTGCTTCCTCTAGAGTGGAGACGGGTATGGCGGTTAACTTCTTGAGTTGCAGCAAGGGTGTGAAAGACCCTTTCGAAGTTCCAGAGGTTAGGTGTCATTAGTCTCCAGACGCCTCATCGGAAATAGGCCTCATCTCGCCTGGAAGGGAGAACTTCCTGGATTTTCTCGAGTTGCGGGAGGTGTTCTAGAGTTAAGACGGGGACCTCAGGGACCCGCCCTGGTGGCCTCAATAGAGAACAGTCCCCATGCGTCTTGCTAGGTGGCCTCTCGTGATTCTTCTCCCGTCGATACCGGGGCCAAAAAACTTGTGTGGAGTCAGGGCCGGAACCGAGGATTCCTCTCAGGGGCTGACATGGATCTTTGGGTACTTCTGGAGTCTCCCCAGCTGAGTCAGCCCTCGTCTCGAGTGGGGACATGCACGTGCGCTTTCCTTCGAGGCTGTAGCAGCAATGTCACGCTTCCCGTGGCGTGGATCAAAGGATCTGTGGTTTTCCCTCGAGGCTTTCCCTCGAGGCTTTCCCACAGGGCTGTCCCACGTGCCACCGTGGTGTGAGTCGATCCTCGGCGTGAAAGATGAGCCAGTGCAGGGCAAAGAGGTTCGTCTGGAATGGACTGAGACATCTGGGGGACTCTTGGAATGGTGGTACGACCATGGAGTTCCTCTCGCCTTTCCTGTTGAGAGTGCCTCCTCTTGAGATGTGACGGGAACGCCGGGAATTCTTTCCCGTTGAATGCAGGGAAAGGATCCCTCATCTCGAGCTACGAGGGGGAAACGGGGCTCCTCTGGATGTGGGCGGGACCGTCGTGCTTCCTCTCGAGTGGAGACGGGTATGGCGGTGAACTTCTTGAGTTGCAGCAAGGGTGTGAAAGACCCTTTCGAAGTTCCAGAGGTTAGGTGTCATTAGTCTCCAGACGCCTCATCGGAAATAGGCCTCATCTCGCCTGGAAGGGAGAACTTCCTGGATTTTTTTGAGTTGCGGCAGGTGTTCTCGATTACGACGGGGACCTCAGGGACCCGCCCTGATGGCCTCAGGAGAGGCCAGGTCCATGCGAGTTGCTAGGTGGCCTCTCGGGATTCCTCTCCTGTCGATTCCGGGGCCAAAAATCTTGTGTGGAGTCAGGGCCGGAACCGAGGATTCCTCTCAGGGGTGACATGGATCTTTGGGTACTTCTGGAGTCTCCCCAGGGGAGTCAGGCCTCGTCTCGAGCGGGGGCATGCACGTGCGATTTCCTTCCAGGCTGTAGCAGCAATGTGACGCTTCCCGTCGCGTGGATCAAAGGATCTGTGGTTTTCCCTCGAGGCATTCCCTCGAGGCTTTCCCACAGGGCTGTCCCACGTACCACCGTGGTGTGAGTCGATCCTAGGCGTGAAAGATGAGCCAGTGCAGGGCAAAGAGGTTCCTCTGGAATGGACTGAGACATCTGGGGGACTCTTGGCATGGTGGTACGACCATGGAGTTCCTCAAGCCTTTCCTGTTGAGAGTGCCTCCTCTTGAGATGCGACGAGAACGCCGGGAATTCTTTCCCGTTAAATGCAGGGAAAGGATCCCTCATCTCGAGCTCCGAGGGGGAAACGGGGCTCCTCTGGATGTGGGCGGGACCGTCGTGCTTCCTCTCGAGTGGAGATGGGTATGGCGGTGAACTTCTTGAGTTGCAGCAAGGGTGTGAAAGACCCTTTCGAAGTTCCAGAGGTTAGGTGTCATTAGTCTCCAGACGCCTCATCGGAAATAGGCCTCATCTCGCCTGGAAGGGAGAACTTCCTGGATTTTTTTGAGTTGCGGCAGGTGTTCTCGATTACGACGGGGACCTCAGGGACCCGCCCTGATGGCCTCAGGAGAGGCCAGGTCCATGCGAGTTGCTAGGTGGCCTCTCGGGATTCCTCTCCTGTCGATACCGGGGCCAAAAACCTTGTGTGGAGTCAGGGCCGGAACCGAGGATTCCTCTCAGGGGTGACATGGATCTTTGGGTACTTCTGGAGTCTCCCCAGGGGAGTCAGGCCTCGTCTCGAGCGGGGGCATGCACGTGCGCTTTCCTTCCAGGCTGTAGCAGAAATGTGACGCTTCCCGTCGCGTGGATCAAAGGATCTGTGGTTTTCCCTCGAGGCTTTCCCTCGAGGCTTTCCCACAGGGCTGTCCCACGTGCCACCGTGGTGTGAGTCGATCCTCGGCGTGAAAGATGAGCCAGTGCAGGGCAAAGAGGTTCCTCTGGAATGGACTGAGACATCTGGGGGACTCTTGGAATGGTGGTACGACCATGGAGTTCCGCTCGCCTTTCCTGTTGAGAGTGCCTCCTCTTGAGATGCGACGTGAATGCCGGGAATTCTTTCCCGTTGAAAGCAGGGAAAGGATCCCTCATCTCGAGCTACGAGGGGGAAACGGGGCTCCTCTGGATGTGGGCGGGACCATCGTGCTTCCTCTCGAGTGGAGACGGGTATGGCGGTGAACTTCTTGAGTTGCAGCAAGGGTGTGAAAGACCCTTTCGAAGTTCCAGAGGTTAGGTGTCATTAGTCTCCAGACGCCTCATCGGAAATAGGCCTCATCTCGCCTGGAAGGGAGAACTTCCTGGATTTTCTCGAGTTGCGGCAGGTGTTCTCGAGTTACGACGGGGACCTCAGGGACCCGCCCTGGTGGCCTCAGGAGAGGCCATTCCCCATGCGAGTTGCTAGGGGGCCTCTCGGGATTCCTCTTCTGTCGATACCGGGGCCAAAAACCTTGTTTGGAGTCAGGGCCGGATCCGAGGATTCCTCTCAGGGGCTGACATGGAACTTTGGGTACTTCTGGAGTCTCCCCAGGGGAGTCAGGCCTCGTCTCGAGTGGGGGCATGCACGTGCGCTTTCCTTACAGGCTGTAGCAGCAATGTCACGCTTCCCGTGGCGTGGATCAAAGGATCTGTGGTTTTCCCTCGAGGCTTTCCCACAGGGCTGTCCCACGTGCCACCGTGGTGTGAGTCGATCCTCGGCGTGAAAGATGAGCCAGTGCAGGGCAAACAGGTTCCTCTGGAATGGACTGAGACATCTGGGGGACTCTTGGAATGGTGGTACGACCATGGAGTTCCTCTCGCCTTTTCTGTTGAGAGTGACTTGTCTTGAGATGCGACGGGAACGCTGGGAATTCTTTCCCGTTGAAAGCAGGGAAAGGATCCCTCATCTCGAGCTACGAGGGGGAAACGGGGCTCCTCTGGATGTGGGCGGGACCATCGTTCTTCCTCTAGAGTGGAGACGGGTATGGCGGTGAACTTCTTGAGTTGCAGCAAGGGTGTGAAAGACCCTTTCGAAGTTCCAGAGGTTAGGTGTCATTAGACTCCAGACGCCTCATCGGAAATAGGCCTCATCTCGCCTGGAAGGGAGAACTTCCTGGATTTTCTCGAGTTGCGGCAGGTGTTCTCGAGTTACGACGGGGACCTCAGGGACCCGCCCTGGTGGCCTCAGGAGAGGCCAGTCCCCATGCGAGTTGCTAGGGGGCCTCTCGGGATTCCTCTCCCGTCGATACCGGGGCCAAAAACCTTGTGTGGAGTCAGGGCCGGAACCGAGGATTCCTCTCAGGGGCTGACATGGATCTTTGGGTACTTCTGGAGTCTCCCCAGGGGAGTCAGGCCTCGTCTCGAGTGGGGGCATGCACGTGCGCTTTCCTTCCAGGCTGTAGCAGCAATGTCACGCTTCCCGTCGCGTGGATCAAAGGTTTTGTGGTTTTCCCTCGAGGCTTTCCCTCGAGGCTTTCCCACAGGGCTGTCCCACGTGCCACCGTGGTGTGAGTCGATCCTCGGCGTGAAAGATGAGCCAGTGCAGGGCAAAGAGGTTCCACTGGAATGGACTGAGACATCTGGGGGACTCTTGGAATGGTGGTACGACCATGGAGTTCCTCTCGGCTTTTCTGTTGAGAGTGCCTCCTCTTGAGATGCGACGGGAACGCCGGGAATTCTTTCCCGTTGAAAGCAGGGAAAGGATCCCTCATCTCGAGCTCCGAGGGGGAAACGGGGCTCCTCTGGATGTGGGCGAGACCATCGTGCTTCCTCTCGAGTGGAGACGGGTATGGCGGTGAACTTCTTGAGTTTCAGCAAGGGTGTGAAAGACCCTTTCGAAGTTCCAGAGGTTAGGTGTCATTAGTCTCCAGACGCCTCATCGGAAATAGGCCTCATCTTGCCTGGAAGGGAGAACTTCCTGGATTTTCTCGAGTTGCGGGAGGTGTTCTCGAGTTAAGACGGGGACCTCAGGGACCCGTCCTGGTGGCCTCAGCAAAGGCCAGTCCCCATGCGAGTTGCTAGGGGGCCTCTTGGGATTCCTCTCCCGTCGATACCGGGGCCAAAAACCTTGTGTGGAGTCAGGGCCGGAACCGAGGATTCCTCTCAGGGGTGACATGGTTCTTTGGGTACTTCTGGAGACTCCCCAGGGGAGTCAGGCCTCGTCTCGAGTGGGGGCATGCACGTGCGCTTTCCTTCCAGGCTGTAGCAGCAATGTCACGCTTCCCGTCGCGTGGATCAAAGGATCTGTGGTTTTCCCTCGAGCCTTTCCCTCGAGGCTTTCCCACAGGACTGTCCCACGTGCCACCGTGGTGTGAGTCGATCCTCGGCGTGAAAGATGTGCCAGTGCAGGGCAAAGAGGTTCCTCTTGAATGGACTGAGACATCTGGGGGACTCTTGGAATGGTGGTACGACCATGGAGTTCCTCTCGCCTTTTCTGTTGAGAGTGCATCCTCTTGAGATGCGACGGGAACGCTGGGAATTATTTCCCGTTGAAAGCAGGGAAAGGATCCCTCATCTCGAGCTACGAGGGGGAAACGGGGCTCCTCTGGATGTAGGCGGGACCATCGTGCTTCCTCTAGAGTGGAGACGGGTATGGCGGTGAACTTCTTGAGTTGCAGCAAGGGTGTGAAAGACCCTTTCGAAGTTCCAGAGGTTAGGTGTCATTAGGCTCCAGACGCCTCATCGGAAATAGGCCTCATCTCGCCTGGAAGGGAGAACTTCCTGGATTTTCTCGAGTTGCGGCAGGTGTTCTCGAGTTACGACGGGGACCTCAGGGACCCGCCCTGGTGGCCTCAGGAGAGGCCAGTCCCCATGCGAGTTGCTAGGGGGCCTCTCGGGATTCCTCTCCCGTCGATACCGGGGCCAAAAACCTTCTGTGGAGTCAGGCCCGGAACCGAGGATTCCTGTCATGGGCTGACATGGATCTTTGGGTACTTCTGGAGTCTCCCCAGGGGAGTCAGGCCTCGTCTTGAGTGGGAGCATGCACGTGCGCTTTCCTTCCAGGCTGTAGCAGCAATGTCACGCTTCCCGTCGCGTGGATCAAAGGATCTGTGGTTTTCCCTCGAGGCTTTCCCTCGAGGCTTTCCCACAGGGCTGTCCCACGTGCCACCGTGGTGTGAGTCGATCCTCGGCGTGAAAGATGAGCCAGTGCAGGGCAAAGAGGTTCCTCTGGAATGGACTGAGACATCTGGGGGACTCTTGGAATGGTGGTACGACCATGGAGTTCCTCTCGCCTTTCCTGTTGAGAGTGCCTCCTCTTGAGATGCGACGGGAACGCCGGGAATTCTTTCCCGTTGAAAGCAGGGAAAGGATCCCTCATCTCGAGCTAAGAGGGGGAAACGGGGCTCCTCTGGATGTGGGCGGGACCATCGTGCTTCCTCCCGAGTGGAGACGGGTATGGCGGTGAACTTCTTGAGTTGCAGCAAGGGTGTGAATGACCCTTTCGAAGTTCCAGAGGTTAGGTGTCATTAGGCTCCAGACGCCTCATCGGAAATAGGCCTCATCTCGCCTGGAAGGGAGAACTTCCTGGATTTGCTCGAGTTGCGGCAGGTGTTCTCGAGTTACGACGGGGACCTCAGGGACCCGCCCTGGTGGCCTCAGGAGAGGCCAGTCCCCATGCGAGTTGCTAGGGGGCCTCTCGGGATTCCTCTCCCGTCGATACCCGGGCCAAAAACCTTGTGTGGAGTCAGGGCCGGAACCGAGGATTTCTCTCACGGGCTGATATGGATCTTTGGGTACTTCTGGAGTCTCGCCAGGGGAGACAGGCCTCATCTCGAGTGGGGGCATGCTCTTGCGTTTTCCTTCCAGGCTGTAGCAGCAATGTCACGCTTCCCATCGCGTGGATCAAAGGATCTGTGGTTTTCCCTCGAGGCTTTCCCTCGAGGCTTTCCCACAGGGCTGTCCCACGTGCCACCGTGGTGTGAGTCGATCCTCGGCGTGAAAGATGAGCCAGTGCAGGGCAAAGAGGTTCCTCTGGAATGGACTGAGACATCTGGGGGACTCTTGGAATGGTGGTACGACCATGGAGTTACTCTCGCCTTTCCTGTTGAGAGTGCCTCCTCTTGAGATGCGACGGGAACGCCGGGAATTCTTTCCCGTTGAAAGCAGGGAAAGGATCCCTCATCTCGAGCTAAGAGGGGGATACGGGGCTCCTCTGGATGTGCGCGGGATCATCGTGCTTCCTCTCGAGTGGAGATGGGTATGGCTGTGAACTTCTTGAGTTGCCGCAAGGGTGTGAAAGACCCTTTCGAATTTCCAGAGGTTAGGTGTCATTACTCTCCAGACGCCTCATCGGAAATTGGCCTCAGCTCGCCTGTAAGGGAGAACTTCCTGGATTTTCTCGAGTTGCGGCAGGTGTTCTCGAGATACGACGGGGACATCAGGGACCCGCTCTGGTGGCCTCTGGAAAAGCCAGTCCCCATGCGAGTTGCTAGGGGGCCTCTAGAGATTCCTCTCCCGTCGATACTGGGGCCAAAAACCTTGTGTGGAGTCAGGGCTGGAACCGAGGATTCCTCTCAGGGGCTGACATGAATCTTTGAGTACTTCTGGAGTCTCCCCAGGGGAGTCAGGCCTCGTCTCGAGTGGGGGCATGGACGTGCGCTTTCCTTCCAGACTGTAGCAGCAATGTCACGCTTCCCGTCGCGTGGATCAAAGGATCTGTGGTTTTCCCTCGAGGCTTTCCCACAGGGCTGCCCCACGTGCCACCTTGGTGTGAGTCGATCCTCGGCGTGAAAGATGAGCCAGTGCAGGGCAAAGAGGTTCCTCTGGAATAGACTGAGACATCTGGGGGACTCTTGGAATGGTGGTACGACCATGGAGTTCCTCTCGCCTTTTCTGTTGAGAGTGCCTCCTCTTGAGATGAGACGGGAACGCTGGGAATTCTTTCCCGTTGAAAGCAGGGAAAGGATCCCTCATCTCGAGCTACGAGGGGGAAACGGGGCTCCTCTGGATGTGGGCGGGACCAT
This sequence comes from Capricornis sumatraensis, assembly GCF_032405125.1. Taxonomy (NCBI): domain Eukaryota; kingdom Metazoa; phylum Chordata; class Mammalia; order Artiodactyla; family Bovidae; genus Capricornis; species Capricornis sumatraensis. The sequence continues at coordinate 1,996,692 of NW_027184617.1, read as the reverse complement.
CGTGCTTCCTCTCGAGTGGAGACGGGTATGGCGGTGAACTTCTTGAGTTGCAGCAATTGTGTGAAAGACCCTTTCGAAGTTCCAGAGGTTAGGTGTCATTAGTCTCCAGACGCCTCATCGGAAATAGGCCTCATATCGCCTGGAAGGGAGAACTTCCTGGATTTTCTCGAGTTGCGGCAGGTGTTCTCGAGTTACGACGGGGAACTCAGGGACCCGCCCTGGTGGCCTCAGGAGAGGCCACTCCCCATGCGAGTTGCTAGGCGGCCAATCGGGATTCCTCTCCCGTCGATACCGGGGCCAAAAACCTTTTGTGGAGTCAGGGCCGGAACCGAGGATTCCTCTCAGGGGCTGACATGGATCTTTGGGTACTTCTGGAGTCTCCCCAGGGGAGTCAGGCCTCGTCTCGAGTGGGGGCATGCACGTGCGCTTTCCTTCCAGGCTGTAGCAGCAATGTCACGCTTCTCGTCGCGTGGATCAAAGGATCTGTGGTTTTCCCTCGAGGCTTTCCCTCGAGGCTTTCCCACAGGGCTGTCCCACGTGCCACCGTGGTGTGAGTCGATCCTCGGTGTGAAAGATGAGCCAGTGCAGGGCAAAGAGGTTCCTCTGGAATGGACTGAGACATCTGGGGGACTCTTGGAATGGTGGTACGACCATGGAGTTCCTCTCGCCTTTCCTGTTGAGAGTGCCTCCTCTTGAGATGCGACGGGAACGCCGGGAATTCTTTCCCGTTGAAAGCAGGGAAAGGATCCCTCATCTGGAGATACGAGGGGGAAACGGGGCTCCTCTGGATGTGGGCGGGACCATCGTGCTTCCTCCCGAGTGGAGACGGGTATGGCGGTGAACTTCTTGAGTTGCAGCAAGGGTGTGAATGACCCTTTCGAAGTTCCAGAGGTTAGGTGTCATTAGTCTCCAGACGCCTCATCGGAAATAGGCCTCATCTGGCCTGGAAGGGAGAACTTCCTGGATTTGCTCGAGTTGCGGCAGGTGTTCTCGAGTTACGACGGGGACCTCAGGGACCCGCCCTGGTGGCCTCAGGAGAGGCCAGTCCCCATGCTAGTTGCTAGGGGGCCCCTCGGGATTCCTCTCCCTTCGATACCGGGGCCAAAAACCTTGTGTGGAGTCAGGGCCGGAACCGAGGATTCCTCTCAGGGGCTGACATGGATCTTTGGGTACTTCTGGAGTCTCCCCAGGGGAGTCAGGCCTCGTCTCGAGTGGGGGCATGCACGTGCGCTTTCCTTCCAGGCTGTAGCAGCAATGTCATTCTTCCCGTCGCATTTATCAAAGGATCTGTGGCTTTCCCTCGAGACTTCCCCTCGAGGCTTTCCCACAGGGCTGTCCCACGTGCCACCGTGGTGTGAGTCGATCCTCGGCGTGAAAGATGAGCCAGTGCAGGGCAAAGAGGTTCCTCTGGAATTGACTGAGACATCTGGGGGAAGCTTGGAATGGTGGTACGACCATGGAGTTCCTCTCGCCTTTCCTGTTGAGAGTGCCTCCTCTTGAGATGCGACGGGAACGCCGGGAAATCTTTCCCGTTGAAAGCAGGGAAAGGATCCCTCATCTCAAGCTCCGAGGGGGAAACGGGGCTCCTCTGGATGTGGGCGGGACCATCGTGCTTCCTCCCGAGTGGAGACGGGTATTTCGGTGAACTTCTTGAGTTGCAGCAAGGGTGTGAATGACCCTTTCGAAGTTCCTGAGGTTAGGTGTCATTAGTCTCCAGACGCCTCATCGGAAATAGGCCTCATCTCGCCTGGAAGGGAGAACTTCCTGGATTTGCTCGAGTTGCGGCAGGTGTTCTCGAGTTACGACGGGGACCTCAGGGACCCGCCCTGGTGGCCTCAGGAGAGGCCAGTCCCCATGCTAGTTGCTAGGGGGCCCCTCGGGATTCCTCTCCCGTCGATACCGGGGCTAAAAATCTTGTGTGGAGTCAGGGCCGGAACCGAGGATTCCTCTCAGGGGCTGACATGGATCTTTGGGTACTTCTGGAGTCTCCCCAGGGTAGTCAGGCCTCGTTTCGAGTGGGGGCATGCACGTGCGCTTTCCTTCCAGGCTGTAGCAGCAATGTCATTCTTCCCGTCGCATTTATCAAAGGATCTGTGGCTTTCCCTCGAGGCTTTCCCTCGAGGCTTTCCCACAGGGCTGTCCCACGTGCCACCGTGGTGTGAGTCGATCCTCGGCGTGAAAGATGAGCCAGTGCAGGTCAAAGAGGTTCCTCTGGAATGGACTGAAACATCTAGGGGACTCTAGGAATGGTGGTACGACCATTGAGTTCCTCTCGCCTTTCCTGTTGAGAGTGCCTCCTCTTGAGATGCGACGGGAATGCTGGGAATTTTTTCCTGTTGAAAGCAGGGAAACGATCCCTCATCTCGAGCTCCGAGGGGGAAACGGGGCTCCTCTGGATGTGGGCGGGACCATCGTGCTTCCTCTCGAGTGGAGACGGGTATGGCGATGTACTTCTTGAGTTGCAGCAAGGGTGTGAAAGACCCTTTCGAAGTTCCAGAGGTTAGGTGTCATTAGTCTCCAAACGCCTCATCGGAAATAGGCCTCATCTCGCCTGGAAGGGAGAACTTCCTGGATTTTCTCGAGTTGCGGCAGGTGTTCTCATGTTAGGACGGGGACCTCAGGGACCCGCCCTGGTGGCCTCAGGAACGGCCAGTCCCCATGCGAGTTGCTAGGGGGCCTCTCGGGATTCCTCTCCCATCAATACTGGGGCCAAAAACATTGTGTGGAGTCAGGGCCGGAACCGAGGATTCATCTCAGGGGCTGACATGGATCTTTGGGTACTTCTGGAGTCTCCCCAGGGGAGTCAGGCCTCGTCTCGAGTGGGGGCATGCATGTGCGCTTTCCTTCCAGGCTGTAGCAGCAATGTCACGCTTTCCGTGGCGTGGATCAAAGGATCTGTGGTTTTCCCTCGAGGCTTTCCCTCGAGGCTTTCCCACAGGGCTGTCCCACGTGCCACTGTGGTGTGAGTCGATCCTCGGCGTGAAAGATGAGCCAGTGCAGGGCAAAGAGGTTCCTCTGGAATGGACTGAGACATCTGGGGGACTCTTGGAATGGTGGTACGACCATGGTGTTCCTCTCGCCTTTCCTGTTGAGAGTGCCTCCTCTTGACATGCGACGGGAACGCCAGGAATTCTTTTCCGTTGAAAGCAGGGAAAGGATCCCTCATCTCGAGCTCCGAGGGGGAAACGGGGCTCCTCTGGATGTGGGCAGGACCATCGTGCTTCCTCCCGAGTGGAGACGGGTATGGCGGTGAACTTCTTGAGTTGCAGCAAGGGTGTGAAAGACCCTTTCGAAGTTCCAGAGGTTAGGTGTCATTAGTCGCCAGACGCCTCATCGGAAATAGGCCTCATCTCGCCTGGAAGGGAGAACTTCCTGGATTTTCTCGAGTTGCGGCAGGTGTTCTCGAGTTACGACGGGGACCTCAGGGACCCGCCCTGGTGGCCTCAGGAGAGGCCAGTCCCCATGCTAGTTGCTAGAGGGCCCCTCGGGATTCCTCTCCCGTCGATACCGGGGCCAAAAACCTTGTGTGGAGTCAGGGCCGGAACCGAGGATTCCTCTCAGGGTCTGACATGGATCTTTGGGTACTTCTGGAGTCTCCCCAGGGGAGTCAGGCCTCGTCTCGAGTGGGGGCATGCACGTGCGCTTTCCTTCCAGGCTCTAGCAGCAATGTCACGCTTCCCGTCGCGTGGATCAAAGGATCTGTGGTTTTCCCTCGAGGCTTTCCCTCGAGGCTTTCCCACAGGGCTGTCCCACGTGCCACCATGGTGTGAGTCGATCCTCGGCGTGAAAGATGAGCCAGTGCAGGTCAAAGAGTTTCCTCTGGAATGGACTGAGACATCTGGGGGACTCTTGGAATGGTGGTACGACCATGGAGTTCCTCTCGCCTTTCCTGTTGAGAGTGCCTCCTCTTGAGATGCGACGGGAACGCCGGGAATTCTTTCCCGTTGAAAGCAGGGAAAGGATCCCTCATCTCGAGCTACGAGGGGGAAACGGGGCTCCTCTGGATGTGGGCGGGACCATCGTGCTTCCTCTCGAGTGGAGACGGGTATGGCGGTGAACTTCTTGAGTTGCAGCAAGGGTGTGAAAGACCCATTCGAACTTCCAGAGGTTAGGTGTCATTAGTCTCCAGACGCCTCATCGGAAGTAGGCCTCATCTTGCCTGGAAGGGAGAACTTCCTGGATTTTCTCGAGTTGCGGCAGGTGTTCTCGAGTTACGACGGGGACCTCAGGGACCCGCCCTGGTGGCCTCAGGAGAGGCCAGTCCCCATGCGAGTTGCTAGGCGGCCTCTCGGGATTCCTCTCCCGTCGATACCGGGGCCAAAAACCTTGTGTGGAGTCAGGGCCGGGACCGAGGATTCCTCTCAGGGTCTGACATGGATCTTTGGGTACTTCTGGAGTCTCCCCACGGGAGTCAGGCCTCGTCTCGAGTGGGGGCATGCACGTGCGCTTTCCTTCCAGGCTGTAGCAGCAATGTCACGATTCCCGTCGCATTTATCAAAGGATCTGTGGCTTTCCCTCGAGGCTTTCCCTCGAGGCTTTCCCACAGGGCTGTCCCACGTGCCACCGTTTTGTGAGTAGATCCTCGGCGTGAAAGATGAGCCAGTGCAGGGCAAAGAGTTTCCTCTGGAATGGACTGAGACATCTGGGGGAGTCTTGGAATGGTGGTACGACCATGGAGTTCCTCTCGCCTTTCCTGTTGAGAGTGCCTCCTCTTGAGATGCGACGGGAACGCCGGGAATTCTTTCCCGTTGTAAGCAGGGAAAGGATCCCTCATCTCGAGCTACGAGGGGGAAACGGGGCTCCTCTGGATGTCGGTGGGACCATCGTGCTTCCTCTCGAGTGGAGACGGGTATGGCGGTGATCTTCTTGAGTTGCAGCAAGGGTGTGAAAGACCCTTTCGAAGTTCCAGAGGTTAGGTGTCATTAGACTCCAGACGCCTCATCGGAAATAGGCCTCATCTCGCCTGGAAGGGAGAACTTCCTGGATTTTCTCGAGTTGCGGCAGGTGTTCTCGAGTTACGACGGGTACGTCAGGGACCCGCCCTGGTGGCCTCAGGAGAGGCCACTCCCCGTGCGAGTTGCTAGGCGGCCTCTCGGGATTCCTCTCCCGTCGATACCGCGGCCAAAAACCTCGTGTGTAGTCAGGGCCGGAACCGAGGATTCCTCTCAGGGGCTGACATGGATCTTTGGGTACTTCTGGAGTCTCCCCAGGGGAGTCAGGCCTCGTCTCGAGTGGTGGCATGAACTTGCACTTTCCTTCCAGGCTGTAGCAGCAATGTCACGCTTCCCGTCGGGTGGATCAAAGGATCTGTGGTTTTCCCTCGAGGCTTTCCCTCGAGGCTTTCCCACAGGGCTGGCCCACGTGCCACCGTGGTGAGAGTCGATCCTCGGCGTGAAAGATGAGCCAGTGCAGGGCAAAGAGGTTCCTCTGGAATGGACTGAGACATCTGGGGGACTCTTGGAATGGTGGTACGACCATGGAGTTCCTCTCGCCTTTCCTGTTGAGAGTGCCTCCTCTTGAGATGCGACGGGAACGCCGTTAATTCTTTCCCGTTGAAAGCAGGGAAGGGATCCCTCATCTCGAGCTACGAGGGGGAAACGGGGCTCCTCTGGATGTGGGCGGGACCATCGTGCTTCCTCTCGAGTGGAGACGGGTATGGCGGTGAACTTCTTGAGTTGCAGCAATTGTGTGAAAGACCCTTTCGAAGTTCCAGAGGTTAGGTGTCATTAGTCTCCAGACGCCTCATCGGAAATAGGCCTCATATCGCCTGGAAGGGAGAACTTCCTGGATTTTCTCGAGTTGCGGCAGGTGTTCTCGAGTTACGACGGGGAACTCAGGGACCCGCCCTGGTGGCCTCAGGAGAGGCCACTCCCCATGCGAGTTGCTAGGCGGCCTCTCGGGATTCCTCTCCCGTCGATACCGGGGCCAAAAACCTTTTGTGGAGTCAGGGCCGGAACCGAGGATTCCTCTCAGGGGCTGACATGGATCTTTGGGTACTTCTGGAGTCTCCCCAGGGGAGTCAGGCCTCGTCTCGAGTGGGGGCATGCACGTGCGCTTTCCTTCCAGGCTGTAGCAGCAATGTCACGCTTCTCGTCGCGTGGATCAAAGGATCTGTGGTTTTCCCTCGAGGCTTTCCCTCGAGGCTTTCCCACAGGGCTGTCCCACGTGCCACCGTGGTGTGAGTCGATCCTCGGTGTGAAAGATGAGCCAGTGCAGGGCAAAGAGGTTCCTCTGGAATGGACTGAGACATCTGGGGGACTCTTGGAATGGTGGTACGACCATGGAGTTCCTCTCGCCTTTCCTGTTGAGAGTGCCTCCTCTTGAGATGCGACGGGAACGCCGGGAATTCTTTCCCGTTGAAAGCAGGGAAAGGATCCCTCATCTGGAGATACGAGGGGGAAACGGGGCTCCTCTGGATGTGGGCGGGACCATCGTGCTTCCTCCCGAGTGGAGACGGGTATGGCGGTGAACTTCTTGAGTTGCAGCAAGGGTGTGAATGACCCTTTCGAAGTTCCAGAGGTTAGGTGTCATTAGTCTCCAGACGCCTCATCGGAAATAGGCCTCATCTGGCCTGGAAGGGAGAACTTCCTGGATTTGCTCGAGTTGCGGCAGGTGTTCTCGAGTTACGACGGGGACCTCAGGGACCCGCCCTGGTGGCCTCAGGAGAGGCCAGTCCCCATGCTAGTTGCTAGGGGGCCCCTCGGGATTCCTCTCCCTTCGATACCGGGGCCAAAAACCTTGTGTGGAGTCAGGGCCGGAACCGAGGATTCCTCTCAGGGGCTGACATGGATCTTTGGGTACTTCTGGAGTCTCCCCAGGGGAGTCAGGCCTCGTCTCGAGTGGGGGCATGCACGTGCGCTTTCCTTCCAGGATGTAGCAGCAATGTCATTCTTCCCGTCGCATTTATCAAAGGATCTGTGGCTTTCCCTCGAGACTTCCCCTCGAGGCTTTCCCACAGGGCTGTCCCACGTGCCACCGTGGTGTGAGTCGATCCTCGGCGTGAAAGATGAGCCAGTGCAGGGCAAAGAGGTTCCTCTGGAATTGACTGAGACATCTGGGGGAAGCTTGGAATGGTGGTACGAACATGGAGTTCCTCTCGCCTTTCCTGTTGAGAGTGCCTCCTCTTGAGATGCGACGGGAACGCCGGGAAATCTTTCCCGTTGAAAGCAGGGAAAGGATCCCTCATCTCAAGCTCCGAGGGGGAAACGGGGCTCCTCTGGATGTGGGCGGGACCATCGTGCTTCCCCCCGAGTGGAGACGGGTATTTCGGTGAACTTCTTGAGTTGCAGCAAGGGTGTGAATGACCCTTTCGAAGTTCCTGAGGTTAGGTGTCATTAGTCTCCAGACGCCTCATCGGAAATAGGCCTCATCTCGACTGGAAGGGAGAACTTCCTGGATTTGCTCGAGTTGCGGCAGGTGTTCTCGAGTTACGACGGGGACCTCAGGGACCCGCCCTGGTGGCCTCAGGAGAGGCCAGTCCCCATGCTAGTTGCTAGGGGGCCCCTCGGGATTCCTCTCCCGTCGATACCGGGGCTAAAAATCTTGTGTGGAGTCAGGGCCGGAACCGAGGATTCCTCTCAGGGGCTGACATGGATCTTTGGGTACTTCTGGAGTCTCCCCAGGGTAGTCAGGCCTCGTTTCGAGTGGGGGCATGCACGTGCGCTTTCCTTCCAGGCTGTAGCAGCAATGTCATTCTTCCCGTCGCATTTATCAAAGGATCTGTGGCTTTCCCTCGAGGCTTTCCCTCGAGGCTTTCCCACAGGGCTGTCCCACGTGCCACCGTGGTGTGAGTCGATCCTCGGCGTGAAAGATGAGCCAGTGCAGGTCAAAGAGGTTCCTCTGGAATGGACTGAAACATCTAGGGGACTCTAGGAATGGTGGTACGACCATTGAGTTCCTCTCGCCTTTCCTGTTCAGAGTGCCTCCTCTTGAGATGCGACGGGAATGCTGGGAATTTTTTCCTGTTGAAAGCAGGGAAACGATCCCTCATCTCGAGCTCCGAGGGGGAAACGGGGCTCCTCTGGATGTGGGCGGGACCATCGTGCTTCCTCTCGAGTGGAGACGGGTATGGCGGTGAACTTCTTGAGTTGCAGCAAGGGTGTGAAAGACCCTTTCGAAGTTCCAGAGGTTAGGTGTCATTAGTCTCCAGACGCCTCATCGGAAATAGGCCTCATCTCGCCTGGAAGGGAGAACTTCCTGGATTTTCTCGAGTTGCGGCAGGTGTTCTCATGTTAGGACGGGGACCTCAGGGACCCGCCCTGGTGGCCTCAGGAACGGCCAGTCCCCATGCGAGTTGCTAGGGGGCCTCTCGGGATTCCTCTCCCATCAATACTGGGGCCAAAAACATTGTGTGGAGTCAGGGCCGGAACCGAGGATTCATCTCAGGGGCTGACATGGCTCTTTGGGTACTTCTGGAGTCTCCCCAGGGGAGTCAGGCCTCGTCTCGAGTGGGGGCATGCATGTGCGCTTTCCTTCCAGGCTGTAGCAGCAATGTCACGCTTTCCGTGGCGTGGATCAAAGGATCTGTGGTTTTCCCTCGAGGCTTTCCCTCGAGGCTTTCCCACAGGGCTGTCCCACGTGCCACTGTGGTGTGAGTCGATCCTCGGCGTGAAAGATGAGCCAGTGCAGGGCAAAGAGGTTCCTCTGGAATGGACTGAGACATCTGGGGGACTCTTGGAATGGTGGTACGACCATGGTGTTCCTCTCGCCTTTCCTGTTGAGAGTGCCTCCTCTTGACATGCGACGGGAACGCCAGGAATTCTTTTCCGTTGAAAGCAGGGAAAGGATCCCTCATCTCGAGCTCCGAGGGGGAAACGGGGCTCCTCTGGATGTGGGCAGGACCATCGTGCTTCCTCCCGAGTGGAGACGGGTATGGCGGTGAACTTCTTGAGTTGCAGCAAGGGTGTGAAAGACCCTTTCGAAGTTCCAGAGGTTAGGTGTCATTAGTCGCCAGACGCCTCATCGGAAATAGGCCTCATCTCGCCTGGAAGGGAGAACTTCCTGGATTTTCTCGAGTTGCGGCAGGTGTTCTCGAGTTACGACGGGGACCTCAGGGACCCGCCCTGGTGGCCTCAGGAGAGGCCAGTCCCCATGCTAGTTGCTAGAGGGCCCCTCGGGATTCCTCTCCCGTCGATACCGGGGCCAAAAACCTTGTGTGGAGTCAGGGCCGGAACCGAGGATTCCTCTCAGGGTCTGACATGGATCTTTGGGTACTTCTGGAGTCTCCCCAGGGGAGTCAGGCCTCGTCTCGAGTGGGGGCATGCACGTGCGCTTTCCTTCCAGGCTCTAGCAGCAATGTCACGCTTCCCGTCGCGTGGATCAAAGGATCTGTGGTTTTCCCTCGAGGCTTTCCCTCGAGGCTTTCCCACAGGGCTGTCCCACGTGCCACCATGGTGTGAGTCGATCCTCGGCGTGAAAGATGAGCCAGTGCAGGTCAAAGAGTTTCCTCTGGAATGGACTGAGACATCTGGGGGACTCTTGGAATGGTGGTACGACCATGGAGTTCCTCTCGCCTTTCCTGTTGAGAGTGCCTCCTCTTGAGATGCGACGGGAACGCCGGGAATTCTTTCCCGTTGAAAGCAGGGAAAGGATCCCTCATCTCGAGCTACGAGGGGGAAACGGGGCTCCTCTGGATGTGGGCGGGACCATCGTGCTTCCTCTCGAGTGGAGACGGGTATGGCGGTGAACTTCTTGAGTTGCAGCAAGGGTGTGAAAGACCCATTCGAACTTCCAGAGGTTAGGTGTCATTAGTCTCCAGACGCCTCATCGGAAGTAGGCCTCATCTTGCCTGGAAGGGAGAACTTCCTGGATTTTCTCGAGTTGCGGCAGGTGTTCTCGAGTTACGACGGGGACCTCAGGGACCCGCCCTGGTGGCCTCAGGAGAGGCCAGTCCCCATGCGAGTTGCTAGGCGGCCTCTCGGGATTCCTCTCCCATCGATACCGGGGCCAAAAACCTTGTGTGGAGTCAGGGCCGGGACCGAGGATTCCTCTCAGGGTCTGACATGGATCTTTGGGTACTTCTGGAGTCTCCCCACGGGAGTCAGGCCTCGTCTCGAGTGGGGGCATGCACGTGCGCTTTCCTTCCAGGCTGTAGCAGCAATGTCACGATTCCCGTCGCATTTATCAAAGGATCTGTGGCTTTCCCTCGAGGCTTTCCCTCGAGGCTTTCCCACAGGGCTGTCCCACGTGCCACCGTTTTGTGAGTAGATCCTCGGCGTGAAAGATGAGCCAGTGCAGGGCAAAGAGTTTCCTCTGGAATGGACTGAGACATCTGGGGGAGTCTTGGAATGGTGGTACGACCATGGAGTTCCTCTCGCCTTTCCTGTTGAGAGTGCCTCCTCTTGAGATGCGACGGGAACGCCGGGAATTCTTTCCCGTTGTAAGCAGGGAAAGGATCCCTCATCTCGAGCTACGAGGGGGAAACGGGGCTCCTCTGGATGTCGGTGGGACCATCGTGCTTCCTCTCGAGTGGAGACGGGTATGGCGGTGATCTTCTTGAGTTGCAGCAAGGGTGTGAAAGACCCTTTCGAAGTTCCAGAGGTTAGGTGTCATTAGACTCCAGACGCCTCATCGGAAATAGGCCTCATCTCGCCTGGAAGGGAGAACTTCCTGGATTTTCTCGAGTTGCGGCAGGTGTTCTCGAGTTACGACGGGTACGTCAGGGACCCGCCCTGGTGGCCTCAGGAGAGGCCACTCCCCGTGCGAGTTGCTAGGCGGCCTCTCGGGATTCCTCTCCCGTCGATACCGCGGCCAAAAACCTCGTGTGTAGTCAGGGCCGGAACCGAGGATTCCTCTCAGGGGCTGACATGGATCTTTGGGTACTTCTGGAGTCTCCCCAGGGGAGTCAGGCCTCGTCTCGAGTGGTGGCATGAACTTGCACTTTCCTTCCAGGCTGTAGCAGCAATGTCACGCTTCCCGTCGGGTGGATCAAAGGATCTGTGGTTTTCCCTCGAGGCTTTCCCTCGAGGCTTTCCCACAGGGCTGGCCCACGTGCCACCGTGGTGAGAGTCGATCCTCGGCGTGAAAGATGAGCCAGTGCAGGGCAAAGAGGTTCCTCTGGAATGGACTGAGACATCTGGGGGACTCTTGGAATGGTGGTACGACCATGGAGTTCCTCTCGCCTTTCCTGTTGAGAGTGCCTCCTCTTGAGATGCGACGGGAACGCCGTTAATTCTTTCCCGTTGAAAGCAGGGAAGGGATCCCTCATCTCGAGCTACGAGGGGGAAACGGGGCTCCTCTGGATGTGGGCGGGACCATCGTGCTTCCTCTCGAGTGGAGACGGGTATGGCGGTGAACTTCTTGAGTTGCAGCAAGGGTGTGAAAGACCCTTTCGTAGTTCCAGAGGTTAGGTGTCATTAGTCTCCAGACGCCTCATCGGAAATAGGCCTCATCTCGCCTGCAAGGGAGAACTTCCTGGATTTTCTCGAGTTGCGGCAGGTGTTCTCAAGTTACGACGGGGACCTCAGGGACTCGCACTGGTTGCCTCAGGAGAGGCCAGTCCCCATGCGAGTTGATAGGGGCCCTCTCGGGATTCCTCTCCCGTCGATACCGGGGACAAAAACCTTGTGTGGAGTCAGGGCCGGAACCGAGGATTCCTCTCATGGGTGACATGTATCTTTGGTTACTTCTGGAGTCTCCAAAGGGGAGTCAGGCTTCGTCTCGAGTGGGGGCATGCACGTGCGCTTTCCTTCCAGGCTGTAGCAGCAATGTCACGCTTCCCGTCGCGTGGATCAAAGGATCTGTGGTTTTCCCTCGAGGCTTTCATTCGAGGCTTTCCCACAGGGCTGTCCCACGTGCCACCGTGGTGTGAGTCGATCCTCGGCGTGAAAGATGAGCCAGTGCAGGGCAAAGAGGTTCCTCTGGAATGGACTGAGACATCTGGGCAATCCTGGAATGGTGGTACGACCATGGAGTTCCTCTCGCCTTTCCTGTTGAGAATGCCTCCTCTTGAGATGCGACGGGAACACTGGGAATTCTTTCCCGTTGAAAGCAGGGAAAGGATCCCTCATCTCGAGCTACGAGGGGGAAACGGGGCTCCTCTGGATGTGGGCGGGACCATCGTGCTTCCTCTCGAGTGGAGACGGGTATGGCGGTGAACTTCTTGAGTTGCAGCAAGGGTGTGAAAGACCCTTTCGAAGTTCCAGAGGTTAGGTGTCATTAGTCTCCAGACGCCTCATCGGAAATAGGCCACATGTCGCCTGGAAGGGAGAACTTCCTGAATTTTCTCGAGTTGCGGCAGGTGTTCTCGAGTTACGACGGGGACCTCAGGGAACCGCCCTGGTGGCCTCAGGAGAGGCCAGTCCCCATGCAATTTGCTAGGGGGCCTCTCGGGATTCCTCTCCCGTCGATACCGGGGCCAAAAACCTTGTGTGGAGTCAGGCCCGGAACCGAGGATTCCTCTCAGGGGCTGACATGGATCTTTGGGTACTTCTGGAGTCTCCCCAGGGGAGTCAGGCCTCGTCTCGAGTGGGGGCATGCACGTGCGCTTTCCTTCCAGGCTGTAGCAGCAATGTCACGCTTCCCGTCGCGTGGATCAAAGGATCTGTGGTTTTCCCTCGAGGCTTTCCCTCGAGGCTTTCCCACAGGGCTGTCCCACGTGCCACCGTGGTGTGAGTCGATCCTCGGCGTGAAAGATGAGCCAGTGCAGGGCAAAGAGGTTCCTCTGGAATGGACTGAGACATCTGGGGGACTCTTGGAATGGTGGTACGACCATGGAGTTCCTCTCGCCTTTCCTGTTGAGAGTGCCTCCTCTTGAGATGCGACGGGAACGCCGGGAATTCTTTCCCGTTGAAAGCAGGGAAAGGATCCCTCATCTCGAGCTACGAGGGGGAAACGGGGCTCCTCTGGATGTGGGCGGGACCATCGTGCTTCCTCTCGAGTGGAGACGGGTATGGCGGTGAACTTCTTGAGTTGCAGCAAGGGTGTGAAAGACCCTTTCGAAGTTCCAGAGGTTAGGTGTCATTAGTCTCCAGACGCCTCATCGGAAATAGGCCTCATCTCGCCTGCAAGGGAGAACTTCCTGGATTTTCTCGAGTTGCGGCAGGTGTTCTCGAGTTACGACGGGGACCTCAGGGACCCGCCCTGGTTGCCTCAGGAGAGGCCAGTCCCCATGCGAGTTGCTAGGGGGCCTCTCGGGATTCCTCTCCCGTCGATACCGGGGCCAAAAACCTTGTGTGGAGTCAGGGCCGGAACCGAGGATTACTCTCAGGGGTGACATGTATCTTTGGGTACTTCTGGAGTCCCCCAGGGGAGTCAGGACTCGTCTCGAGTGGGGGCATGCACGTGCGCTTTCCTTCCAGGCTGCAGCAGCAATGTCACGCTTCCCGTCGCGTGGATCAAAGGATCTGTGGTTTTCCCTCGAGGCTTTCCCTCGAGGCTTTCCCACAAGGCTTTCCCACGTGCCACCGTGGTGTGAGTCGATCCTCGGCGTGAAAGATGAGCCAGTGCAGGGCAAAAGGTTCCTCTGGAATGGACTGAGACATCTGGGGGCCTCTTGGAATGGTGGTACGACCATGGAGTTCCTCTCGCCTTTCCTGTTGAGAGTGCCTCCTCTTGAGATGCGACGGGAACGCTGGGAATTCTTTCCCGTTGAAAGCAGGGAAAGGATCCCTCATCTCGAGCTACGAGGGGGAAACGGGGCTCCTCTGGATGTGTGCGGGACCATCGTGCTTCCTCTCGAGTGGAGACGGGTATGGCGGTGAACTTCTTTAGTTGCAGCAAGGGTGTGAAAGACCCTTTCGAAGTTCCAGAGTTTAGGTGTCATTAGTCTCCAGACGCCTCATCGGAAATAGGCCTCATCTCGCCTGGAAGGGAGAACTTCCTGGATTTTCTCGAGTTGCGGCAGGTGTTCTCGAGTTACGACGGGGACCTCAGGGACCCGCCCTGGTGGCCTCAGGAGAGGCCAGTCCCCATGCGAGTTGCTAGGGGGCCTCTCGGGATTCCTCTCCCGTCGATACCGGGGCCAAAAACCTTGTGTGGAGTCAGGGCCGGGACCGAGGATTCCTCTCAGGGGCTGACATGGATCTTTGGGTACTTCTGGAGTCTCCCCACGGGAGTCAGGCCTCGTCTCGAGTGGGGGCATGCACGTGCGCTTTCCTTCCAGGCTGTAGCAGCAATGTCACGATTCCCGTCGCATTTATCAAAGGATCTGTGGCTTTCCCTCGAGGCTTTCCCTCGAGGCTTTCCCACAGGGCTGTCCCACGTGCCACCGTGTTGTGAGTCGATCCTCGGCGTGAAAGATGAGCCAGTGCAGGGCAAAGAGTTTCCTCTGGAATGGACTGAGACATCTGGGGGAGTCTTGGAATGGTGGTACGACCATGGAGTTCCACTCACCTTTCCTGTTGAGAGTGCCTCCTCTTGAGATGCGACGGGAACGCCGTGAATTCTTTCCCGTTGAAAGCAGGGAAAGGATCCCTCATCTCGAGCTACGAGGGGGAAACGGGGCTCCTCTGGATGTGGGCGGGACCATCGTGCTTCCTCTCGAGTGGAGACGGGTATGGCGGTGAACTTCTTGAGTTGCAGCAAGGGTGTGAAAGACCCTTTCGAAGTTCCAGAGGTTAGGTGTCATTAGTCTCCAGACTCCTCATCGGAAATAGGCCACATGTCGCCTGGAAGGGAGAACTTCCTGGATTTTCTCGAGTTGCGGCAGGTGTTCTCGAGTTACGACGGCGACCTCAGGGAACCGCCCTGGTGGCCTCAGGAGAGGCCAGTCCCCATGCAATTTGCTAGGGGGCCTCTCGGGATTCCTCTCCCATCGATACCGGGGCCAAAAACCTTGTGTGGAGTCAGGCCCGGAACCGAGGATTCCTCTCAGGGGCTGACATGGATCTTTGGGTACTTCTGGAGTCTCCCCAGGGGAGTCAGGCCTCGTCTCGAGTGGGGGCATGCACGTGCGCTTTCCTTCCAGGCTGTAGCAGCAATGTCACGCTTCCCGTCGCGTGGATCAAAGGATCTGTGTTTTTCCCTCGAGTCTTTCCCTCGAGGCTTTCCCACAGGTCTGTCCCACGTGCCACCGTGGTGTGAGTCGATCCTCGGCGTGAAAGATGAGCCATTGCAGGGCAAAGAGGTTCCTCTGGAATGGACTGAGACATCTGGGGGACTCTTGGAATGGTGGTACGACCATGGAGTTCCTCTCGCCTTTCCTGTTGAGAGTGCCTCCTCTTGAGATGCGACGGGAACGCCGGGAATTCTTTCCCGTTGAAAGCAGGGAAAGGATCCCTCATCTCGAGCTACGAGGGGGAAACGGGGCTCCTCTGGATGTGGGCGGGACCATCGTGCTTCCTCTCGAGTGGAGACGGGTATGGCGGTGAACTTCTTGAGTTGCAGCAAGGGTGTGAAAGACCCTTTCGAAGTTCCAGAGGTTAGGTGTCATTAGTCTCCAGACGCCTCATCGGAAATAGGCCTCATCTCGCCTGCAAGGGAGAACTTCCTGGATTTTCTCGAGTTTCGGCAGGTGTTCTCGAGTTACGACGGGGACCTCAGGGACCCGCCCTGGTTGACTCAGGAGAGGCCAGTCCCCATGCGAGTTGCTAGGGGGGCTCTCGGGATTCCTCTCCCGTCGATACCGGGGCCAAACACCTTGTGTGGAGTCAGGGCCGGAACCGAGGTTTACTCTCAGGGGTGACATGTATCTTTGGGTACTTCTGGAGTCTCCCCAGGGGAGTCAGGACTCGTCTCGAGTGGGGGCATGCACGTGCGCTTTCCTTCCAGTCTGCAGCAGCAATGTCACGCTTCCCGTCGCGTGGATCAAAGGATCTGTGGTTTTCCCTCGAGGCTTTCCCTCGAGGCTTTCCCACAAGGCTTTCCCACGTGCCACCGTGGTGTGAGTCGATCCTCGGCGTGAAAGAAGAGCCAGTGCAGGGCAAAAGGTTCCTCTGGAATGGACTGAGACATCTGGGGGAGTCTTGGAATGGTGGTACGACCATGGAGTTCCTCTCGCCTTTCCTGTTGAGAGTGCCTCCTCTTGAGATGCGACGGGAACGCCGGGAATTCTTTCCCGTTGAAAGCAGGGAAAGGATCCCTCATCTCGAGCTACGAGGGGGAAACGGGGCTCCTCTGGATGTGGGCGGGACCATCGTGCTTTCTCTCGAGTGGAGACGGGTATGGCGGTGAACTTCTTGAGTTGCAGCAAGGGTGTGAAAGACCCTTTCGAAGTTCCAGAGGTTAGGTGTCATTAGTCTCCAGACGCCTCATCGGAAATAGGCCTCATCTCGCCTGGAAGGGAGAACTTCCTGGATTTTCTCGAGTTGCGGCAGGTGTTCTCGAGTTACGACGGGGACCTCAGGGACCCGCCCTGGTGGCCTCAGGAGAGGCCAGTCCCCATGCGAGTTGCTAGGGGGCCTTTCGGGATTCCTCTCCCGTCGATACCGGGGCCAAAAACCTTGTGTGGAGTCAGGGCCGGGACCGAGGATTCCTCTCAGGGGTGACATGTATCTTTGGGTACTTCTGGAGTCTCCCCAGGGGAGTCAGGCCTCGTCTCGAGTGGGGGCATGCACGTGCGCTTTCCTTCCAGTCTGCAGCAGCAATGTCACGCTTCCCGTCGCGTGGATCAAAGGATCTGTGGTTTTCCCTCGAGGCGTTCCCTCGAGGCTTTCCCACAGGGCTGTCCCACGTGCCACTGTGGTGTGAGTCGATCCTCGGCGTGAAAGATGAGCCAGTGCAGGGCAAAGAGGTTCCTCTGGAATGGACTGAGACATCTGGGGGACTCTTGGAATGGTGGTACGACCATGGAGTTCCTCTCGCCTTTCCTGTTGAGAGTGCCTCCTCTTGAGATGCGACGGGAACGCCGGGAATTCTTTCCCGTTGAAAGCAGGGAAAGGATCCCTCATCTCGAGCTCCGAGGGGGAAACGGGGCTCCTCTGGATGTGGGCGGGACCATCGTGCTTCCTCTCGAGTGGAGACGGGTATGGCGGTGAACTTCTTGAGTTGCAGCAAGGGTGTGAAAGACCCTTTCGAAGTTCCAGAGGTTAGGTGTCATTAGTCTCCAGACGCCTCATCGGAAATAGGCCTCATCTCGCCTGCAAGGGAGAACTTCCTGGATTTTCTCTAGTTGCGGCAGGTGTTCTCGAGTTACGACGGGGACCTCAGGGACCCGCCCTGGTTGCCTCAGGAGAGGCCAGTCCCCATGCGAGTTGCTAGGGGGCCTCTCGGGATTCCTCTCCCGTCGATACCGGGGCCAAAAACCTTGTGTGGAGTCAGGGCCGGAACCGAGGATTCCTCTCAGGGGTGACATGTATCTTTGGGTACTTCTGGAGTCTCCCCAGGGGAGTCAGGCCTCGTCTTGAGTGGGGGCATGCACGTGCGCTTTCCTTCCAGGCTGTAGCAGCAATGTCACGCTTCCCGTCGAGTGGATCAAAGGATCT
Organism: Capricornis sumatraensis; assembly: GCF_032405125.1. NCBI lineage: Eukaryota > Metazoa > Chordata > Mammalia > Artiodactyla > Bovidae > Capricornis > Capricornis sumatraensis. The sequence continues at coordinate 1,979,332 of NW_027184617.1, read as the reverse complement.
GTGGTTTTCCCTCGAGGCTTTCCCTCGAGGCTTTCCCACAAGGCTGTCCCACGTGCCACCGTGGTGTGAGTCGATCCTCGGCGTGAAAGATGAGCCAGTGCAGGGCATAGAGGTTCCTCTGGAATGGACTGAGACATCTGGGGGACTCTTGGAATGGTGGTACGGCCATGGAGTTCCTCTCGCCTTTCCTGTTGAGAGTGCCTCCTCTTGAGATGCGACGGGAACGCTGGGAATTCTTTCCCGTTGAAAGCAGGGAAAGGATCCCTCATCTCGAGCTACGAGGGGGAAACGGGGCTCCTCTGGATGTGGGCGGGACCATCGTGCTTCCTCTCGAGTGGAGACGGGTATGGCGGTGTACTTCTTGAGTTGCAGCAAGGGTGTGAAAGACCCTTTCGAAATTCCAGAGGTTAGGTGTCATTAGTCTCCAGACGCCTCATCGGAAATAGGCCTCATCTCACCTGGAAGGGAGAACTTCCTGGATTTTCTCGAGTTGCGACAGGTGTTCTCGAGTTACGACGGGGACCTCAGGGACCCGCCCTGGTGGCCTCAGGAGAGGCCAGTCCCCATGCGAGTTGCTAGGGGGCCTCTCGGGATTCCTCTCCCGTCGATACCGGGGCCAATAACCTTGTGTGGAGTCAGGGCCGGAACCGAGGATTCCTCTCAGGGGTGACATGTATCTTTGGGTACTTCTGGAGTCTCCCCAGGGGAGTCAGGCCTCGTCTCGAGTGGGGGCATGCACGTGCGCTTTCCTTCCAGGCTGTAGCAGCACTGTCACGCTTCCCGTCGAGTGGATCAAAGGATCTGTGGTTTTCCCTCGAGGCTTTCCCTCGAGGCTTTCCCACAAGGCTGTCCCACGTGCCACCGTGGTGTGAGTCGATCCTCGGCGTGAAAGATGACCCAGTGCAGGGCAAAGAGGTTCCTCTGGAATGGACTGAGACATCTGGGGGACTCTTGGAATGGTGGTACGACCATGGAGTTCCTCTCGCCTTTCCTTTTGAGAGTGCCTCCTCTTGAGATGCGACGGGAACGCAGGGAATTCTTTCCCGTTGAAAGCAGGGAAAGGATCCCTCATCTCGAGCTACGAGGGGGAAACGGGGCTCCTCTGGATGTGGGCGGGACCATCGTGCTTCCTCTCGAGTGGAGACGGGTATGGCGATGTACTTCTTGAGTTGCAGTAAGGGTGTGAAAGACCCTTTCGAAATTCCAGAGGTTAGGTGTCATTAGTCTCCAGACGCCTCATCGGAAATAGGCCTCATCTCACCTGGAAGGGAGAACTTCCTGGATTTTCTCGAGTTGCGGCAGGTGTTCTCGAGTTACGACGGGGACCTCAGGGACCCGCCCTGGTGGCCTCAGGAGAGGCCAGTCCCCATGCGAGTTGCTAGGGGGCCTCTCGGGATTCCTCTCCCGTCGATACCGGGGCCAAGAACCTTGTGTGGAGTCAGGGCCCGAACCGAGGATTCCTCTCAGGGGCTGACATGGATCTTTGGGTACTTCTGGAGTCTCCCCAGGGGAGTCAGGCCTCGTCTCGAGTGGGGGCATGCACGTGTGCTTTCCTTCCAGGCTGTAGCAGCAATGTCACGCTTCCCGTCGCGTGGATCAAAGGATCTGTGGTTTTCCCTCGAGGCTTTCCCTCGAGGCTTTCCCACAGGGCTGTCCCACGTGCCACCGTGGTGTGAGTCGATCCTCGGCGTGAAAGATGAGCCAGTGCAGGGCAAAGAGGTTCCTCTGGAATGGACTGAGTCATCTGGGGGACTCTTGGAATGGTGGTACGACCATGGAGTTCCTCTCGCCTTTCCTGTTGAGAGTGCCTCCTCTTGAGATGCGACGGGAACGCCGGGAATTCTTTCCCGTTGAAAGCAGGGAAAGGATCCCTCATCTCGAGCTACGAGGGGGAAACGGGGCTCCTCTGGATGTGGGCGGGACCATCGTGCTTCCTCTCGAGTGGAGACGGGTATGGCGGTGAACTTCTTGAGTTGCAGCAAGGGTGTGAAAGACCCTTTCGAACTTCCAGAGGTTAGGTGTCATTAGTCTCCAGACGCCTCATCGGAAATAGGCCTCATCTCGCCTGCAAGGGAGAACTTCCTGGATTTTCTCGAGTTGCGGCAGGTGTTCTCGAGTTACGACGGGGACCTCAGGGACCCGCCCTGGTTGCCTCAGGAGAGGCCAGTCCCCATGCGAGTTGCTAGGGGGCCTCTCGGGATTCCTCTCCCGTCGATACCGGGGCCAAAAACCTTGTGTGGAGTCAGGGCCGGAACCGAGGATTCCTCTCAGGGGTGACATGTATCTTTGGGTACTTCTGGAGTCTCCCCAGGGGAGTCAGGCCTCGTCTCGAGTGGGTGCATGCACGTGCGCTTTCCTTCCAGGCTGTAGCAGCAATGTCACGCTTCCCGTCGAGTGGATCAAAGGATCTGTGGTTTTCCCTCGAGGCTTTCCCTCGAGGCTTTCCCACAAGGCTGTCCCACGTGCCACCGTGGTGTGAGTCTATCCTCGGCGTGAAAGATGAGCCAGTGCAGGGCAAAGAGGTTCCTCTGGAATGGACTGAGACATCTGGGGGACTCTTGGAATGGTGGTACGACCATGGAGTTCCTCTCGCCTTTCCTGTTGAGAGTGCCTCCTCTTGAGATGCGACGGGAACGCTGGGAATTCTTTCCCGTTGAAAGCAGGGAAAGGATCCCTCATCTCGAGCTCCGAGGGGGAAACGGGGCTCCTCTGGATGTGGGCGGGACCATCGTGCTTCCTCTCGAGTGGAGACGGGTATGGCGATGTACTTCTTGAGTTGCAGCAAGGGTGTGAAAGACCCTTTCGAAATTCCAGAGGTTAGGTGTCATTAGTCTCCAGACGCCTCATCGGAAATAGGCCTCATCTCACCTGGAAGGGAGAACTTCCTGGATTTTCTCGAGTTGCGGCAGGTGTTCTCGAGTTACGACGGGGACCTCAGGGACCCGCCCTGGTGGCCTCAGGAGAGGCCAGTCCCCATGCGAGTTGCTAGGGGGCCTCTCGGGATTCCTCTCCCGTCGATACCGGGGCCAAGAACCTTGTGTGGAGTCAGGGCCCGAACCGAGGATTCCTCTCAGGGGCTGACATGGATCTTTGGGTACTTCTGGAGTCTCCCCAGGGGAGTCAGGCCTCGTCTCGAGTGGGGGCATGCACGTGTGCTTTCCTTCCAGGCTGTAGCAGCAATGTCACGCTTCCCGTCGCGTGGATCAAAGGATCTGTGGTTTTCCCTCGAGGCTTTCCCTCGAGGCTTTCCCACAGGGCTGTCCCACGTGCCACCGTGGTGTGAGTCGATCCTCGGCGTGAAAGATGAGCCAGTGCAGGGCAAAGAGGTTCCTCTGGAATGGACTGAGTCATCTGGGGGACTCTTGGAATGGTGGTACGACCATGGAGTTCCTCTCGCCTTTCCTGTTGAGAGTGCCTCCTCTTGAGATGCGACGGGAACGCCGGGAATTCTTTCCCGTTGAAAGCAGGGAAAGGATCCCTCATCTCGAGCTACGAGGGGGAAACGGGGCTCCTCTGGATGTGGGCGGGACCATCGTGCTTCCTCTCGAGTGGAGACGGGTATGGCGGTGAACTTCTTGAGTTGCAGCAAGGGTGTGAAAGACCCTTTCGAACTTCCAGAGGTTAGGTGTCATTAGTCTCCAGACGCCTCATCGGAAATAGGCCTCATCTCGCCTGCAAGGGAGAACTTCCTGGATTTTCTCGAGTTGCGGCAGGTGTTCTCGAGTTACGACGGGGACCTCAGGGACCCGCCCTGGTTGCCTCAGGAGAGGCCAGTCCCCATGCGAGTTGCTAGGGGGCCTCTCGGGATTCCTCTCCCGTCGATACCGGGGCCAAAAACCTTGTGTGGAGTCAGGGCCGGAACCGAGGATTCCTCTCAGGGGTGACATGTATCTTTGGGTACTTCTGGAGTCTCCCCAGGGGAGTCAGGCCTCGTCTCGAGAGGGTGCATGCACGTGCGCTTTCCTTCCAGGCTGTAGCAGCAATGTCACGCTTCCCGTCGAGTGGATCAAAGGATCTGTGGTTTTCCCTCGAGGCTTTCCCTCGAGGCTTTCCCACAAGGCTGTCCCACGTGCCACCGTGGTGTGAGTCGATCCTCGGCGTGAAAGATGACCCAGTGCAGGGCAAAGAGGTTCCTCTGGAATGGACTGAGACATCTGGGGGACTCTTGGAATGGTGGTACGACCATGGAGTTCCTCTCGCCTTTCCTGTTGAGAGTGCCTCCTCTTGAGATGCGACGGGAACGCTGGGAATTCTTTCCCGTTGAAAGCAGGGAAAGGATCCCTCATCTCGAGCTACGAGGGGGAAACGGGGCTCCTCTGGATGTGGGCGGGACCATCGTGCTTCCTCTCGAGTGGAGACGGGTATGGCGATGTACTTCTTGAGTTGCAGCAAGGGTGTGAAAGACCCTTTCGAAATTCCAGAGGTTAGGTGTCATTAGTCTCCAGACGCCTCATCGGAAATAGGCCTCATCTCACCTGGAAGGGAGAACTTCCTGGATTTTCTCGAGTTGCGGCAGGTGTTCTCGAGTTACGACGGGGACCTCAGGGACCCGCCCTGGTTGCCTCAGGAGAGGCCAGTCCCCATGCGAGTTGCTAGGGGGCCTCTCGGGATTCCTCTCCCGTCGATACCGGGGCCAAAAACCTTGTGTGGAGTCAGGGCCGGAACCGAGGATTCCTCTCAGGGGTGACATGTATCTTTGGGTACTTCTGGAGTCTCCCCAGGGGAGTCAGGCCTCGTCTCGAGTGGGGGCATGCACGTGCGCTTTCCTTCCAGGCTGTAGCAGCAATGTCACGCTTCCCGTCGAGTGGATCAAAGGATCTGTGGTTTTCCCTCGAGGCTTTCCCTCGAGGCTTTCCCACAAGGCTGTCCCACGTGCCACCGTGGTGTGAGTCGATCCTCGGCGTGAAAGATGAGCCAGTGCAGGGCATAGAGGTTCCTCTGGAATGGACTGAGACATCTGGGGGACTCTTGGAATGGTGGTACGGCCATGGAGTTCCTCTCGCCTTTCCTGTTGAGAGTGCCTCCTCTTGAGATGCGACGGGAACGCTGGGAATTCTTTCCCGTTGAAAGCAGGGAAAGGATCCCTCATCTCGAGCTACGAGGGGGAAACGGGGCTCCTCTGGATGTGGGCGGGACCATCGTGCTTCCTCTCGAGTGGAGACGGGTATGGCGGTGTACTTCTTGAGTTGCAGCAAGGGTGTGAAAGACCCTTTCGAAATTCCAGAGGTTAGGTGTCATTAGTCTCCAGACGCCTCATCGGAAATAGGCCTCATCTCACCTGGAAGGGAGAACTTCCTGGATTTTCTCGAGTTGCGACAGGTGTTCTCGAGTTACGACGGGGACCTCAGGGACCCGCCCTGGTGGCCTCAGGAGAGGCCAGTCCCCATGCGAGTTGCTAGGGGGCCTCTCGGGATTCCTCTCCCGTCGATACCGGGGCCAATAACCTTGTGTGGAGTCAGGGCCGGAACCGAGGATTCCTCTCAGGGGTGACATGTATCTTTGGGTACTTCTGGAGTCTCCCCAGGGGAGTCAGGCCTCGTCTCGAGTGGGGGCATGCACGTGCGCTTTCCTTCCAGGCTGTAGCAGCAATGTCACGCTTCCCGTCGAGTGGATCAAAGGATCTGTGGTTTTCCCTCGAGGCTTTCCCTCGAGGCTTTCCCACAAGGCTGTCCCACGTGCCACCGTGGTGTGAGTCGATCCTCGGCGTGAAAGATGACCCAGTGCAGGGCAAAGAGGTTCCTCTGGAATGGACTGAGACATCTGGGGGACTCTTGGAATGGTGGTACGACCATGGAGTTCCTCTCGCCTTTCCTTTTGAGAGTGCCTCCTCTTGAGATGCGACGGGAACGCAGGGAATTCTTTCCCGTTGAAAGCAGGGAAAGGATCCCTCATCTCGAGCTACGAGGGGGAAACGGGGCTCCTCTGGATGTGGGCGGGACCATCGTGCTTCCTCTCGAGTGGAGACGGGTATGGCGATGTACTTCTTGAGTTGCAGTAAGGGTGTGAAAGACCCTTTCGAAATTCCAGAGGTTAGGTGTCATTAGTCTCCAGACGCCTCATCGGAAATAGGCCTCATCTCACCTGGAAGGGAGAACTTCCTGGATTTTCTCGAGTTGCGGCAGGTGTTCTCGAGTTACGACGGGGACCTCAGGGACCCGCCCTGGTGGCCTCAGGAGAGGCCAGTCCCCATGCGAGTTGCTAGGGGGCCTCTCGGGATTCCTCTCCCGTCGATACCGGGGCCAAGAACCTTGTGTGGAGTCAGGGCCCGAACCGAGGATTCCTCTCAGGGGCTGACATGGATCTTTGGGTACTTCTGGAGTCTCCCCAGGGGAGTCAGGCCTCGTCTCGAGTGGGGGCATGCACGTGTGCTTTCCTTCCAGGCTGTAGCAGCAATGTCACGCTTCCCGTCGCGTGGATCAAAGGATCTGTGGTTTTCCCTCGAGGCTTTCCCTCGAGGCTTTCCCACAGGGCTGTCCCACGTGCCACCGTGGTGTGAGTCGATCCTCGGCGTGAAAGATGAGCCAGTGCAGGGCAAAGAGGTTCCTCTGGAATGGACTGAGTCATCTGGGGGACTCTTGGAATGGTGGTACGACCATGGAGTTCCTCTCGCCTTTCCTGTTGAGAGTGCCTCCTCTTGAGATGCGACGGGAACGCCGGGAATTCTTTCCCGTTGAAAGCAGGGAAAGGATCCCTCATCTCGAGCTACGAGGGGGAAACGGGGCTCCTCTGGATGTGGGCGGGACCATCGTGCTTCCTCTCGAGTGGAGACGGGTATGGCGGTGAACTTCTTGAGTTGCAGCAAGGGTGTGAAAGACCCTTTCGAACTTCCAGAGGTTAGGTGTCATTAGTCTCCAGACGCCTCATCGGAAATAGGCCTCATCTCGCCTGCAAGGGAGAACTTCCTGGATTTTCTCGAGTTGCGGCAGGTGTTCTCGAGTTACGACGGGGACCTCAGGGACCCGCCCTGGTTGCCTCAGGTAAGGCCAGTCCCCATGCGAGTTGCTAGGGGGCCTCTCGGGATTCCTCTCCCGTCGATACCGGGGCCAAAAACCTTGTGTGGAGTCAGGGCCGGAACCGAGGATTCCTCTCAGGGGTGACATGTATCTTTGGGTACTTCTGGAGTCTCCCCAGGGGAGTCAGGCCTCGTCTCGAGTGGGTGCATGCACGTGCGCTTTCCTTCCAGGCTGTAGCAGCAATGTCACGCTTCCCGTCGAGTGGATCAAAGGATCTGTGGTTTTCCCTCGAGGCTTTCCCTCGAGGCTTTCCCACAAGGCTGTCCCACGTGCCACCGTGGTGTGAGTCTATCCTCGGCGTGAAAGATGAGCCAGTGCAGGGCAAAGAGGTTCCTCTGGAATGGACTGAGACATCTGGGGGACTCTTGGAATGGTGGTACGACCATGGAGTTCCTCTCGCCTTTCCTGTTGAGAGTGCCTCCTCTTGAGATGCGACGGGAACGCTGGGAATTCTTTCCCGTTGAAAGCAGGGAAAGGATCCCTCATCTCGAGCTCCGAGGGGGAAACGGGGCTCCTCTGGATGTGGGCGGGACCATCGTGCTTCCTCTCGAGTGGAGACGGGTATGGCGATGTACTTCTTGAGTTGCAGCAAGGGTGTGAAAGACCCTTTCGAAATTCCAGAGGTTAGGTGTCATTAGTCTCCAGACGCCTCATCGGAAATAGGCCTCATCTCACCTGGAAGGGAGAACTTCCTGGATTTTCTCGAGTTGCGGCAGGTGTTCTCGAGTTACGACGGGGACCTCAGGGACCCGCCCTGGTGGCCTCAGGAGAGGCCAGTCCCCATGCGAGTTGCTAGGGGGCCTCTCGGGATTCCTCTCCCGTCGATACCGGGGCCAAGAACCTTGTGTGGAGTCAGGGCCCGAACCGAGGATTCCTCTCAGGGGCTGACATGGATCTTTGGGTACTTCTGGAGTCTCCCCAGGGGAGTCAGGCCTCGTCTCGAGTGGGGGCATGCACGTGTGCTTTCCTTCCAGGCTGTAGCAGCAATGTCACGCTTCCCGTCGCGTGGATCAAAGGATCTGTGGTTTTCCCTCGAGGCTTTCCCTCGAGGCTTTCCCACAGGGCTGTCCCACGTGCCACCGTGGTGTGAGTCGATCCTCGGCGTGAAAGATGAGCCAGTGCAGGGCAAAGAGGTTCCTCTGGAATGGACTGAGTCATCTGGGGGACTCTTGGAATGGTGGTACGACCATGGAGTTCCTCTCGCCTTTCCTGTTGAGAGTGCCTCCTCTTGAGATGCGACGGGAACGCCGGGAATTCTTTCCCGTTGAAAGCAGGGAAAGGATCCCTCATCTCGAGCTACGAGGGGGAAACGGGGCTCCTCTGGATGTGGGCGGGACCATCGTGCTTCCTCTCGAGTGGAGACGGGTATGGCGGTGAACTTCTTGAGTTGCAGCAAGGGTGTGAAAGACCCTTTCGAACTTCCAGAGGTTAGGTGTCATTAGTCTCCAGACGCCTCATCGGAAATAGGCCTCATCTCGCCTGCAAGGGAGAACTTCCTGGATTTTCTCGAGTTGCGGCAGGTGTTCTCGAGTTACGACGGGGACCTCAGGGACCCGCCCTGGTTGCCTCAGGAGAGGCCAGTCCCCATGCGAGTTGCTAGGGGGCCTCTCGGGATTCCTCTCCCGTCGATACCGGGGCCAAAAACCTTGTGTGGAGTCAGGGCCGGAACCGAGGATTCCTCTCAGGGGTGACATGTATCTTTGGGTACTTCTGGAGTCTCCCCAGGGGAGTCAGGCCTCGTCTCGAGAGGGTGCATGCACGTGCGCTTTCCTTCCAGGCTGTAGCAGCAATGTCACGCTTCCCGTCGAGTGGATCAAAGGATCTGTGGTTTTCCCTCGAGGCTTTCCCTCGAGGCTTTCCCACAAGGCTGTCCCACGTGCCACCGTGGTGTGAGTCGATCCTCGGCGTGAAAGATGACCCAGTGCAGGGCAAAGAGGTTCCTCTGGAATGGACTGAGACATCTGGGGGACTCTTGGAATGGTGGTACGACCATGGAGTTCCTCTCGCCTTTCCTGTTGAGAGTGCCTCCTCTTGAGATGCGACGGGAACGCTGGGAATTCTTTCCCGTTGAAAGCAGGGAAAGGATCCCTCATCTCGAGCTACGAGGGGGAAACGGGGCTCCTCTGGATGTGGGCGGGACCATCGTGCTTCCTCTCGAGTGGAGACGGGTATGGCGATGTACTTCTTGAGTTGCAGCAAGGGTGTGAAAGACCCTTTCGAAATTCCAGAGGTTAGGTGTCATTAGTCTCCAGACGCCTCATCGGAAATAGGCCTCATCTCACCTGGAAGGGAGAACTTCCTGGATTTTCTCGAGTTGCGGCAGGTGTTCTCGAGTTACGACGGGGACCTCAGGGACCCGCCCTGGTGGCCTCAGGAGAGGCCAGTCCCCATGCGAGTTGCTAGGGGGCCTCTCGGGATTCCTCTCCCGTCGATACCGGGGCCAATAACCTTGTGTGGAGTCAGGGCCCGAACCGAGGATTCCTCTCAGGGGCTGACATGGATCTTTGAGTACTTCTGGAGTCTCCCCAGGGGAGTCAGGCCTCCTCTCGAGTGAGGGCATGCACGTGCGCTTTCCTTCCAGACTGTAGAAGCAATGTCACACTTCCCGTCGCGTGGATCAAAGGATCTGTGGTTTTCCCTCGAGGCTTTCCCTCGAGGCTTTCCCACAGGGCTGTCCCACGTGCCACCGTGGTGTGAGTCGATCCTCGGCGTGAAAGAGGAGCCAGTGCATGGCAAAGAGGTTCCTCTGGAATGGACTGAGACATCTGGGGGACTCTTGGAATGGTGGTACGACCATGGAGTTCCTCTCGCCTTTCCTGTTGAGAGTGCCTCCTCTTGAGATGCGACGGGAACGCCGGGAATTCTTTCCCGTTGAAAGCAGGGAAAGGATCCCTCATCTCGAGCTCCGAGGGGGAAACGGGGCTCCTCTGGATGTGGGCGGGACCATCGTGCTTCCTCTCGAGTGGAGACGGGTATGGCGGTGAACTTCTTGAGTTGCAGCAAGGGTGTGAAAGACCCTTTCGAAATTCCAGAGGTTAGGTGTCATTAGTCTCCAGACGCCTCATCGGAAATAGGCCTCATCTCGCCTGGAAGGGAGAACTTCCTGGATTTTCTCGAGTTACGGCAGGTGTTCTCGAGTTACGACGGGGACCTCAGGGACCCGCCCTGGTGGCCTCAGGAGAGGCCAGTCCCCATGCGAGTTGCTAGGGGGCCTCTCGGGATTCCTCTCCCGTCGATACCGGGGCCAAGAACCTTGTGTGGAGTCAGGGCCCGAACCGAGGATTCCTCTCAGGGGCTGACATGGATCTTTGGGTACTTCTGGAGTCTCCCCAGGGGAGTCAGGCCTCGTCTCGAGTGGGGGCATGCACGTGTGCTTTCCTTCCAGGCTGTAGCAGCAATGTCACGCTTCCCGTCGCGTGGATCAAAGGATCTGTGGTTTTCCCTCGAGGCTTTCCCTCGAGGCTTTCCCACAGGGCTGTCCCACGTGCCACCGTGGTGTGAGTCGATCCTCGGCGTGAAAAATGAGCCAGTGCAGGGCAAAGAGGATCCTCTGGAATGGACTGAGACATCTGGGGGACTCTTGGAATGGTGGTACGACCATGGAGTTCCTCTCGCCTTTCCTGTTGAGAGTGCCTCCTCTTGAGATGCGACGGGAATGCCGGGAATTCTTTCCCGTTGAAAGCAGGGAAAGGATCCCTCATCTCGAGCTCCGAGGGTGAAACGGGGCTCCTCTGGATGTGGGCGGGACCATCGTGCTTCCTCTCGAGTGGAGACGGGTATGGCGGTGAACTTCTTCAGTTGCAGCAAGGGTGTGAAAGACCCTTTCGAAGTTCCAGAGGTTAGGTGTCATTAGTCTCCAGACGCCTCATCGGAAATAGGCCTCATCTCGCCTGGAAGGGAGAACTTCCTGGATTTTCTCGAGTTGCGGCAGGTGTTCTCGAGTTACGACGGGCACCTCAGGGACCCGCCCTGGTGGCCTCAGGAGAGGCCAGTCCCCATGCGAGTTGCTAGGGGGCCTCTCGGGATTCCTCTCCCGTCGATACCGGGGCCAAAAACCTTGTGTGGAGTCAGGGCCGGGACCGAGGATTCCTCTCAGGGGTGACAAGGATCTTTGGGTACTTCTGGAGTCTCCCCAGGGGAGTCAGGCCTCGTCTCGAGTGGGGGCATGCACGTGCGCTTTCCTTCCAGGCTGTAGCAGCAATGTCACGCTTCCCGTCGCGTGGATCAAAGGATCTGTGGTTTTCCCTCGAGGCTTTCCCTCGAGGCTTTCCCACAGGGCTGTCCCACGTGCCACCGTGGTGTGAGTCGATCCTCGGCGTGAAAGATGAGCCAGTGCAGGGCAAAGAGGTTCCTCTGGAATGGACTGAGTCATCTGGGGGACTCTTGGAATGGTGGTACGACCATGGAGTTCCTCTCGCCTTTCCTGTTGAGAGTGCCTCCTCTTGAGATGCGACGGGAACGCCGGGAATTCTTTCCCGTTGAAAGCAGGGAAAGGATCCCTCATCTCGAGCTACGAGGGGGAAACGGGGCTCCTCTGGATGTGGGCGGGACCATCGTGCTTCCTCTCGAGTGGAGACGGGTATGGCGGTGAACTTCTTGAGTTGCAGCAAGGGTGTGAAAGACCCTTTCGAAGTTCCAGAGGTTAGGTGTCATTAGTCTCCAGACGCCTCATCGGAAATAGGCCTCATCTCGCCTGCAAGGGAGAACTTCCTGGATTTTCTCGAGGTGCGGCAGGTGTTCTCGAGTTACGACGGGGACCTCAGGGACCCGCCCTGGTTGCCTCAGGAGAGGCCAGTCCCCATGCGAGTTGCTAGGGGGCCTCTCGGGATTCCTATCCCGTCGATACCGGGGCCAAAAACCTTGTGTGGAGTCAGGGCCGGAACCGAGGATTCCTCTCAGGGGTGACATGGATCTTTGAGTACTTCTGAAGTCTCCCCAGGGGAGTCAGGCCTCGTCTCGAGTGGGGGCATGCACGTGCGCTTTCTTTCCAGACTGTAGCAGCAATGTCACACTTCCCGTCGCGTGGATCAAAGGATCTGTGGTTTTCCCTCGAGGCTTTCCCTCGAGGCTTTCCCACAGGGCTGTCCCACGTGCCACCGTGGTGTGAGTCGATCCTCGGCGTGAAAGATGAGCCAGTGCAGGGCAAAGAGGTTCCTCTGGAATGGACTGAGACATCTGGGGGACTCTTGGAATGGTGGTACGACCATGGAGTTCCTCTCGCCTTTCCTGTTGAGAGTGCCTCCTCTTGAGATGCGACGGGAACGCTGGGAATTCTTTCCCGTTGAAAGCAGGGAAAGGATCCCTCATCTCGAGCTACGAGGGGGAAACGGGGCTCCTCTGGATGTGGGCGGGACCATCGTGCTTCCTCTCGAGTGGAGACGGGTATGGCGATGTACTTCTTGAGTTGCAGCAAGGGTGTGAAAGACCCTTTCGAAATTCCAGAGGTTAGGTGTCATTAATCTCCAGACGCCTCATCGGAAATAGGCCTCATCTCACCTGGAAGGGAGAACTTCCTGGATTTTCTCGAGTTGCGGCAGGTGTTCTCGAGTTACGACGGGGACCTCAGGGACCCGCCCTGGTGGCCTCAGGAGAGGCCAGTCCCCATGCGAGTTGCTAGGGGGCCTCTCGGGATTCCTCTCCCGTCGATACCGGGGCCAATAACCTTGTGTGGAGTCAGGGCCCGAACCGAGGATTCCTCTCAGGGGCTGACATGGATCTTTGAGTACTTCTGGAGTCTCCCCAGGGGAGTCAGGCCTCGTCTCGAGTGGGGGCATGCACGTGTGCTTTCCTTCCAGGCTGTAGCAGCAATGTCACGCTTCCCGTCGCGTGGATCAAAGGATCTGTGGTTTTCCCTCGAGGCTTTCCCTCGAGGCTTTCCCACAGGGCTGTCCCACGTGCCACCGTGGTGTGAGTCGATCCTCGGCGTGAAAAATGAGCCAGTGCAGGGCAAAGAGGTTCCTCTGGAATGGACTGAGACATCTGGGGGACTCTTGGAATGGTGGTACGACCATGGAGTTCCTCTCGCCTTTCCTGTTGAGAGTGCCTCCTCTTGAGATGCGACGGGAACGCCGGGAATTCTTTCCCGTTGAAAGCAGGGAAAGGATCCCTCATCTCGAGCTCCGAGGGGGAAACGGGGCTCCTCTGGATGTGGGCGGGACCATCGTGCTTCCTCTCGAGTGGAGACGGGTATGGCGGTGAACTTCTTGAGTTGCAGCAAGGGTGTGAAAGACCCTTTCGAAGTTCCAGAGGTTAGGTGTCATTAGTCTCCAGACGCCTCATCGGAAATAGGCCTCATCTCGCCTGGAAGGGAGAACTTCCTGGATTTTCTCGAGTTGCGGCAGGTGTTCTCGAGTTACGACGGGGACCTCAGGGACCCGCCCTGGTGGCCTCAGGAGAGGCCAGTCCCCATGCGAGTTGCTAGGGGGCCTCTCGGGATTCCTCTCCCGTCGATACCGGGGCCAAAAACCTTGTGTGGAGTCAGGGCCGGGAACGAGGATTCCTCTCAGGGGTGACATGGATCTTTGGGTACTTCTGGAGTCTCCCCAGGGGAGTCAGGCCTCCTCTCGAGTGGGGCCATGCACGTGCGCTTTCCTACCAGGCTGTAGCAGCAATGTCACGCTTCCCGTCGCGTGGATCAAAGGATCTGTGGTTTTCCCTCGAGGCTTTCCCTCGAGGCTTTCCCACAGGGCTGTCCCACGTGCCACCGTGGTGTGAGTCGATCCTCGGCGTGAAAGATGAGCCAGTGCAGGGCAAAGAGGTTCCTCTGGAATGGACTGAGTCATCTGGGGGACTCTTGGAATGGTGGTACGACCATGGAGTTCCTCTCGCCTTTCCTGTTGAGAGTGCCTCCTCTTGAGATGCGACGGGAACGCCGGGAATTCTTTCCCGTTGAAAGCAGGGAAAGGATCCCTCATCTCGAGCTACGAGGGGGAAACGGGGCTCCTCTGGATGTGGGCGGGACCATCGTGCTTCCTCTCGAGTGGAGACGGGTATGGCGGTGAACTTCTTGAGTTGCAGCAAGGGTGTGAAAGACCCTTTCGAACTTCCAGAGGTTAGGTGTCATTAGTCTCCAGACGCCTCATCGGAAATAGGCCTCATCTCGCCTGCAAGGGAGAACTTCCTGGATTTTCTCGAGTTGCGGCAGGTGTTCTCGAGTTACGACGGGGACCTCAGGGACCCGCCCTGGTGGCCTCAGGAGAGGCCAGTCCCCATGCGAGTTGCTAGGGGGCCTCTCGGGATTCCTCTCCCGTCGATACCGGGGCCAAAAACCTTGTGTGGAGTCAGGGCCGGAACCGAGGATTCCTCTCAGGGGTGACATGTATCTTTGGGTACTTCTGGAGTCTCCCCAGGGGAGTCAGGCCTCGTCTCGAGTGGGGGCATGCACGTGCGCTTTCCTTCCAGACTGTAGCAGCAATGTCACACTTCCCGTCGCGTGGATCAAAGGATCTGTGGTTTTCCCTCGAGGCTTTCCCTCGAGGCTTTCCCACAGGGCTGTCCCACGTGCCACCGTGGTGTGAGTCGATCCTCGGCGTGAAAGATGAGCCAGTGCAGGGCAAAGAGGTTCCTCTGGAATGGACTGAGACATCTGGGGGAGTCTTGGAATGGTGGTACGACCATGGAGTTCCTCTCGCCTTTCCTGTTGAGAGTGCCTCCTCTTGAGATGCGACGGGAACGCCGGGAATTCTTTCCCGTTGAAAGCAGGGAAAGGATCCCTCATCTCGAGCTCCGAGGGGGAAACGGGGCTCCTCTGGATGTGGGCGGGACCATCGTGCTTCCTCTCGAGTGGAGACGGGTATGGCGGTGAACTTCTTGAGTTGCAGCAAGGGTGTGAAAGACCCTTTCGAAATTCCAGAGGTTAGGTGTCATTAGTCTCCAGACGCCTCATCGGAAATAGGCCTCATCTCGCCTGGAAGGGAGAACTTCCTGGATTTTCTCGAGTTACGGAAGGTGTTCTCGAGTTACGACGGGGACCTCAGGGACCCGCCCTGGTGGCCAAAGAGAGGCCAGTCCCCATGCGAGTTGCTAGGGGGCCTCTCGGGATTCCTCTCCCGTCGATACCGGGGCCAAGAACCTTGTGTGGAGTCAGGGCCCGAACCGAGGATTCCTCTCAGGGGCTGACATGGATCTTTGGGTACTTCTGGAGTCTCCCCAGGGGAGTCAGGCCTCGTCTCGAGTGGGGGCATGCACGTTTGCTTTCCTTCCAGGCTGTAGCAGCAATGTCACGCTTCCCGTCGCGTGGATCAAAGGATCTGTGGTTTTCCCTCGAGGCTTTCCCTCGAGGCTTTCCCACAGGGCTGTCCCACGTGCCACCGTGGTGTGAGTCGATCCTCGGCGTGAAAGATGAGCCAGTGCAGGGCAAAGAGGTTCCTCTGGAATGGACTGAGACATCTGGGGGAGTCTTGGAATGGTGGTACGACCATGGAGTTCCTCTCGCCTTTCCTGTTGAGAGTGCCTCCTCTTGAGATGCGACGGGAACGCCGGGAATTCTTTCCCGTTGAAAGCAGGGAAAGGATCCCTCATCTCGAGCTCCGAGGGGGAAACGGGGCTCCTCTGGATGTGGGCGGGACCATCGTACTTCCTCTCGAGTGGAGACGGGTATGGCGGTGAACTTCTTGAGTTGCAGCAAGGGTGTGAAAGACCCTTTCGAAGTTCCAGAGGTTAGGTGTCATTAGTCTCCAGACGCCTCATCGGAAATAGGCCTCATCTCGCCTGGAAGGGAGAACTTCCTGGATTTTCTCGAGTTGCGGCAGGTGTTCTCGAGTTACGACGGGGACCTCAGGGACCCGCCCGGGTGGCCTCAAGAGAGGCCAGTCCCCATGCGAGTTGCTAGGGGGCCTCTCGGGATTCCTCTCCCGTCGATACCGGGGCCAAAATCCTTGTGTGGAGTCAGGGCCGGGACCGAGGATTCCTCTCAGGGGTGACAAGGATCTTTGGGTACTTCTGGAGTCTCCCCAGGGGAGTCAGGCCTCCTCTCGAGTGGGGGCATGCACGTGCGCTTTCCTTCCAGGCTGTAGCAGCAATGTCACGCTTCCCGTCGCGTGGATCAAAGGATCTGTGGTTTTCCCTCGAGGCTTTCCCTCGAGGCTTTCCCACAGGGCTGTCCCACGTGCCACCGTGGTGTGAGTCGATCCTCGGCGTGAAAGATGAGCCAGTGCAGGGCAAAGAGGTTCCTCTGGAATGGACTGAGTCATCTGGGGGACTCTTAGAATGGTGGTACGACCATGGAGTTCCTCTCGCCTTTCCTGTTGAGAGTGCCTCCTCTTGAGATGCGACGGGAACGCCGGGAATTCTTTCCCGTTGAAAGCAGGGAAAGGATCCCTCATCTCGAGCTACGAGGGGGAAACGGGGCTCCTCTGGATGTGGGCGGGACCATCGTGCTTCCTCTCGAGTGGAGACGGGTATGGCGGTGAACTTCTTGAGTTGCAGCAAGGGTGTGAAAGACCCTTTCGAAGTTCCAGAGGTTAGGTGTCATTAGTCTCCAGACGCCTCATCGGAAATAGGCCTCATCTCGCCTGCAAGGGAGAACTTCCTGGATTTTCTCGAGTTGCGGCAGGTGTTCTCGAGTTACGACGGGGACCTCAGGGACCCGCCCTGGTTGCCTCAGGAGAGGCCAGTCCCCATGCGAGTTGCTAGGGGGCCTCTCGGGATTCCTCTCCCGTCGATACCGGGGCCAAAAACCTTGTGTGGAGTCAGGGCCGGAACCGAGGATTCCTCTCAGGGGTGACATGTATCTTTGGGTACTTCTGGAGTCTCCCCAGGGGAGTCAGGCCTCGTCTCGAGTGGGGGCATGCACGTGCGCTTTCCTTCCAGGCTGTAGCAGCAATGTCACGCTTCCCGTCGAGTGGATCAAAGGATCTGTGGTTTTCCCTCGAGGCTTTCCCTCGAGGCTTTCCCACAAGGCTGTCCCACGTGCCACCGTGGTGTGAGTCGATCCTCGGCGTGAAAGATGAGCCCGTGCAGGGCAAAGAGGTTCCTCTGGAATGGACTGAGACTTCTGGGGGACTCTTGGAATGGTGGTACGACCATGGAGTTCCTCTCGCCTTTCCTGTTGAGAGTGCCTCCTCTTGAGATGCGACGGGAACGCTGGGAATTCTTTCCCGTTGAAAGCCGGGAAAGGATCCCTCATCTCGAGCTACGAGGGGGAAACGGGGCTCCTCTGGATGTGGGCGGGACCATCGTGCTTCCTCTCGAGTGGAGACGGGTATGGCGATGTACTTCTTGAGTTGCAGCAAGGGTGTGAAAGACCCTTTCGAAATTCCAGAGGTTAGGTGTCATTAGTCTCCAGACGCCTCTTCGGAAATAGGCCTCATCTCACCTGGAAGGGAGAACTTCCTGGATTTTCTCGAGTTGCGGCAGGTGTTCTCGAGTTACGACGGGGACCTCAGGGACCCGCCCTGGTGGCCTCAGGAGAGGCCAGTCCCCATGCGAGTTGCTAGGGGGCCTCTCGGGATTCCTCTCCCGTCGATACCGGGGCCAAAAACCTTGTGTGGAGTCAGGGCCGGGACCGAGGATTCCTCTCAGGGGTGACATGGATCTTTGGGTACTTCTGGAGTCTCCCCAGGGGAGTCAGGCCTCCTCTCGAGTGGGGCCATGCACGTGCGCTTTCCTACCAGGCTGTAGCAGCAATGTCACGCTTCCCGTCGCGTGGATCAAAGGATCTGTGGTTTTCCCTCGAGGCTTTCCCTCGAGGCTTTCCCACAGGGCTGTCCCACGTGCCACCATGGTGTGAGTCGATCCTCGGCGTGAAAGATGAGCCAGTGCAGGGCAAAGAGTTTCCTCTGGAATGGACTGAGACATCTGGGGGAGTCTTGGAATGGTGGTACGACCATGGAGTTCCTCTCGCCTTTCCTGTTGAGAGTGCCTCCTGTTGAGATGCGACGGGAACGCCGGGAATTCTTTCCCGTTGAAAGCAGGGAAAGGATCCCTCATCTCGAGCTCCGAGGGGGAAACGGGGCTCCTCTGGATGTGGGCGGGACCATCGTACTTCCTCTCGAGTGGAGACGGGTATGGCGGTGAACTTCTTGAGTTGCAACAAGGGTGTGAAAGACCCTTTCGAAGTTCCAGAGCTTAGGTGTCATTAGTCTCCAGACGCCTCATCGGAAATAGGCCTCATCTCGGCTGGAAGGGAGAACTTCCTGGATTTTCTTGAGTTGCGGCAGGTGTTCTCGAGTTACGACGGGGACCTCAGGGACCCGCCCGGGTGGCCTCAAGAGAGGCCAGTCCCCATGCGAGTTGCTAGGGGGCCTCTCGGGATTCCTCTCCCGTCGATACCGGGGCCAAAATCCTTGTGTGGAGTCAGGGCCGGGACCGAGGATTCCTCTCAGGGGTGACAAGGATCTTTGGGTACTTCGGGAGTCTCCCCAGGGGAGTCAGGCCTCGTCTCGAGTGGGGGCATGCACGTGCGCTTTCCTTCCAGGCTGTAACAGCAATGTCACGCTTCCCGTCGCGTGGATCAAAGGATCTGTGGTTTTCCCTCGAGGCTTTCCCTCGAGGCTTTCCCACAGGGCTGTCCCACGTGCCACCGTGGTGTGAGTCGATCCTCGGCGTGAAAGATGAGCCAGTGCAGGGCAAAGAGGTTCCTCTGGAATGGACTGAGACATCTGGGGGACTCTTGGAATGGTGGTACGACCATGGAGTTCCTCTCGCCTTTCCTGTTGAGAGTGCCTCCTCTTGAGATGCGACGGGAACGCCGGGAATTCTTTCCCGTTGAAAGCAGGGAAAGGATCCCTCATCTCGAGCTCCGAGGGGGAAACGGGGCTCCTCTGGATGTGGGCGGGACCATCGTGCTTCCTCTCGAGTGGAGACGGGTATGGCGGTGAACTTCTTGAGTTGCAGCAAGGGTGTGAAAGACCCTTTCGAAATTCCAGAGGTTAGGTGTCATTAGTCTCCAGACGCCTCATCGGAAATAGGCCTCATCTCGCCTGGAAGGGAGAACTTCCTGGATTTTCTCGAGTTACGGAAGGTGTTCTCGAGTTACGACGGGGACCTCAGGGACCCGCCCTGGTGGCCAAAGAGAGGCCAGTCCCCATGCGAGTTGCTAGGGGGCCTCTCGGGATTCCTCTCCCGTCGATACCGGGGCCAAGAACCTTGTGTGGAGTCAGGGCCCGAACCGAGGATTCCTCTCAGGGGCTGACATGGATCTTTGGGTACTTCTGGAGTCTCCCCAGGGGAGTCAGGCCTCGTCTCGAGTGGGGGCATGCACGTTTGCTTTCCTTCCAGGCTGTAGCAGCAATGTCACGCTTCCCGTCGCGTGGATCAAAGGATCTGTGGTTTTCCCTCGAGGCTTTCCCTCGAGGCTTTCCCACAGGGCTGTCCCACGTGCCACCGTGGTGTGAGTCGATCCTCGGCGTGAAAGATGAGCCAGTGCAGGGCAAAGAGGTTCCTCTGGAATGGACTGAGACATCTGGGGGAGTCTTGGAATGGTGGTACGACCATGGAGTTCCTCTCGCCTTTCCTGTTGAGAGTGCCTCCTCTTGAGATGCGACGGGAACGCCGGGAATTCTTTCCCGTTGAAAGCAGGGAAAGGATCCCTCATCTCGAGCTCCGAGGGGGAAACGGGGCTCCTCTGGATGTGGGCGGGACCATCGTACTTCCTCTCGAGTGGAGACGGGTATGGCGGTGAACTTCTTGAGTTGCAGCAAGGGTGTGAAAGACCCTTTCGAAGTTCCAGAGGTTAGGTGTCATTAGTCTCCAGACGCCTCATCAGAAATAGGCCTCATCTCGCCTGGAAGGGAGAACTTCCTGGATTTTCTCGAGTTGCGGCAGGTGTTCTCGAGTTACGACGGGGACCTCAGGGACCCGCCCTGGTTGCCTCAGGAGAGGCCAGTCCCCATGCGAGTTGCTAGGGGGCCTCTCGGGATTCCTCTCCCGTCGATACCGGGGCCAAAAACCTTGTGTGGAGTCAGGGCCGGAACCGAGGATTCCTCTCAGGGGTGACATGTATCTTTGGGTACTTCTGGAGTCTCCCCAGGGGAGTCAGGCCTCGTCTCGAGTGGGGGCATGCACGTGCGCTTTCCTTCCAGGCTGTAGCAGCAATGTCACGCTTCCCGTCGAGTGGATCAAAGGATCTGTGGTTTTCCCTCGAGGCTTTCCCTCGAGGCTTTCCCACAAGGCTGTCCCACGTGCCACCGTGGTGTGAGTCGATCCTCGGCGTGAAAGATGAGCCCGTGCAGGGCAAAGAGGTTCCTCTGGAATGGACTGAGACTTCTGGGGGACTCTTGGAATGGTGGTACGACCATGGAGTTCCTCTCGCCTTTCCTGTTGAGAGTGCCTCCTCTTGAGATGCGACGGGAACGCTGGGAATTCTTTCCCGTTGAAAGCCGGGAAAGGATCCCTCATCTCGAGCTACGAGGGGGAAACGGGGCTCCTCTGGATGTGGGCGGGACCATCGTGCTTCCTCTCGAGTGGAGACGGGTATGGCGATGTACTTCTTGAGTTGCAGCAAGGGTGTGAAAGACCCTTTCGAAATTCCAGAGGTTAGGTGTCATTAGTCTCCAGACGCCTCTTCGGAAATAGGCCTCATCTCACCTGGAAGGGAGAACTTCCTGGATTTTCTCGAGTTGCGGCAGGTGTTCTCGAGTTACGACGGGGACCTCAGGGACCCGCCCTGGTGGCCTCAGGAGAGGCCAGTCCCCATGCGAGTTGCTAGGGGGCCTCTCGGGATTCCTCTCCCGTCGATACCGGGGCCAAAAACCTTGTGTGGAGTCAGGGCCGGGACCGAGGATTCCTCTCAGGGGTGACATGGATCTTTGGGTACTTCTGGAGTCTCCCCAGGGGAGTCAGGCCTCCTCTCGAGTGGGGCCATGCACGTGCGCTTTCCTACCAGGCTGTAGCAGCAATGTCACGCTTCCCGTCGCGTGGATCAAAGGATCTGTGGTTTTCCCTCGAGGCTTTCCCTCGAGGCTTTCCCACAGGGCTGTCCCACGTGCCACCATGGTGTGAGTCGATCCTCGGCGTGAAAGATGAGCCAGTGCAGGGCAAAGAGTTTCCTCTGGAATGGACTGAGACATCTGGGGGAGTCTTGGAATGGTGGTACGACCATGGAGTTCCTCTCGCCTTTCCTGTTGAGAGTGCCTCCTGTTGAGATGCGACGGGAACGCCGGGAATTCTTTCCCGTTGAAAGCAGGGAAAGGATCCCTCATCTCGAGCTCCGAGGGGGAAACGGGGCTCCTCTGGATGTGGGCGGGACCATCGTACTTCCTCTCGAGTGGAGACGGGTATGGCGGTGAACTTCTTGAGTTGCAACAAGGGTGTGAAAGACCCTTTCGAAGTTCCAGAGGTTAGGTGTCATTAGTCTCCAGACGCCTCATCGGAAATAGGCCTCATCTCGGCTGGAAGGGAGAACTTCCTGGATTTTCTTGAGTTGCGGCAGGTGTTCTCGAGTTACGACGGGGACCTCAGGGACCCGCCCGGGTGGCCTCAAGAGAGGCCAGTCCCCATGCGAGTTGCTAGGGGGCCTCTCGGGATTCCTCTCCCGTCGATACCGGGGCCAAAATCCTTGTGTGGAGTCAGGGCCGGGACCGAGGATTCCTCTCAGGGGTGACAAGGATCTTTGGGTACTTCGGGAGTCTCCCCAGGGGAGTCAGGCCTCGTCTCGAGTGGGGGCATGCACGTGCGCTTTCCTTCCAGGCTGTAGCAGCAATGTCACGCTTCCCGTCGCGTGGATCAAAGGATCTGTGGTTTTCCCTCGAGGCTTTCCCTCGAGGCTTTCCCACAGGGCTGTCCCACGTGCCACCGTGGTGTGAGTCGATCCTCGGCGTGAAAGATGAGCCAGTGCAGGGCAAAGAGGTTCCTCTGGAATGGACTGAGACATCTGGGGGACTCTTGGAATGGTGGTACGACCATGGAGTTCCTCTCGCCTTTCCTGTTGAGAGTGCCTCCTCTTGAGATGCGACGGGAACGCCGGGAATTCTTTCCCGTTGAAAGCAGGGAAAGGATCCCTCATCTCGAGCTCCGAGGGGGAAACGGGGCTCCTCTGGATGTGGGCGGGACCATCGTGCTTCCTCTCGAGTGGAGACGGGTATGGCGGTGAACTTCTTGAGTTGCAGCAAGGGTGTGAAAGACCCTTTCGAAATTCCAGAGGTTAGGTGTCATTAGTCTCCAGACGCCTCATCGGAAATAGGCCTCATCTCGCCTGGAAGGGAGAACTTCCTGGATTTTCTCGAGTTACGGCAGGTGTTCTCGAGTTACGACGGGGACCTCAGGGACCCGCCCTGGTGGCCTCAGGAGAGGCCAGTCCCCATGCGAGTTGCTAGGGGGCCTCTCGGGATTCCTCTCCCGTCGATACCGGGGCCAAGAACCTTGTGTGGAGTCAGGGCCCGAACCGAGGATTCCTCTCAGGGGCTGACATGGATCTTTGGGTACTTCTGGAGTCTCCCCAGGGGAGTCAGGCCTCGTCTCGAGTGGGGGCATGCACGTGTGCTTTCCTTCCAGGCTGTAGCAGCAATGTCACGCTTCCCGTCGCGTGGATCAAAGGATCTGTGGTTTTCCCTCGAGGCTTTCCCTCGAGGCTTTGCCACAGGGCTGTCCCACGTGCCACCGTGGTGTGAGTCGTTCCTCGGCGTGAGAGATGAGCCAGTGCAGGGCAAAGAGGTTCCTCTGGAATGGACTGAGTCATCTGGGGGACTCTTGGAATGGTGGTACGACCATGGAGTTCCTCTCGCCTTTCCTGTTGAGAGTGCCTCCTCTTGAGATGCGACGGGATCGCCGGGAATTCTTTCCCGTTGAAAGCAGGGAAAGGATCCCTCATCTCGAGCTACGAGGGGGAAACGGGGCTCCTCTGGATGTGGGCGGGACCATCGTGCTTCCTCTCGAGTGGAGACGGGTATGGCGGTGAACTTCTTGAGTTGCAGCAAGGGTGTGAAAGACCCTTTCGAAGTTCCAGAGGTTAGGTGTCATTAGTCTCCAGACGCCTCATCGGAAAAAGGCCTCATCTCGCCTGCAAGGGAGAACTTCCTGGATTTTCTCGAGTTGCGGCAGGTGTTCTCGAGTTACTACGGGGACCTCAGGGACCCGCCCTGGTTGCCTCAGGAGAGGCCAGTCCCCATGCGAGTTGCTAGGGGGCCTCTCGGGATTCCTCTCCCGTCGATACCGGGGCCAAAAACCTTGTTTGGAGTCAGGGCCGGAACCGAGGGTTCGTCTCAGGGGCTGACATGGATCTTTGGGTACTTCTGGAGTCTCCCCACTGGAGCCAGGCCTCGTTTCGAGTGGGGGCATGCACGAGCGCTTTTCTTCCAGGCTGTAGCAGCAATGTCACGCTTACCTTCGCGTGGATCAAAGGATCTGTGGTTTTCCCTCGAGGCTTTCCCTCGAGGCTTTCCCACAGGGCTGTCCCACTTGCCACCGTGGTGTGAGTCGATCCTCGGCGTGAAAGATGAGCCAGTGCAGGGCAAAGAGGTTCCTCTGGAATGGACTGAGACATCTGGGGGATTCTTGGAATGGTGGTACGACCATAGAGTTCCTCTCGCCTTTCCTGTTGAGAGTGCCTCCTCTTGAGATGCGAGGGGAATGCCGGGAATTCTTTCCCGTTGAAAGCAGGGAAAGGATCCCTCATCTCGAGCTACGAGGGGGAAACGGGGCTCCTCTGGATGTGGGCGGGACCATCGTGCTTCCTCTCGAGTGGAGACGGGTATGGCGGTGAACTTCTTGAGTTGCAGCAAGGGTGTGAAAGACCCTTTCGAAGTTCCAGAGGTTAGGTGTCATTACTCTCCAGACGCCTCATCGGAAATAGGCCTCATCTCGCCTGCAAGGGAGAACTTCCTGGATTTTCTCGAGTTGCGGCAGGTGTTCTCGAGTTACGACGGGGACCTCAGGGACCCGCCATGGTGGCCTCAGGAAAGGCCAGTCCCCATGCGAGTTGCTAGGGGGCCTCTCAGGATTCCTCTCCCGTCGATACCGGGGCCAAAAACCTTGTGTGGAGTCAGGGCCGGAACCGAGGTTTTCTCTCAGGGGTGACATGGAACTTTGGGTATTTCTGGAGTCTCCCCAGGGGAGTCAGGCCTCGTCTCGAGTGGGGGCATGCACGTGCGCTTTCCTTCCAGGCTGTAGCAGCAATGTCACGCTTCCCGTCGCGTGGATAAAAGGATCTGTGGTTTTCCCTCGAGGCTTTCCCACAGGGCTGCCCACGTGCCACCGTGGTGTGAGTCGATCCTCGGCGTGAAAGATGAGCCAGTGCAGGGCAAAGAGGTTCCTCTGGAATGGACTGAGACATCTGGGGGACTCTTGGAATGGTGGTACGACCATGGAGTTCCTCTCGCCTTTCCTGTTGAGAGTGCCTCCTCTTGAGATGCGACGGGAACGCCGGGAATTCTTTCCCGTTGAAAGCAGGGAAAGGATCCCTCATCTCGAGCTACGAGGGGGAAACGGGGCTCCTCTGGATGTGGGCGGGACCATCGTGCTTCCTCTCGAGTGGACACGGGTATGTCGGTGAACTTCTTGAGTTGCAGCAAGGGTGTGAAAGACCCTTTCGAAGTTCCAGAGGTTAGGTGTCATTAGTCTCCAGACGCCTCATTGGAAATAGGCCTCATCTCGCCTGGAAGGGAGAACTTCCTGGATTTTCTCGAGTTGCGGCAGGTGTTCTCGAGTTACGACGGGGACCTCAGGGACCCGCCCTGGTGGCCTCAGGAGAGGCCAGTCCCCATGCGAGTTGCTAGGGGGCCTCTCGGGATTCCTCTCCCGTCGATACTGGGGCCAAAAACCTTGTGTGGACTCAGGGCCAGAACCGAGGATTCCTCTCAGGGGCTGACATGGATCTTTGGGTACTTCTGGAGTCTCCAAAGGGGAGTCAGGCCTCGTCTCGAGTGGGGGCATGCACGTGCGCTTTCCTTCCAGGCTGTAGCAGCAATGTCACGATTCCCGTCGCATTTATCAAAGGGTCTGTGGCTTTCCCTCGAGTCTTTCCCACGAGGCTTTCCCACAGGGCTGTCCCACGTGCCACCGTGGTGTGAATCGATCCTCGGCGTGAAAGATGAGCCAGTGCAGGTCAAAGAGGTTCCTCTGGAATGGACTGAGACATCTAGGGGACTCTAGGAATGGTGGTACGACCATGGAGTTCCTCTCGCCTTTCCTGTTGAGAGTGCCTCTTCTTGAAATGCGACAGGAACGCCGGGAATTCTTTCCCGTTGAAAGCAGGGAAAGGATCCCTCATCTCAAGCTACGAGGGGGAAACGGGGCTCCTCTGGATGTGGGCGGGACCATCGTGCTTCCTCTCGAGTGGAGACGGGTATGGCGGTGAACTTCTTGAGTTGCAGCAAGGGTGTGAAAGACCCTTTCGAAGTTCCAGAGGTTAGGTGTCATTAGTCTCCAGACGCCTCATCGGAAATAGGCCTCATCTCGCCTGCAAGGGAGAACTTCCTGGATTTTCTCGAGTTGCGGCAGGTGTGCTCGAGTTACGACGGGGACCTCAGGGACCCGCCCTGGTTGCCTCAGGAGAGGCCAGTCCCCATGCGAGTTGATAGGGGGCCTCTCGGGATTCCTCTCCCGTCGATACCGGGGACAAAAACCTTGTGTGGAGTCAGGGCCGGAACCGAGGATTCCTCTCATGGGTGACATGTATCTTTGGTTACTTCTGGAGTCTCCAAAGGGGATTCAGGCTTCGTCTCGAGTGGGGGCATGCACGTGCGCTTTCCTTCCAGGCTGTAGCAGCAATGTCACGCTTCCCGTCGCGTGGATCAAAGGATCTGTGGTTTTCCCTCGAGGCTTTCCCTCGAGGCTTTCCCACAGGGCTGTCCCACGTGCCACCGTGGTGTGAGTCGATCCTCGGCGTGAAAGATGAGCCAGTGCAGGGCAAAGAGGTTCCTCTGGAATGGACTGAGACATCTGGGGGACTCTTGGAATGGTGGTACGACCATGGAGTTCCTCTCGCCTTTCCTGTTGAGAGTGCCTCCTCTTGAGATGCGACGGGAACGCCGGGAATTCTTTCCCGTTGAAAGCAGGGAAAGGATCCCTCATCTCGAGCTACGAGGGGGAAACGGGGCTCCTCTGGATGTGGGCGGGACCATCGTGCTTCCTCTCGAGTGGAGACGGGTATGGCGGTGAACTTCTTGAGTTGCAGCAAGGGTGTGAAAGACCCTTTCGAAGTTCCAGAGGTTAGGTGTCATTAGTCTCCAGACGCCTCATCGGAAATAGGCCTCATCTCGCCTGGAAGGGAGAACTTCCTGGATTTTCTCGAGTTGCGGCAGGTGTTCTCGAGTTACGACGGGGACCTCAGGGACCCGCCCTGGTGGCCTCAGGAGAGGCCAGTCCCCATGCGAGTTGCTAGGGGGCCTCTCGGGATTCCTCTCCCGTCGATACCGGGGCCAAAAACCTTGTGTGGAGTCAGGGCCGGGACCGAGGATTCCTCTCAGGGGCTGACATGGATCTTTGGGTACTTCTGGAGTCTCCCCACGGGAGTCAGGCCTCGTCTCGAGTGGGGGCATGCACGTGCGCTTTCCTTCCAGGCTGTAGCAGCAATGTCACGATTCCTGTCGCATTTATCAAAGGATCTGTGGCTTTCCCTCGAGGCTTTCCCTCGAGGCTTTCCCACAGGGCTGTCCCACGTGCCACCGTGTTGTGAGTCGATCCTCGGCGTGAAAGATGAGCCAGTGCAGGGCAAAGAGTTTCCTCTGGAATGGACTGAGACATCTGGGGGAGTCTTGGAATGGTGGTACGACCATGGAGTTCCACTCACCTTTCCTGTTGAGAGTGCCTCCTCTTGAGATGCGACGGGAACGCCGTGAATTCTTTCCCGTTGAAAGCAGGGAAAGGATCCCTCATCTCGAGCTACGAGGGGGAAACGGGGCTCCTCTGGATGTGGGCGGGACCATCGTGCTTCCTCTCGAGTGGAGACGGGTATGGCGGTGAACTTCTTGAGTTGCAGCAAGGGTGTGAAAGACCCTTTCGAAGTTCCAGAGGTTAGGTGTCATTAGTCTCCAGACTCCTCATCGGAAATAGGCCACATGTCGCCTGGAAGGGAGAACTTCCTGGATTTTCTCGAGTTGCGGCAGGTGTTCTCGAGTTACGACGGGGACCTCAGGGAACCGCCCTGGTGGCCTCAGGAGAGGCCAGTCCCCATGCAATTTGCTAGGGGGCCTCTCGGGATTCCTCTCCCATCGATACCGGGGCCAAAAACCTTGTGTGGACTCAGGCCCGGAACCGAGGATTCCTCTCAGGGGCTGACATGGATCTTTGGGTACTTCTGGAGTCTCCCCAGGGGAGTCAGGCCTCGTCTCGAGTGGGGGCATGCACGTGCGCTTTCCTTCCAGGCTGTAGCAGCAATGTCACGCTTCCCGTCGCGTGGATCAAAGGATCTGTGTTTTTCCCTCGAGTCTTTCCCTCGAGGCTTTCCCACAGGTCTGTCCCACGTGCCACCGTGGTGTGAGTCGATCCTCGGCGTGAAAGATGAGCCAGTGCAGGGCAAAGAGGTTCCTCTGGAATGGACTGAGACATCTGGGGGACTCTTGGAATGGTGGTACGACCATGGAGTTCCTCTCGCCTTTCCTGTTGAGAGTGCCTCCTCTTGAGATGCGACGGGAACGCCGGGAATTCTTTCCCGTTGAAAGCAGGGAAAGGATCCCTCATCTCGAGCTACGAGGGGGAAACGGGGCTCCTCTGGATGTGGGCGGGACCATCGTGCTTCCTCTCGAGTTGAGACGGGTATGGCGGTGAACTTCTTGAGTTGCAGCAAGGGTGTGAAAGACCCTTTCGAAGTTCCAGAGGTTAGGTGTCATTAGTCTCCAGACGCCTCATCGGAAATAGGCCTCATCTCGCCTGCAAGGGAGAACTTCCTGGATTTTCTCGAGTTTCGGCAGGTGTTCTCGAGTTACGACGGGGACCTCAGGGACCCGCCCTGGTTGACTCAGGAGAGGCCAGTCCCCATGCGAGTTGCTAGGGGGCCTCTCGGGATTCCTCTCCCGTCGATACCGGGGCCAAACACCTTGTGTGGAGTCAGGGCCGGAACCGAGGTTTACTCTCAGGGGTGACATGTATCTTTGGGTACTTCTGGAGTCTCCCCAGGGGAGTCAGGACTCGTCTCGAGTGGGGGCATGCACGTGCGCTTTCCTTCCAGTCTGCAGCAGCAATGTCACGCTTCCCGTCGCGTGGATCAAAATATCTGTGGTTTTCCCTCGAGGCTTTCCCTCGAGGCTTTCCCACAAGGCTTTCCCACGTGCCACCGTGGTGTGAGTCGATCCTCGGCGTGAAAGATGAGCCAGTGCAGGGCAAAAGGTTCCTCTGGAATGGACTGAGACATCTGGGGGAGTCTTGGAATGGTGGTACGACCATGGAGTTCCTCTCGCCTTTCCTGTTGAGAGTGCCTCCTCTTGAGATGCGACGGGAACGCCGGGAATTCTTTCCCGTTGAAAGCAGGGAAAGGATCCCTCATCTCGAGCTACGAGGGGGAAACGGGGCTCCTCTGGATGTGGGCGGGACCATCGTGCTTTCTCTCGAGTGGAGACGGGTATGGCGGTGAACTTCTTGAGTTGCAGCAAGGGTGTGAAAGACCCTTTCGAAGTTCCAGAGGTTAGGTGTCATTAGTCTCCAGACGCCTCATCGGAAATAGGCCTCATCTCGCCTGCAAGGGAGAACTTCCTGGATTTTCTCGAGTTGCGGCAGGTGTTCTCGAGTTACGACGGGGACCTCAGGGACCCGCCCTGGTGGCCTCAGGAGAGGCCAGTCCCCATGCGAGTTGCTAGGGGGCCTTTCGGGATTCCTCTCCCGTCGATACCGGGGCCAAAAACCTTGTGTGGAGTCAGGGCCGGGACCGAGGATTCCTCTCAGGGGTGACATGGATCTTTGGGTACTTCTGGAGTCTCCCCAGGGGAGTCAGGCCTCGTCTCGAGTGGGGGCATGCACGTGCGCTTTCCTTCCAGGCTGTAGCAGCAATGTCACGCTTCCCGTCGAGTGGATCAAAGGATCTGTGGTTTTCCCTCGAGGCGTTCCCTCGAGGCTTTCCCACAGGGCTGTCCCACGTGCCACCGTGGTGTGAGTCGATCCTCGGCGTGAAAGATGAGCCAGTGCAGGGCAAAGAGGTTCCTCTGGAATGGACTGAGACATCTGGGGGACTCTTGGAATGGTGGTACGACCATGGAGTTCCTCTCGCCTTTCCTGTTGAGAGTGCCTCCTCTTGAGATGCGACGGGAACGCCGGGAATTCTTTCCCGTTGAAAGCAGGGAAAGGATCCCTCATCTCGAGCTCCGAGGGGGAAACGGGGCTCCTCTGGATGTGGGCGGGACCATCGTGCTTCCTCTCGAGTGGAGACGGGTATGGCGGTGAACTTCTTGAGTTGCAGCAAGGGTGTGAAAGACCCTCTCGAAGTTCCAGAGGTTAGGTGTCATTAGTCTCCAGACGCCTCATCGGAAATAGGCCTCATCTCGCCTGCAAGGGAGAACTTCCTGGATTTTCTCTAGTTGCGGCAGGTGTTCTCGAGTTACGACGGGGACCTCAGGGACCCGCCCTGGTTGCCTCAGGAGAGGCCAGTCCCCATGCGAGTTGCTAGGGGGCCTCTCGGGATTCCTCTCCCGTCGATACCGGGGCCAAAAACCTTGTGTGGAGTCAGGGCCGGAACCGAGGATTCCTCTCAGGGGTGACATGTATCTTTGGGTACTTCTGGAGTCTCCCCAGGGGAGTCAGGCCTCGTCTTGAGTGGGGGCATGCACGTGCGCTTTCCTTCCAGGCTGTAGCAGCAATGTCACGCTTCCCGTCGAGTGGATCAAAGGATCTGTGGTTTTCCCTCGAGGCTTTCCCTCGAGGCTTTCCCACAAGGCTGTCCCACGTGCCACCGTGGTGTGAGTCGATCCTCGGCGTGAAAGATGAGCCAGTGCAGGGCATAGAGGTTCCTCTGGAATGGACTGAGACATCTGGGGGACTCTTGGAATGGTGGTACGGCCATGGAGTTCCTCTCGCCTTTCCTGTTGAGAGTGCCTCCTCTTGAGATGCGACGGGAACGCTGGGAATTCTTTCCCGTTGAAAGCAGGGAAAGGATCCCTCATCTCGAGCTACGAGGGGGAAACGGGGCTCCTCTGGATGTGGGCGGGACCATCGTGCTTCCTCTCGAGTGGAGACGGGTATGGCGGTGTACTTCTTGAGTTGCAGCAAGGGTGTGAAAGACCCTTTCGAAATTCCAGAGGTTAGGTGTCATTAGTCTCCAGACGCCTCATCGGAAATAGGCCTCATCTCACCTGGAAGGGAGAACTTCCTGGATTTTCTCGAGTTGCGACAGGTGTTCTCGAGTTACGACGGGGACCTCAGGGACCCGCCCTGGTGGCCTCAGGAGAGGCCAGTCCCCATGCGAGTTGCTAGGGGGCCTCTCGGGATTCCTCTCCCGTCGATACCGGGGCCAATAACCTTGTGTGGAGTCAGGGCCCGAACCGAGGATTCCTCTCAGGGGCTGACATGGATCTTTGGGTACTTCTGGAGTCTCCCCAGGGGAGTCAGGCCTCGTCTCGAGTGGGGGCATGCACGTGCGCTTTCCTTCCAGACTGTAGCAGCAATGTCATACTTCCCGTCGCGTGGATCAAAGGATTTGTGGTTTTCCCTCGAGGCTTTCCCTCGAGGCTTTCCCACAGGGCTGTCCCACGTGCCACCGTGGTGTGAGTCGATCCTCGGCGTGAAAGATGAGCCAGTGCAGGGCAAAGAGGTTCCTCTGGAATGGACTGAGACATCTGGGGGACTCTTGGAATGGTGGTACGACCATGGAGTTCCTCTCGCCTTTCCTGTTGAGAGTGCCTCCTCTTGAGATGAGACGGGATCGCCGGGAATTCTTTCCCGTTGAAAGCAGGGAAAGGATCCCTCATCTCGAGCTCCGAGGGGGAAACGGGGCTCCTCTGGATGTGGGCGGGACCATCGTACTTCCTCTCGAGTGGAGACGGGTATGGCGGTGAACTTCTTGAGTTGCAGCAAGGGTGTGAAAGACCCTTTCGAAGTTCCAGAGGTTAGGTGTCATTAGTCTCCAGACGCCTCATCGGAAATAGGCCTCATCTCGCCTGCAAGGGAGAACTTCCTGGATTTTCTCGAGTTGCGGCAGGTGTTCTCGAGTTACGACGGGGACCTCAGGGACCCGCCCGGGTGGCCTCAAGAGAGGCCAGTCCCCATGCGAGTTCCTAGGGGGCCTCTCTGGATTCCTCTCCCGTCGATACCGGGGCCAAAAACCTTGTGTGGTGTCAGGGCCGGGACCGAGGATTCCTCTCAAGGGTGACAAGGATCTTTGGGTACTTCTGGAGTCTCCCCAGGGGAGTCAGGCCTCCTCTCGAGTGGGGGCATGCACGTGCGCTTTCCTTCCAGGCTGTAGCAGCAATGTCACGCTTCCCGTCGCGTGGATCAAAGGATCTGTGGTTTTCCCTCGAGGCTTTCCCTCGAGGCTTTCCCACGGGGCTGTCCCACGTGCCACCGTGGTGTGAGTCGATCCTCGGCGTGAAAGATGAGCCAGTGCAGGGCAAAGAGGTTCCTCTGGAATGGACTGAGTCATCTGGGGGACTCTTGGAATGGTGGTACGACCATGGAGTTCCTCTCGCCTTTCCTGTTGAGAGTGCCTCCTCTTGAGATGCGACGGGAACGCCGGGAATTCTTTCCCGTTGAAAGCAGGGAAAGGATCCCTCATCTCGAGCTACGAGGGGGAAACGGGGCTCCTCTGGATGTGGGCGGGACCATCGTGCTTCCTCTCGAGTGGAGACGGGTATGGCGGTGAACTTCTTGAGTTGCAGCAAGGGTGTGAAAGACCCTTTCGAAGTTCCAGAGGTTAGGTGTCATTAGTCTCCAGACGCCTCATCGGAAATAGGCCTCATCTCGCCTGCAAGGGAGAACTTCCTGGATTTTCTCTAGTTGCGGCAGGTGTTCTCGAGTTACGACGGGGACCTCAGGGACCCGCCCTGGTTGCCTCAGGAGAGTCCAGTCCCCATGCGAGTTGCTAGGGGGCCTCTCGGGATTCCTCTCCCGTCGATACCGGGGCCAAAAACCTTGTGTGGAGTCAGGGCCGGAACCGAGGATTCCTCTCAGGGGTGACATGCATCTTTGGGTACTTCTGGAGTCTCCCCAGGGGAGTCAGGCCTCGTCTTGAG
Organism: Capricornis sumatraensis; assembly: GCF_032405125.1. Lineage (NCBI taxonomy): Eukaryota > Metazoa > Chordata > Mammalia > Artiodactyla > Bovidae > Capricornis > Capricornis sumatraensis. Next base: position 1,947,291 of record NW_027184617.1, on the reverse strand, counting down.
TGGGGGCATGCACGTGCGCTTTCCTTCCAGGCTGTAGCAGCAATGTCACGCTTCCCGTCGAGTGGATCAAAGGATCTGTGGTTTTCCCTCGAGGCTTTCCCTCGAGGCTTTCCCACAAGGCTGTCCCACGTGCCACCGTGGTGTGAGTCGATCCTCGGCGTGAAAGATGAGCCAGTGCAGGGCAAAGAGGTTCCTCTGGAATGGACTGAGACATCTGGGGGACTCTTGGAATGGTGGTACGACCATGGAGTTCCTCTCGCCTTTCCTGTTGAGAGTGCCTCCTCTTGAGCTGCGATGGGAACGCTGGGAATTCTTTCCCGTTGAAAGCAGGGAAAGGATCCCTCATCTCGAGCTACGAGGGGGAAACGGGGCTCCTCTGGATGTGGGCGGGACCATCGTGCTTCCTCTCGAGTGGAGACGGGTATGGCGGTGTACTTCTTGAGTTGCAGCAAGGGTATGAAAGACCCTTTCGAAATTCCAGAGGTTAGGTGTCATTAGTCTCCAGACGCCTCATCGGAAATAGGCCTCATCTCACCTGGAAGGGAGAACTTCCTGGATTTTCTCGAGTTGCGACAGGTGTTCTCGAGTTACGACGGGGACCTCAGGGACCCGCCCTGGTGGCCTCAGGAGAGGCCAGTCCCCATTCGAGTTGCTAGGGGGCCTCTCGGGATTCCTCTCCCGTCGATACCGGGGCCAATAACCTTGTGTGGAGTCAGGGCCCGAACCGAGGATTCCTCTCAGGGGATGACATGGATCTTTGAGTACTTCTGGAGTCTCCCCAGGGGAGTCAGGCCTCGTCTCGAGTGGGGGCATGCACGTGCGCTTTCCTTCCAGACTGTAGCAGCAATGTCATACTTCCCGTCGCGTGGATCAAAGGATTTGTGGTTTTCCCTCGAGGCTTTCCCTCGAGGCTTTCCCACAGGGCTGTCCCACGTGCCACCGTGGTGTGAGTCGATCCTCAGCGTGAAAGATGAGCCAGTGCAGGGCAAAGAGGTTCCTCTGGAATGGACTGAGACATCTGGGGGACTCTTGGAATGGTGGTACGACCATGGAGTTCCTCTCGCCTTTCCTGTTGAGAGTGCCTCCTCTTGAGATGCGACGGGATCGCCGGGAATTCTTTCCCGTTGAAAGCAGGGAAAGGATCCCTCATCTCGAGCTCCGAGGGGGAAACGGGGCTCCTCTGGATGTGGGCGGGACCATCGTGCTTCCTCTCGAGTGGAGACGGGTATGGCGGTGAACTTCTTGAGTTGCAGCAAGGGTGTGAAAGACCCTTTCGAAATTCCAGAGGTTAGGTGTCATTAGTCTCCAGATGCCTCATCGGAAATAGGCCTCATCTCGCCTGGAAGGGAGAACTTCCTGGATTTTCTCGAGTTACGGCAGGTGTTCTCGAGGTACGACGGGGACCTCAGGGACCCGCCCTGGTGGCCTAAGGAGAGGCCAGTCCCCATGCGAGTTGCTAGGGGGCCTCTCGGGATTCCTCTCCCGTCGATACCGGGGCCAAGAACCTTGTGTGGAGTCAGGGCCCGAACCGAGGATTTCTCTCAGGGGCTGACATGGATCTTTGGGTACTTTTGGAGTCTCCCCAGGGGAGTCAGGCCTCGTCTCGAGTGGGGGCATGCACGTGTGCTTTCCTTCCAGGCTGTAGCAGCAATGTCACGCTTCCCGTCGCGTGGATCAAAGGATCTGTGGTTTTCCCTCGAGGCTTTCCCTCGAGGCTTTCCCACAGGGCTGTCCCACGTGACACCGTGGTGTGAGTCGATCCTCGGCGTGAAAAATGAGCCAGTGCAGGGCAAAGAGGTTCCTCTGGAATGGACTGAGACATCTGGGGGACTCTTGGAATGGTGGTACGACCATGGAGTTCCTCTCGCCTTTCCTGTTGAGAGTGCCTCCTCTTGAGATGCGACGGGAACGCCGGGAATTCTTTCCCGTTGAAAGCAGGGAAAGGATCCCTCATCTCGAGCTCCGAGGGGGAAACGGGGCTCCTCTGGATGTGGGCGGGACCATCGTGCTTCCTCTCGAGTGGAGACGGGTATGGCGGTGAACTTCTTGAGTTGCAGCAAGGGTGTGAAAGACCCTTTCGAAGTTCCAGAGGTTAGGTGTCATTAGTCTCCAGACGCCTCATCGGAAATAGGCCTCATCTCGCCTGGAAGGGAGAACTTCCTGGATTTTCTCGAGTTGCGGCAGGTGTTCTAGAGTTACGACGGGGACCTCAGGGACCCGCCCTGGTGGCCTCAGGAGAGGCCAGTCCCCATGCGAGTTGCTAGGGGGCCTCTCGGGATTCCTCTCCCGTCGATACCGGGGCCAAAAACCTTGTGTGGAGTCAGGGCCGGGACTGAGGATTCCTCTCAGGGGTGACATGGATCTTTGGGTACTTCTGGAGTCTCCCCAGGGGAGTCAGGCCTCCTCTCGAGTGGGGCCATGCACGTGCGCTTTCCTTCCAGGCTGTAGCAGCAATGTCACGCTTCCCGTCGCGTGGATCAAAGGATCTGTGGTTTTCCCTCGAGGCTTTCCCTCGAGGCTTTCCCACAGGGCTGTCCCACGTGCCACCGTGGTGTGAGTCGATCCTCGGCGTGAAAGATGAGCCAGTGCAGGGCAAAGAGGTTCCTCTGGAATGGACTGAGACATCTGGGGGACTCTTGGAATGGTGGTACGACCATGGAGTTCCTCTCGCCTTTCCTGTTGAGAGTGCCTCCTCTTGAGATGCGACGGGAACGCCGGGAATTCTTTCCCGTTGAAAGCAGGGAAAGGATCCCTCATCTCGAGCTCCGAGGGGGAAACGGGGCTCCTCTGGATGTGGGCGGGACCATCGTACTTCCTCTCGAGTGGAGACGGGTATGGCGGTGAACTTCTTGAGTTGCAGCAAGGGTGTGAAAGACCCTTTCGAAGTTCCAGAGGTTAGGTGTCATTAGTCTCCAGACGCCTCATCGGAAATAGGCCTCATCTCGCCTAGAAGGGAGAACTTCCTGGATTTTCTTGAGTTGCGGCAGGTGTTCTCGAGTTACGACGGGGACCTCAGGGACCCGCCCGGGTGGCCTCAAGAGAGGCCAGTCCCCATGCGAGTTGCTAGGGGGCCTCTCGGGATTCCTCTCCCGTCGATACCGGGGCCAATAACCTTGTGTGGAGTCAGGGCCCGAACCGAGGATTCCTCTCAGGGGCTGACATGGATCTTTGGGTACTTCTGAAGTCTCCCCAGGGGAGTCAGGCCTCGTCTCGAGTGGGGGCATGCACGTGTGCTTTCCTTCCAGGCTGTAGCAGCAATGTCACGCTTCCCGTCGCGTGGATCAAAGGATCTGTGGTTTTCCCTCGAGGCTTTCCCTCGAGGCTTTCCCACAGGGCTGTCCCACGTGCCACCGTGGTGTGAGTCGATCCTCGGCGTGAAAAATGAGCCAGTGCAGGGCAAAGAGGTTCCTCTGGAATGGACTGAGACATCTGGGGGACTCTTGGAATGGTGGTACGACCATGGAGTTCCTCTCGCCTTTCCTGTTGAGAGTGCCTCCTCTTGAGATGCGACGGGAACGCCGGGAATTCTTTCCCGTTGAAAGCAGGGAAAGGATCCCTCATCTCGAGCTCCGAGGGGGAAACGGGGCTCCTCTGGATGTGGGCGGGACCATCGTGCTTCCTCTCGAGTGGAGACGGGTATGGCGGTGAACTTCTTGAGTTGCAGCAAGGGTGTGAAAGACCCTTTCAAAGTTCCAGAGTTTAGGTGTCTTTAGTCTCCAGACGCCTCATCGGAAATAGGCCTTATCTCGCCTGGAAGGGAGAACTTCCTGGATTTTCTCGAGTTGCGGCAGGTGTTCTCGAGTTACGACGGGGACCTCAGGGACCCGCCCTGGTGGCCTCAGGAGAGGCCAGTCCCCATGCGAGTTGCTAGGGTGCCTCTCGGGATTCCTCTCCCGTCGATACCGGGGCCAAAAACCTTGTGTGGAGTCAGGGCCGGGACCGAGGATTCCTCTCAGGGGTGACATGGATCTTTGGGTACTTCTGGAGTCTCCCCAGGGGAGTCAGGCCTCCTCTCGAGTGGGGCCATGCACGTGCGCTTTCCTACCAGGCTGTAGCAGCAATGTCACGCTTCCCGTCGCGTGGATCAAAGGATCTGTGGTTTTCCCTCGAGGCTTTCCCTCGAGGCTTTCCCACAGTGCTGTCCCACGTGCCACCGTGGTGTGAGTCGATCCTCGGCGTGAAAGATGAGCCAGTGCAGGGCAAAGAGTTTCCTCTGGAATGGACTGAGACATCTGGGGGAGTCTTGGAATGGTGGTACGACCATGGAGTTCCTCTCGCCTTTCCTGTTGAGAGTGCCTCCTGTTGAGATGCGACGGGAAAGCCGGGAATTCTTTCCCGTTGAAAGCAGGGAAAGGATCCCTCATCTCGAGCTCCGAGGGGGAAACGGGGCTCCTCTGGATGTGGGCGGGACCATCGTACTTCCTCTCGAGTGGAGACGGGTATGGCGGTGAACTTCTTGAGTTGCAACAAGGGTGTGAAAGACCCTTTCGAAGTTCCAGAGGTTAGGTGTCATTAGTCTCCAGACGCCTCATCGGAAATAGGCCTCATCTCGCCTGGAAGGGAGAACTTCCTGGATTTTCTTGAGTTGCGGCAGGTGTTCTCGAGTTATGACGGGGACCTCAGGGACCCGCCCGGGCGGCCTCAAGAGAGGCCAGTCCCCATGCGAGTTGCTAGGGGGCCTCTCGGGATTCCTCTCCCGTCGATACCGGGGCCAAAAACCTTGTGTGGAGTCAGGGCCGGGACCGAGGATTCCTCTCAGGGGTGACAAGGATCTTTGGGTACTTCTGGAGTCTCCCCAGGGGAGTCAGGCCTCGTCTCGAGTGGGGGCATGCACGTGCGCTTTCCTTCCAGGCTGTAGCAGCAATGTCACGCATCCCGTCGCGTGGATCAAAGGATCTGTGGTTTTCCCTCGAGGCTTTCCCTCGAGGCTTTCCCAGAGGGCTGTCCCACGTGCCACCGTGGTGTGAGTCGATCCTCGGCGTGAAAGATGAGCCAGTGCAGGGCAAAGAGGTTCCTCTGGAATGGACTGAGTCATCTGGGGGACTCTTGGAATGGTGGTACGACCATGGAGTTCCTCTCGCCTTTCCTGTTGAGAGTGCCTCCTCTTGAGATGCGACGGGAACGCCGGGAATTCTTTCCCGTTGAAAGCAGGGAAAGGATCCCTCATCTCGAGCTACGAGGGGGAAACGGGGCTCCTCTGGATGTGGGCGGGACCATCGTGCTTCCTCTCGAGTGGAGACGGGTATGGCGGTGAACTTCTTGAGTTGCAGCAAGGGTGTGAAAGACCCTTTCGAAGTTCCAGAGGTTAGGTGTCATTAGTCTCCAGACGCCTCATCGGAAATAGGCCTCATCTCGCCTGCAAGGGAGAACTTCCTGGATTTTCTCGAGTTGCGGCAGGTGTTCTCGAGTTACGACGGGGACCTCAGGGACCCGCCCTGGTTGCCTCAGGAGAGGCCAGTCCCCATGCGAGTTGCTAGGGGGCCTCTCGGGATTCCTATCCCGTCGATACCGGGGCCAAAAACCTTGTGTGGAGTCAGGGCCGGAACCGAGGATTCCTCTCAGGGGTGACATGGATCTTTGAGTACTTCTGGAGTCTCCCCAGGGGAGTCAGGCCTCGTCTCGAGTGGGGGCATGCACGTGCGCTTTCCTTTCAGACTGTAGCAGCAATGTCACACTTCCCGTCGCGTGGATCAAAGGATCTGTGGTTTTCCCTCGAGGCTTTCCCTCGAGGCTTTCCAACAGGGCTGTCCCACGTGCCACCGTGGTGTGAGTCGATCCTCGGCGTGAAAGATGAGCCAGTGCAGGGCAAAGAGGTTCCTCTGGAATGGACTGAGACATCTGGGGGACTCTTGGAATGGTGGTACGACCATGGAGTTCCTCTCGCCTTTCCTGTTGAGAGTGCCTCCTCTTGAGATGCGACGGGAACGCTGGGAATTCTTTCCCGTTGAAAGCAGGGAAAGGATCCCTCATCTCGAGCTACGAGGGGGAAACGGGGCTCCTCTGGATGTGGGCGGGACCATCGTGCTTCCTCTCGAGTGGAGACGGGTATGGCGATGTACTTCTTGAGTTGCAGCAAGGGTGTGAAAGACCCTTTCGAAATTCCAGAGGTTAGGTGTCATTAGTCTCCAGACGCCTCATCGGAAATAGGCCTCATCTCACCTGGAAGGGAGAACTTCCTGGATTTTCTCGAGTTGCGGCAGGTGTTCTCGAGTTACGACGGGGACCTCAGGGACCCGCCCTGGTGGCCTCAGGAGAGGCCAGTCCCCATGCGAGTTGCTAGGGGGCCTCTCGGGATTCCTCTCCCGTCGATACCGGGGCCAATAACCTTGTGTGGAGTCAGGGCCCGAACCGAGGATTCCTCTCAGGGGCTGACATGGATCTTTGAGTACTTCTGGAGTCTCCCCAGGGGAGTCAGGCCTCGTCTCGAGTGGGGGCATGCACGTGTGCTTTCCTTCCAGGCTGTAGCAGCAATGTCACGCTTCCCGTCGCGTGGATCAAAGGATCTGTGGTTTTCCCTCGAGGCTTTCCCTCGAGGCTTTCCCACAGGGCTGTCCCACGTGCCACCGTGGTGTGAGTCGATCCTCGGCGTGAAAAATGAGCCAGTGCAGGGCAAAGAGGTTCCTCTGGAATGGACTGAGACATCTGGGGGTCTCTTGGAATGGTGGTACGACCATGGAGTTCCTCTCGCCTTTCCTGTTGAGAGTGCCTCCTCTTGAGATGCGACGGGAACGCCGGGAATTCTTTCCCGTTGAAAGCAGGGAAAGGATCCCTCATCTCGAGCTCCGAGGGGGAAACGGGGCTCCTCTGGATGTGGGCGGGACCATCGTGCTTCCTCTCGAGTGGAGACGGGTATGGCGGTGAACTTCTTGAGTTGCAGCAAGGGTGTGAAAGACCCTTTCGAAGTTCCAGAGGTTAGGTGTCATTAGTCTCCAGACGCCTCATCGGAAATAGGCCTCATCTCGCCTGGAAGGGAGAACTTCCTGGATTTTCTCGAGTTGCGGCAGGTGTTCTCGAGTTACGACGGGGACCTCAGGGACCCGCCCTGGTGGCCTCAGGAGAGGCCAGTCCCCATGCGAGTTGCTAGGGGGCCTCTCGGGATTCCTCTCCCGTCGATACCGGGGCCAAAAACCTTGTGTGGAGTCAGGGCCGGGAACGAGGATTCCTCTCAGGGGTGACATGGATCTTTGGGTACTTCTGGAGTCTCCCCAGGGGAGTCAGGCCTCCTCTCGAGTGGGGCCATGCACGTGCGCTTTCCTACCAGGCTGTAGCAGCAATGTCACGCTTCCCGTCGCGTGGATCAAAGGATCTGTGGTTTTCCCTCGAGGCTTTCCCTCGACGCTTTCCCACAGGGCTGTCCCACGTGCCACCGTGGTGTGAGTCGATCCTCGGCGTGAAAGATGAGCCAGTGCAGGGCAAAGAGGTTCCTCTGGAATGGACTGAGTCATCTGGGGGACTCTTGGAATGGTGGTACGACCATGGAGTTCCTCTCGCCTTTCCTGTTGAGAGTGCCTCCTCTTGAGATGCGACGGGAACGCCGGGAATTCTTTCCCGTTGAAAGCAGGGAAAGGATCCCTCATCTCGAGCTACGAGGGGGAAACGGGGCTCCTCTGGATGTGGGCGGGACCATCGTGCTTCCTCTCGAGTGGAGACGGGTATGGCGGTGAACTTCTTGAGTTGCAGCAAGGGTGTGAAAGACCCTTTCGAACTTCCAGAGGTTAGGTGTCATTAGTCTCCAGACGCCTCATCGGAAATAAGCCTCATCTCGCCTGCAAGGGAGAACTTCCTAGATTTTCTCGAGTTGCGGCAGGTGTTCTCGAGTTACGACGGGGACCTCAGGGACCCGCCCTGGTTGCCTCAGGAGAGGCCAGTCCCCATGCGAGTTGCTAGGGGGCCTCTCGGGATTCCTCTCCCGTCGATACCGGGGCCAAAAACCTTGTGTGGAGTCAGGGCCGGAACCGAGGATTCCTCTCAGGGGTGACATGTATCTTTGGGTACTTCTGGAGTCTCCCCAGGGGAGTCAGGCCTCGTCTCGAGTGGGGGCATGCACGTGCGCTTTCCTTCCAGGCTGTAGCAGCAATGTCACGCTTCCCGTCGAGTGGATCAAAGGATCTGTGGTTTTCCCTCGAGGCTTTCCCTCGAGGCTTTCCCACAAGGCTGTCCCACGTGCCACCGTGGTGTGAGTCGATCCTCGGCGTGAAAGATGACCCAGTGCAGGGCAAAGAGGTTCCTCTGGAATGGACTGAGACATCTGGGGGACTCTTGGAATGGTGGTACGACCATGGAGTTCCTCTCGCCTTTCCTGTTGAGAGTGCCTCCTCTTGAGATGCGACGGGAACGCTGGGAATTCTTTCCCGTTGAAAGCAGGGAAAGGATCCCTCATCTCGAGCTACGAGGGGGAAACGGGGCTCCTCTGGATGTGGGCGGGACCATCGTGCTTCCTCTCGAGTGGAGACGGGTATGGCGATGTACTACTTGAGTTGCAGCAAGGGTGTGAAAGACCCTTTCGAAATTCCAGAGGTTAGGTGTCATTAGTCTCCAGACGCCTCATCGGAAATAGGCCTCATCTCACCTGGAAGGGAGAACTTCCTGGATTTTCTCGAATTGCGGCAGGTGTTCTCGAGTTACGACGGGGACCTCAGGGACCCGCCCTGGTGGCCTCAGGAGAGGCCAGTCCCCATGCGAGTTGCTAGGGGGCCTCTCGGGATTCCTCTCCCGTCGATACCGGGGCCAATAACCTTGTGTGGAGTCAGGGCCCGAACCGAGGATTCCTCTCAGGGGCTGACATGGATCTTTGAGTACTTCTGGAGTCTCCCCAGGGGAGTCAGGCCTCCTCTCGAGTGAGGGCATGCACGTGCGCTTTCCTTCCAGACTGTAGAAGCAATGTCACACTTCCCGTCGCGTGGATCAAAGGATCTGTGGTTTTCCCTCGAGGCTTTCCCTCGAGGCTTTCCCACAGGGCTGTCCCACGTGCCACCGTGGTGTGAGTCGATCCTCGGCGTGAAAGATGAGCCAGTGCAGGGCAAAGAGGTTCCTCTGGAATGGACTGAGACATCTGGGGGACTCTTGGAATGGTGGTACGACCATGGAGTTCCTCTCGCCTTTCCTGTTGAGAGTGCCTCCTCTTGAGATGCGACGGGAACGCCGGGAATTCTTTCCCGTTGAAAGCAGGGAAAGGATCCCTCATCTCGAGCTCCGAGGGGGAAACGGGGCTCCTCTGGATGTGGGCGGGACCATCGTGCTTCCTCTCGAGTGGAGACGGGTATGGCGGTGAACTTCTTGAGTTGCAGCAAGGGTGTGAAAGACCCTTTCGAAATTCCAGAGGTTAGGTGTCATTAGTCTCCAGACGCCTCATCGGAAATAGGCCTCATCTCGCCTGGAAGGGAGAACTTCCTGGATTTTCTCGAGTTACGGCAGGTGTTCTCGAGTTACGACGGGGACCTCAGGGACCCGCCCTGGTGGCCTCAGGAGAGGCCAGTCCCCATGCGAGTTGCTAGGGGGCCTCTCGGGATTCCTCTCCCGTCGATACCGGGGCCAAGAACCTTGTGTGGAGTCAGGGCCCGAACCGAGGATTCCTCTCAGGGGCTGACATGGATCTTTGGGTACTTCTGGAGTCTCCCCAGGGGAGTCAGGCCTCGTCTCGAGTGGGGGCATGCACGTGTGCTTTCCTTCCAGGCTGTAGCAGCAATGTCACGCTTCCCGTCGCGTGGATCAAAGGATCTGTGGTTTTCCCTCGAGGCTTTCCCTCGAGGCTTTCCCACAGGGCTGTCCCACGTGCCACCGTGGTGTGAGTCGATCCTCGGCGTGAAAAATGAGCCAGTGCAGGGCAAAGAGGTTCCTCTGGAATGGACTGAGACATCTGGGGGACTCTTGGAATGGTGGTACGACCATGGAGTTCCTCTCGCCTTTCCTGTTGAGAGTGCCTCCTCTTGAAATGCGACGGGAATGCCGGGAATTCTTTCCCGTTGAAAGCAGGGAAAGGATCCCTCATCTCGAGCTCCGAGGGTGAAACGGGGCTCCTCTGGATGTGGGCGGGACCATCGTGCTTCCTCTCGAGTGGAGACGGGTATGGCGGTGAACTTCTTGAGTTGCAGCAAGGGTGTGAAAGACCCTTTCGAAGTTCCAGAGGTTAGGTGTCATTAGTCTCCAGACGCCTCATCGGAAATAGGCCTCATCTCGCCTGGAAGGGAGAACTTCCTGGATTTTCTCGAGTTGCGGCAGGTGTTCTCGAGTTACGACGGGGACCTCAGGGACCCGCCCTGGTGGCCTCAGGAGAGGCCAGTCCCCATGCCAGTTGCTAGGGGGCCTCTCGGGATTCCTCTCCCGTCGATACCGGGGCCAAAAACCTTGTGTGGAGTCAGGGCCGGGAACGAGGATTCCTCTCAGGGGTGACATGGATCTTTGGGTACTTCTGGAGTCTCCCCAGGGGAGTCAGGCCTCCTCTCGAGTGGGGCCATGCACGTGCGCTTTCCTACCAGGCTGTAGCAGCAATGTCACGCTTCCCGTCGCATGGATCAAAGGATCTGTGGTTTTCCCTCGAGGCTTTCCCTCGAGGCTTTCCCACAGGGCTGTCCCACGTGCCACCGTGGTGTGAGTCGATCCTCGGCGTGAAAGATGAGCCAGTGCAGGGCAAAGAGGTTCCTCTGGAATGGACTGAGTCATCTGGGGGACTCTTGGAATGGTGGTACGACCATGGAGTTCCTCTCGCCTTTCCTGTTGAGAGTGCCTCCTCTTGAGATGCGACGGGAACGCCGGGAATTCTTTCCCGTTGAAAGCAGGGAAAGGATCCCTCATCTCGAGCTACGAGGGGGAAACGGGGCTCCTCTGGATGTGGGCGGGACCATCGTGCTTCCTCTCGAGTCGAGACGGGTATGGCGGTGAACTTCTTGAGTTGCAGCAAGGGTGTGAAAGACCCTTTCGAAGTTCCAGAGGTTAGGTGTCATTAGTCTCCAGACGCCTCATCGGAAATAGGCCTCATCTCGCCTGCAAGGGAGAACTTCCTGGATTTTCTTGAGTTGCGGCAGGTGTTCTCGAGTTACGACGGGGACCTCAGGGACCCGCCCGGGTGGCCTCAAGAGAGGCCAGTCCCCATGCGAGTTGCTAGGGGGCCTCTCGGGATTCCTCTCCCGTCGATACCGGGGCCAAAAACCTTGTGTGAAGTCAGGGCCGGGACCGAGGATTCCTCTCAGGGGTGACAAGGATCTTTGGGTACTTCTGGAGTCTCCCCAGGGGAGTCAGGCCTCGTCTCGAGTGGGGGCATGCACGTGCGCTTTCCTTCCAGGCTGTAGCAGCAATATCACGCTTCCCGTCGCGTGGATCAAAGGATCTGTGGTTTTCCCTCGAGGCTTTCCCTCGAGGCTTTCCCACAGGGCTGTCCCACGTGCCACCGTGGTGTGAGTCGATCCTCGGCGTGAAAGATGAGCCAGTGCAGGGCAAAGAGGTTCCTCTGGAATGGACTGAGTCATCTGGGGGACTCTTGGAATGGTGGTACGACCATGGAGTTCCTCTCGCCTTTCCTGTTGAGAGTGCCTCCTCTTGAGATGCGACGGGAACGCCGGGAATTCTTTCCCGTTGAAAGCAGGGAAAGGATCCCTCATCTCGAGCTACGAGGGGGAAACGGGGCTCCTCTGGATGTGGGCGGGACCATCGTGCTTCCTCTCGAGTGGAGACGGGTATGGCGGTGAACTTCTTGAGTTGCAGCAAGGGTGTGAAAGACCCTTTCGAAGTTCCAGAGGTTAGGTGTCATTAGTCTCCAGACGCCTCATCGGAAATAGGCCTCATCTCGCCTGCAAGGGAGAACTTCCTGGATTTTCTCGAGGTGCGGCAGGTGTTCTCGAGTTACGACGGGGACCTCAGGGACCCGCCCTGGTTGCCTCAGGAGAGGCCAGTCCCCATGCGAGTTGCTAGGGGGCCTCTCGGGATTCCTATCCCGTCGATACCGGGGCCAAAAACCTTGTGTGGAGTCAGGGCCGGAACCGAGGATTCCTCTCAGGGGTGACATGGATCTTTGAGTACTTCTGGAGTCTCCCCAGGGGAGTCAGGCCTCGTCTCGAGTGGGGGCATGCACGTGCGCTTTCTTTCCAGACTGTAGCAGCAATGTCACACTTCCCGTCGCGTGGATCAAAGGATCTGTGGTTTTCCCTCGAGGCTTTCCCTCGAGGCTTTCCCACAGGGCTGTCCCACGTGCCACCGTGGTGTGAGTCGATCCTCGGCGTGAAAGATGAGCCAGTGCAGGGCAAAGAGGTTCCTCTGGAATGGACTGAGACATCTGGGGGACTCTTGGAATGGTGGTACGACCATGGAGTTCCTCTCGCCTTTCCTGTTGAGAGTGCCTCCTCTTGAGATGCGACGGGAACGCTGGGAATTCTTTCCCGTTGAAAGCAGGGAAAGGATCCCTCATCTCGAGCTACGAGGGGGAAACGGGGCTCCTCTGGATGTGGGCGGGACCATCGTGCTTCCTCTCGAGTGGAGACGGGTATGGCGATGTACTTCTTGAGTTGCAGCAAGGGTGTGAAAGACCCTTTCGAAATTCCAGAGGTTAGGTGTCATTAGTCTCCAGACGCCTCATCGGAAATAGGCCTCATCTCACCTGGAAGGGAGAACTTCCTGGATTTTCTCGAGTTGCGGCAGGTGTTCTCGAGTTACGACGGGGACCTCAGGGACCCGCCCTGGTGGCCTCAGGAGAGGCCAGTCCCCATGCGAGTTGCTAGGGGGCCTCTCGGGATTCCTCTCCCGTCGATACCGGGGCCAATAACCTTGTGTGGAGTCAGGGCCCGAACCGAGGATTCCTCTCAGGGGCTGACATGGATCTTTGAGTACTTCTGGAGTCTCCCCAGGGGAGTCAGGCCTCGTCTCGAGTGGGGGCATGCACGTGTGCTTTCCTTCCAGGCTGTAGCAGCAATGTCACGCTTCCCGTCGCGTGGATCAAAGGATCTGTGGTTTTCCCTCGAGGCTTTCCCTCGAGGCTTTCCCACAGGGCTGTCCCACGTGCCACCGTGGTGTGAGTCGATCCTCGGCGTGAAAAATGAGCCAGTGCAGGGCAAAGAGGTTCCTCTGGAATGGACTGAGACATCTGGGGGACTCTTGGAATGGTGGTACGACCATGGAGTTCCTCTCGCCTTTCCTGTTGAGAGTGCCTCCTCTTGAGATGCGACGGGAACGCCGGGAATTCTTTCCCGTTGAAAGCAGGGAAAGGATCCCTCATCTCGAGCTCCGAGGGGGAAACGGGGCTCCTCTGGATGTGGGCGGGACCATCGTGCTTCCTCTCGAGTGGAGACGGGTATGGCGGTGAACTTCTTGAGTTGCAGCAAGGGTGTGAAAGACCCTTTCGAAGTTCCAGAGGTTAGGTGTCATTAGTCTCCAGACGCCTCATCGGAAATAGGCCTCATCTCGCCTGCAAGGGAGAACTTCCTGGATTTTCTCGAGTTGCGGCAGGTGTTCTCGAGTTACGACGGGGACCTCAGGGACCCGCCCTGGTGGCCTCAGGAGAGGCCAGTCCCCATGCGAGTTGCTAGGGGGCCTCTCGGGATTCCTCTCCCGTCGATACCGGGGCCAAAAACCTTGTGTGGAGTCAGGGCCGGGAACGAGGATTCCTCTCAGGGGTGACATGGATCTTTGGGTACTTCTGGAGTCTCCCCAGGGGAGTCAGGCCTCCTCTCGAGTGGGGCCATGCACGTGCGCTTTCCTACCAGGCTGTAGCAGCAATGTCACGCTTCCCGTCGCGTGGATCAAAGGATCTGTGGTTTTCCCTCGAGGCTTTCCCTCGAGGCTTTCCCACAGGGCTGTCCCACGTGCCACCGTGGTGTGAGTCGATCCTCGGCGTGAAAGATGAGCCAGTGCAGGGCAAAGAGGTTCCTCTGGAATGGACTGAGTCATCTGGGGGACTCTTGGAATGGTGGTACGACCATGGAGTTCCTCTCGCCTTTCCTGTTGAGAGTGCCTCCTCTTGAGATGCGACGGGAACGCCGGGAATTCTTTCCCGTTGAAAGCAGGGAAAGGATCCCTCATCTCGAGCTACGAGGGGGAAACGGGGCTCCTCTGGATGTGGGCGGGACCATCGTGCTTCCTCTCGAGTGGAGACGGGTATGGCGGTGAACTTCTTGAGTTGCAGCAAGGGTGTGAAAGACCCTTTCGAACTTCCAGAGGTTAGGTGTCATTAGTCTCCAGACGCCTCATCGGAAATAGGCCTCATCTCGCCTGCAAGGGAGAACTTCCTGGATTTTCTCGAGTTGCGGCAGGTGTTCTCGAGTTACGACGGGGACCTCAGGGACCCGCCCTGGTTGCCTCAGGAGAGGCCAGTCCCCATGCGAGTTGCTAGGGGGCCTCTCGGGATTCCTCTCCCGTCGATACCGGGGCCAAAAACCTTGTGTGGAGTCAGGGCCGGAACCGAGGATTCCTCTCAGGGGTGACATGTATCTTTGGGTACTTCTGGAGTCTCCCCAGGGGAGTCAGGCCTCGTCTCGAGTGGGGGCATGCACGTGCGCTTTCCTTCCAGGCTGTAGCAGCAATGTCACGCTTCCCGTCGAGTGGATCAAAGGATCTGTGGTTTTCCCTCGAGGCTTTCCCTCGAGGCTTTCCCACAAGGCTGTCCCACGTGCCACAGTGGTGTGAGTCGATCCTCGGCGTGAAAGATGACCCAGTGCAGGGCAAAGAGGTTCCTCTGGAATGGACTGAGACATCTGGGGGACTCTTGGAATGGTGGTACGACCATGGAGTTCCTCTCGCCTTTCCTGTTGAGAGTGCCTCCTCTTGAGATGCGACGGGAACGCTGGGAATTCTTTCCCGTTGAAAGCAGGGAAAGGATCCCTCATCTCGAGCTACGAGGGGGAAACGGGGCTCCTCTGGATGTGGGCGGGACCATCGTGCTTCCTCTCGAGTGGAGACGGGTATGGCGATGTACTTCTTGAGTTGCAGCAAGGGTGTGAAAGACCCTTTCGAAATTCCAGAGGTTAGGTGTCATTAGTCTCCAGACGCCTCATCGGAAATAGGCCTCATCTCACCTGGAAGGGAGAACTTCCTGGATTTTCTCGAGTTGCGGCAGGTGTTCTCGAGTTACGACGGGGACCTCAGGGACCCGCCCTGGTGGCCTCAGGAGAGGCCAGTCCCCATGCGAGTTGCTAGGGGGCCTCTCGGGATTCCTCTCCCGTCGATACCGGGGCCAATAACCTTGTGTGGAGTCAGGGCCCGAACCGAGGATTCCTCTCAGGGGCTGACATGGATCTTTGAGTACTTCTGGAGTCTCCCCAGGGGAGTCAGGCCTCCTCTCGAGTGAGGGCATGCACGTGCGCTTTCCTTCCAGACTGTAGAAGCAATGTCACACTTCCCGTCGCGTGGATCAAAGGATCTGTGGTTTTCCCTCGAGGCTTTCCCTCGACGCTTTCCCACAGGGCTGTCCCACGTGCCACCGTGGTGTGAGTCGATCCTCGGCGTGAAAGATGAGCCAGTGCAGGGCAAAGAGGTTCCTCTGGAATGGACTGAGACATCTGGGGGACTCTTGGAATGGTGGTACGACCATGGAGTTCCTCTCGCCTTTCCTGTTGAGAGTGCCTCCTCTTGAGATGCGACGGGAACGCCGGGAATTCTTTCCCGTTGAAAGCAGGGAAAGGATCCCTCATCTCGAGCTCCGAGGGGGAAACGGGGCTCCTCTGGATGTGGGCGGGACCATCGTGCTTCCTCTCGAGTGGAGACGGGTATGGCGGTGAACTTCTTGAGTTGCAGCAAGGGTGTGAAAGACCCTTTCGAAATTCCAGAGGTTAGGTGTCATTAGTCTCCAGACGCCTCATCGGAAATAGGCCTCATCTCGCCTGGAAGGGAGAACTTCCTGGATTTTCTCGAGTTGCGGCAGGTGTTCTCGAGTTACGACGGGGACCTCAGGGACCCGCCCTGGTGGCCTCAGGAGAGGCCAGTCCCCATGCGAGTTGCTAGGGGGCCTCTCGGGATTCCTCTCCCGTCGATACCGGGGCCAAGAACCTTGTGTGGAGTCAGGGCCCGAACCGAGGATTCCTCTCAGGGGCTGACATGGATCTTTGGGTACTTCTGGAGTCTCCCCAGGGGAGTCAGGCCTCCTCTCGAGTGGGGCCATGCACGTGCGCTTTCCTACCAGGCTGTAGCAGCAATGTCACGCTTCCCGTCGCGTGGATCAAAGGATCTGTGGTTTTCCCTCGAGGCTTTCCCTCGAGGCTTTCCCACAGGGCTGTCCCACGTGCCACCGTGGTGTGAGTCGATCCTCGGCGTGAAAGATGAGCCAGTGCAGGGCAAAGAGGTTCCTCTGGAATGGACTGAGTCATCTGGGGGACTCTTGGAATGGTGGTACGACCATGGAGTTCCTCTCGCCTTTCCTGTTGAGAGTGCCTCCTCTTGAGATGCGACGGGAACGCCGGGAATTCTTTCCCGTTGAAAGCAGGGAAAGGATCCCTCATCTCGAGCTACGAGGGGGAAACGGGGCTCCTCTGGATGTGGGCGGGACCATCGTGCTTCCTCTCGAGTGGAGACGGGTATGGCGGTGAACTTCTTGAGTTGCAGCAAGGGTGTGAAAGACCCTTTCGAAGTTCCAGAGGTTAGGTGTCATTAGTCTCCAGACGCCTCATCGGAAATAGGCCTCATCTCGCCTGCAAGGGAGAAATTCCTGGATTTTCTCGAGTTGCGGCAGGTGTTCTCGAGTTACGACGGGGACCTCAGGGACCCGCCCTGGTTGCCTCAGGAGAGGCCAGTCCCCATGCGAGTTGCTAGGGGGCCTCTCGGGATTCCTCTCCCGTCGATACCGGGGCCAAAAACCTTGTGTGGAGTCAGGGCCGGAAACGAGGATTCCTCTCAGGGGTGACATGTATCTTTGGGTACTTCGGGAGTCTCCCCAGGGGAGTCAGGCCTCGTCTCGAGTGGGGGCATGCACGTGCGCTTTCCTTCCAGGCTGTAGCAGCAATGTCACGCTTCCCGTCGAGTGGATCAAAGGATCTGTGGTTTTCCCTCGAGGCTTTCCCTCGAGGCTTTCCCACTGGGCTGTCCCACGTGCCACCGTGGTGTGAGTCGATCCTCGGCGTGAAAGATGAGCCAGTGCAGGGCAAAGAGGTTCCTCTGGAATGGACTGAGACATCTGGGGGACTCTTGGAATGGTGGTACGACCATGGAGTTCCTCTCGCCTTTCCTGTTGAGAGTGCCTGCTCTTGAGATGCGACGGGAACGCTGGGAATTCTTTCCCGTTGAAAGCAGGGAAAGGATCCCTCATCTCGAGCTACGAGGGGGAAACGGGGCTCCTCTGGATGTGGGCGGGACCATCGTGCTTCCTCTCGAGTGGAGACGGGTATGGCGATGTACTTCTTGAGTTGCAGCAAGGGTGTGAAAGACCCTTTCGAAATTCCAGAGGTTAGGTGTCATTAGTCTCCAGACGCCTCATCGGAAATAGGCCTCATCTCGCCTGGAAGGGAGAACTTCCTGGATTTTCTCGAGTTGCGGCAGGTGTTCTCGAGTTACGACGGGGACCTCAGGGACCCGCCCTGGTGGCCTCAGGAGAGGCCAGTCCCCATGCGAGTTGCTAGGGGGCCTCTCGGGATTCCTCTCCCGTCGATACCGGGGCCAATAACCTTGTGTGGAGTCAGGGCCCGAACCGAGGATTCCTCTCAGGGGCTGACATGGATCTTTGAGTACTTCTGGAGTCTCCCCAGGGGAGTCAGGCCTCCTCTCGATTGGGGGCATGCACGTGCACTTTCCTTCCAGACTGTAGCAGCAATGTCACACTTCCCGTCGCGTGGATCAAAGGATCTGTGGTTTTCCCTCGAGGCTTTCCCTCGAGGCTTTCCCACTGGGCTGTCCCACGTGCCACCGTGGTGTGAGTCGATCCTCGGCGTGAAAGATGAGCCAGTGCAGGGCAAAGAGGTTCCTCTGGAATGGACTGAGCCATCTGGGGGACTCTTGGAATGGTGGTACGACCATGGAGTTCCTCTCGTCTTTCCTGCTGAGAGTGCCTCCTCTTGAGATGCGACGGGAACGCCGTGAATTCTTTCCCGTTGAAAGCAGGGAAAGGATCCCTCATCTCGAGCTCCGAGGGGGAAACGGGGCTCCTCTGGATGTGGGCGGGACCATCGTGCTTCCTCTCGAGTGGAGACGGGTATGGCGGTGAACTTCTTGAGTTGCAGCAAGGGTGTGAAAGACCCTTTCGAAATTCCAGAGGTTAGGTGTCATTAGTCTCCAGAGGCCTCATCGGAAATAGGCCTCATCTCGCCTGGAAGGGAGAACTTCCTGGATTTTCTCGAGTTACGGCAGGTGTTCTCGAGTTACGACGGCGACCTCAGGGACCCGCCCTGGTGGCCTAAGGAGAGGCCAGTCCCCATGCGAGTTGCTAGGGGGCCTCTCGGGATTCCTCTCCCGTCGATACCGGGGCCAAGAACCTTGTGTGGAGTCAGGGCCCGAACCGAGGATTCCTCTCAGGGGCTGACATGGATCTTTGGGTACTTCTGGAGTCTCCCCAGGGGAGTCAGGCCTCGTCTCGAGTGGGGGCATGCACGTGCGCTTTCCTTCCAGACTGTAGCAGCAATGTCACACTTCCCGTCGCGTGGATCAAAGGATCTGTGGTTTTCCCTCGAGGCTTTCCCTCGAGGCTTTCCCACAGGGCTGTCCCACGTGCCACCGTGGTGTGAGTCGATCCTCGGCGTGAAAGATGAGCCAGTGCAGGGCAAAGAGTTTCCTCTGGAATGGACTGAGACATCTGGGGGAGTCTTGGAATGGTGGTACGACCATGGAGTTCCTCTCGCCTTTCCTGTTGAGAGTGCCTCCTCTTGAGATGCGACGGGAACGCCGGGAATTCTTTCCCGTTGAAAGCAGGGAAAGGATCCCTCATCTCGAGCTCCGAGGGGGAAACGGGGCTCCTCTGGATGTGGGCGGGACCATCGTGCTTCCTCTCGAGTGGAGACGGGTATGGCGGTGAACTTCTTGAGTTGCAGCAAGGGTGTGAAAGACCCTTTCGAAATTACAGAGGTTAGGTGTCATTAGTCTCCAGACGCCTCATCGGAAATAGGCCTCATCTCGCCTGGAAGGGAGAACTTCCTGGATTTTCTCGAGTTATGGAAGGTGTTCTCGAGTTACGACGGGGACCTCAGGGACCCGCCCTGGTGGCCAAAGAGAGGCCAGTCCCCATGCGAGTTGCTAGGGGGCCTCTCGGGATTCCTCTCCCGTCGATACCGGGGCCAAGAACCTTGTGTGGAGTCAGGGCCCGAACCGAGGATTCCTCTCAGGGGCTGACATGGATCTTTGGGTACTTCTGGAGTCTCCCCAGGGGAGTCAGGCCTCGTCTCGAGTGGGGGCATACACGTGTGCTTTCCTTCCAGGCTGTAGCAGCAATGTCACGCTTCCCGTCGCGTGGATCAAAGGATCTGTGGTTTTCCCTCGAGGCTTTCCCTCGAGGCTTTCCCACAGGGCTGTCCCACGTGCCACCGTGGTGTGAGTCGATCCTCGGCGTGAAAGATGAGCCAGTGCAGGGCAAAGAGGTTCCTCTGGAATGGACTGAGACATCTGGGGGAGTCTTGGAATGGTGGTACGACCATGGAGTTCCTCTCGCCTTTCCTGTTGAGAGTGCCTCCTCTTGAGATGCGACGGGAACGCCGGGAATACTTTCCCGTTGAAAGCAGGGAAAGGATCCCTCATCTCGAGCTCCGAGGGGGAAACGGGGCTCCTCTGGATGTGGGCGGGACCATCGTACTTCCTCTCGAGTGGAGACGGGTATGGCGGTGAACTTCTTGAGTTGCAGCAAGGGTGTGAAAGACCCTTTCGAAGTTCCAGAGGTTAGGTGTCATTAGTCTCCAGACGCCTCATCGGAAATAGGCCTCATCTCGCCTGGAAGGGAGAACTTCCTGGATTTTCTCGAGTTGCGGCAGGTGTTCTCGAGTTACGACGGGGACCTCAGGGACCCGCCCGGGTGGCCTCAAGAGAGGCCAGTCCCCATGCGAGTTGCTAGGGGGCCTCTCGGGATTCCTCTCCCGTCGATACCGGGGCCAAAAACCTTGTGTGGAGTCAGGGCCGGGACCGAGGATTCCTCTCAGGGGTGACAAGGATCTTTGGGTACTTCTGGAGTCTCCCCAGGGGAGTCAGGCCTCCTCTCGAGTGGGGGCATGCACGTGCGCTTTCCTTCCAGGCTGTAGCAGCAATGTCACGCTTCCCGTCGCGTGGATCAAAGGATCTGTGGTTTTCCCTCGAGGCTTTCCCTCGAGGCTTTCCCACAGGGCTGTCCCACGTGCCACCGTGGTGTGAGTCGATCCTCGGCGTGAAAGATGAGCCAGTGCAGGGCAAAGAGGTTCCTCTGGAATGGACTGAGTCATCTGGGGGACTCTTGGAATGGTGGTACGACCATGGAGTTCCTCTCGCCTTTCCTGTTGAGAGTGCCTCCTCTTGAGATGCGACGGGAACGCCGGGAATTCTTTCCCGTTGAAAGCAGGGAAAGGATCCCTCATCTCGAGCTACGAGGGGGAAACGGGGCTCCTCTGGATGTGGGCGGGACCATCGTGCTTCCTCTCGAGTGGAGACGGGTATGGCGGTGAACTTCTTGAGTTGCAGCAAGGGTGTGAAAGACCCTTTCGAAGTTCCAGAGGTTAGGTGTCATTAGTCTCCAGACGCCTCATCGGAAATAGTCCTCATCTCGCCTGCAAGGGAGAACTTCCTGGATTTTCTCGAGTTGCGGCAGGTGTTCTCGAGTTACGACGGGGACCTCAGGGACCCGCCCTGGTTGCCTCAGGAGAGGCCAGTCCCCATGCGAGTTGCTAGGGGGCCTCTCGGGATTCCTCTCCCGTCGATACCGGGGCCAAAAACCTTGTGTGGAGTCAGGGCCGGAACCGAGGATTCCTCTCAGGGGTGACATGTATCTTTGGTTACTTCTGGAGTCTCCCCAGGGGAGTCAGGCCTCGTCTCGAGTGGGGGCATGCACGTGCGCTTTCCTTCCAGGCTGTAGCAGCAATGTCACGCTTCCCGTCGAGTGGATCAAAGGATCTGTGGTTTTCCCTCGAGGCTTTCCCTCGAGGCTTTCCCACAAGGCTGTCCCACGTGCCACCGTGGTGTGAGTCGATCCTCGGCGTGAAAGATGAGCCCGTGCAGGGCAAAGAGGTTCCTCTGGAATGGACTGAGACTTCTGGGGGACTCTTGGAATGGTGGTACGACCATGGAGTTCCTCTCGCCTTTCCTGTTGAGAGTGCCTCCTCTTGAGATGCGACGGGAACGCTGGGAATTCTTTCCCGTTGAAAGCCGGGAAAGGATCCCTCATCTCGAGCTACGAGGGGGAAACGGGGCTCCTCTGGATGTGGGCGGGACCATCGTGCTTCCTCTCGAGTGGAGACGGGTATGGCGATGTACTTCTTGAGTTGCAGCAAGGGTGTGAAAGACCCTTTCGAAATTCCAGAGGTTAGGTGTCATTAGTCTCCAGACGCCTCTTCGGAAATAGGCCTCATCTCACCTGGAAGGGAGAACTTCCTGGATTTTCTCGAGTTGCGGCAGGTGTTCTCGAGTTACGACGGGGACCTCAGGGACCCGCCCTGGTGGCCTCAGGAGAGGCCAGTCCCCATGCGAGTTGCTAGGGGGCCTCTCGGGATTCCTCTCCCGTCGATACCGGGGCCAAAAACCTTGTGTGGAGTCAGGGCCGGGACCGAGGATTCCTCTCAGGGGTGACATGGATCTTTGGGTACTTCTGGAGTCTCCCCAGGGGAGTCAGGCCTCCTCTCGAGTGGGGCCATGCACGTGCGCTTTCCTACCAGGCTGTAGCAGCAATGTCACGCTTCCCGTCGCGTGGATCAAAGGATCTGTGGTTTTCCCTCGAGGCTTTCCCTCGAGGCTTTCCCACAGGGCTGTCCCACGTGCCACCGTGGTGTGAGTCGATCCTCGGCGTGAAAGATGAGCCAGTGCAGGGCAAAGAGTTTCCTCTGGAATGGACTGAGACATCTGGGGGAGTCTTGGAATGGTGGTACGACCATGGAGTTCCTCTCGCCTTTCCTGTTGAGAGTGCCTCCTGTTGAGATGCGACGGGAACGCCGGGAATTCTTTCCCGTTGAAAGCAGGGAAAGGATCCCTCATCTCGAGCTACGAGGGGGAAACGGGGCTCCTCTGGATGTGGGCGGGACCATCGTGCTTCCTCTCGAGTGGAGACGGGTATGGCGGTGAACTTCTTGAGTTGCAGCAAGGGTGTGAAAGACCCTTTCGAAGTTCCAGAGGTTAGGTGTCATTAGTCTCCAGACGCCTCATCGGAAAAAGGCCTCATCTCGCCTGCAAGGGAGAACTTCCTGGATTTTCTCGAGTTGCGGCAGGTGTTCTCGAGTTACTACGGGGACCTCAGGGACCCGCCCTGGTTGCCTCAGGAGAGGCCAGTCCCCATGCGAGTTGCTAGGGGGCCTCTCGGGATTCCTCTCCCGTCGATACCGGGGCCAAAAACCTTGTTTGGAGTCAGGGCCGGAACCGAGGGTTCGTCTCAGGGGCTGACATGGATCTTTGGGTACTTCTGGAGTCTCCCCACTGGAGCCAGGCCTCGTTTCGAGTGGGGGCATGCACGAGCGCTTTTCTTCCAGGCTGTAGCAGCAATGTCACGCTTACCTTCGCGTGGATCAAAGGATCTGTGGTTTTCCCTCGAGGCTTTCCCTCGAGGCTTTCCCACAGGGCTGTCCCACTTGCCACCGTGGTGTGAGTCGATCCTCGGCGTGAAAGATGAGCCAGTGCAGGGCAAAGAGGTTCCTCTGGAATGGACTGAGACATCTGGGGGATTCTTGGAATGGTGGTACGACCATAGAGTTCCTCTCGCCTTTCCTGTTGAGAGTGCCTCCTCTTGAGATGCGAGGGGAATGCCGGGAATTCTTTCCCGTTGAAAGCAGGGAAAGGATCCCTCATCTCGAGCTACGAGGGGGAAACGGGGCTCCTCTGGATATGGGCGGGACCATCGTGCTTCCTCTCGAGTGGAGACGGGTATGGCGGTGAACTTCTTGAGTTGCAGCAAGGGTGTGAAAGACCCTTTCGAAGTTCCAGAGGTTAGGTGTCATTACTCTCCAGACGCCTCATCGGAAATAGGCCTCATCTCGCCTGCAAGGGAGAACTTCCTGGATTTTCTCGAGTTGCGGCAGGTGTTCTCGAGTTACGACGGGGACCTCAGGGACCCGCCATGGTGGCCTCAGGAAAGGCCAGTCCCCATGAGAGTTGCTAGGGGGCCTCTCAGGATTCCTCTCCCGTCGATACCGGGGCCAAAAACCTTGTGTGGAGTCAGGGCCGGAACCGAGGTTTTCTCTCAGGGGTGACATGGAACTTTGGGTATTTCTGGAGTCTCCCCAGGGGAGTCAGGCCTCGTCTCGAGTGGGGGCATGCACGTGCGCTTTCCTTCCAGGCTGTAGCAGCAATGTCACGCTTCCCGTCGCGTGGATCAAAGGATCTGTGGTTTTCCCTCGAGGCTTTCCCACAGGGCTGCCCACGTGCCATCGTGGTGTGAGTCGATCCTCGGCGTGAAAGATGAGCCAGTGCAGGGCAAAGAGGTTCCTCTGGAATGGACTGAGACATCTGGGGGACTCTTGGAATGGTGGTACGACCATGGAGTTCCTCTCGCCTTTCCTGTTGAGAGTGCCTCCTCTTGAGATGCGACGGGAACGCCGGGAATTCTTTCCCGTTGAAAGCAGGGAAAGGATCCCTCATCTCGAGCTACGAGGGGGAAACGGGGCTCCTCTGGATGTGGGCGGGACCATCGTGCTTCCTCTCGAGTGGACACGGGTATGTCGGTGAACTTCTTGAGTTGCAGCAAGGGTGTGAAAGACCCTTTCGAAGTTCCAGAGGTTAGGTGTCATTAGTCTCCAGACGCCTCATTGGAAATAGGCCTCATCTCGCCTGGAAGGGAGAACTTCCTGGATTTTCTCGAGTTGCGGCAGGTGTTCTCGAGTTACGACGGGGACCTCAGGGACCCGCCCTGGTGGCCTCAGGAGAGGCCAGTCCCCATGCGAGTTGCTAGGGGGCCTCTCGGGATTCCTCTCCCGTCGATACTGGGGCCAAAAACCTTGTGTGGAGTCAGGGCCAGAACCGAGGATTCCTCTCAGGGGCTGACATGGATCTTTGGGTACTTCTAGAGTCTCCCGAGGGTAGTCAGGCCTCATCTCGAGTGGGGGCATGCACGTGCGCTTTCCTTCCATGCTGTAGCAGCAATGTCACGCTTCACGTCGCGTGGATCAAAGGATCTGTTGTTTTCCCTCGAGGCTTTCCCTCGAGGCTTTCCCACAGGGCTGTCCCACGTGCCACCGCGGTGTGAGTCGATCCTCGGCGTGAAAGATGAGCCAGCGCAGGGCAAAGAGGTTCCTCTGGAATGGACTGAGACATCTGGGGGACTCTTGGAATGGTGGTACGACCATGGAGTTCATCTCGCCTTTCCTGTTGAGAGTGCCTCCTCTTGAGATGCGACGGGAATGCCGGGAATTCTTTCCCGTTGAAAGCAGGGAAAGGATCCCTCATCTCGAGCTACGAGGGGGAAACGGGGCTCCTCTGGATGTGGGCGGGACCATCGTGCTTTCTCTCGTGTGGAGACGGGTATGGCGGTAAACTTCTTGAGTTGCAGCAAGGGTGTGAAAGACCCTTTCGAAGTTCCAGAGGTTAGGTGTCATTAGTCTCCAGACGCCTCATCGGAAATAGGCCTCATCTAGCCTGGAAGGGAGAACTTCCTGGATTTTCTCGAGGTGCGGCAGGTGTTCTCGTGTTACGACGGGTACCACAGTGACCCGCCCTGATGGCCTCAGGAGAGGCCAGTCCCCATGCGAGTTGCTAGGGGGCCTCTCGGGATTCCTCTCCCGTCGACACCGGGGCCAAAAACCTTGTGTGGAGTCAGGGCCAGAACCGAGGATTCCTCTCAGGGGCTGACATGGATCTTTGGGTACTTCTAGAGTCTCCCCAGGGGAGTCAGGCCTCGTCTCGAGTGGGGGCATGCACGTGCGCTTTCCTTCCATGCTGTAGCAGCAATGTCACGCTTCCCGTCGCGTGGATCAAATGATCTGTGGTTTTCTCTCGAGGCTTTCCCTCGAGGCTTTCCCACAGGGCTGTCCCACGTGCCACCGTGGTGTGAGTCGATCCTCGGCGTGAAAGATGAGCCAGTGCAGGGCAAAGAGGTTCCTCTGGAATGGACTGAGACATCTGAGGGACTCTTGGAATGGTGGTACGACCATGGAGTTCCTCTCGCCTTTCCTGTTGAGAGTGCCTCCTCTTGAGATGCGACGGGAATGCAGGGAATTCTTTCCCGTTGAAAGCAGGGAAAGGATCCCTCATCTCGAGCTACCAGGGGGAAACGGGGCTCCTCTGGATGTGGGCGGGAACATCGTGCTTCCTCTCGAGTGGAGACGGGTATGGCGTTGAACTTCTTGAGTTGCAGCAAGGGTGTGAAAGACCCGTTCGAAGTTCCAGAGGTTAGGTGTCATTAGTCTCCAGACGCCTCATCGGAAATAGGCCTCATCTCGCCTGGAAGGGAGAACTTCCTGGATTTTCTCGAGTTGCGGCAGGTGTTCTCGAGTTACGACGGGGACCTCAGGGACCCGCCCTGGTGGCCTCAGGAGAGGCCAGTCCCCATGCGAGTTGCTAGGGGGCCTCTCGGGATTCCTCTCCCGTCGATACCGGGGCAAAAACCTTGTGTGGAGTCAGGGCCGGAACCGAGGATTCCTCTCAGGGGCTGACATGGATCTTTGGGTACTTCTGGAGTCTCCCAGAGGAGTCAGGCCTCGTCTCGAGTGGGGGCATGCACGTGCGCTTTCCTTCCAGGCTGTAGCAGCAATGTCAAGCTCCTGTCGCGTGGATCAAAGGATCTGTGGTTTTCCCTCGAGGCTTTCCCTCGAGGCTTTACCACAGGGCTGTCCCACGTGCCACCGTGGTGTGAGTCAATCCTCGGCGTGAAAGATGAGCCAGTGCAGGGCAAAGAGGTTCCTCTGGAATGGACTGAGACATCTGGGGGACTCTTGGAATGGTGGTACGACCATGGAGTTCCTCTCGCCTTTCCTGTTGAGAGTGCCTCCTCTTGAGATGCGACGGGAATGCCGGGAATTCTTTCCCGTTGAAAGCAGGGAAAGGATCCCTCATCTCAAGCTACGAGGGGGAAACGGGGCTCCTCTGGATGTGGGCGGGACCATCGTGCTTCCTCTCGTGTGGAAACGGGTTTGGCGGTAAACTTCTTGAGTTGCAGCAAGGGTGTGAAAGACCCTTTCGAAGTTCCAGAGGTTAGGTGTCATTAGTCTCCAGACGCCTCATCGGAAATAGGCCTCATCTCGCCTGGAAGGGAGAACTTCCTGGATTTTCTCGAGTTGCGGCAGGTGTTCCCGAGTTACGACGGGGACCTCAGGGACCCGCCCTGGTGGCCTCAGGAGAGGCCAGTCCCCATGCGAGTTGCTAGGGGGCCTCTCGGGATTCCTCTCCCGTCGATACCGGGGCCAAAAACCTTGTGTGGAGTCAGGGCCGGAACCGAGGATTCCTCTCAGGGGCTGACATGGATCTTTGGGTACTTCTGGAGTCTCCCCAGGGGAGTCAGGCCTCGTCTCGAGTGGGGGCATGCACGTGTGCTTTCCTTCCAGGCTGTAGCAGCAATGTCACGCTTCCCGTCGCGTTGATCAAAGGATCTGTGGTTTTCCCTCGAGGCTTTCCCTCGAGGCTTTCCCACAGGGCTCTCCCACGTGCCACCGTGGTGTGAGTCGATCCTCGGCGTGAAAGATGAGCCATTGCAGGGCAAAGAGGTTCCTCTGGAATGGACTGAGACATCTGGGGGACTCTTGGAATGGTGGTACGACCATGGAGTTCCTCTCGCCTTTCCTGTTGAGAGTGCCTCCTCTTGAGATCCGACGGGAACGCCGGGAATTCTTTCCCGTTGAAAGCAGGGAAAGGATCCCTCATCTCGAGCTACGAGGGGGAAACGGGGCTCCTCTGGATGTGGGCGGGACCATCGTGCTTCCGCTCGAGTGGAGACGGGTATGGCGGTGAACTTCTTGAGTTGCAGCAAGGGTGTGAAAGACCCTTTCGAAGTTCCAGAGGTTAGGTGTCATTAGTCTCCAGACGCCTCATCGGAAATAGGCCTCATCTCGCCTG
This sequence comes from Capricornis sumatraensis, assembly GCF_032405125.1. Lineage (NCBI taxonomy): Eukaryota > Metazoa > Chordata > Mammalia > Artiodactyla > Bovidae > Capricornis > Capricornis sumatraensis. The sequence goes on along the minus strand of NW_027184617.1, from coordinate 1,920,255 downwards.
GAAGGGAGAACTTCCTGGATTTTCTCGAGTTGCGGCAGGTGTTCTCGAGTTACGACGGGGACCTCAGGGACCCGCCCTGGTGGCCTCAGGAGAGGCCAGTCCCCATGCGAGTTGCTAGGGGGCCTCTCGGGATTCCTCTCCCGTCGATACCGGGGCCAAAAACCTTGTGTGGAGTCAGGGCCGGAACCGAGGATTCCTCTCAGGGGCTGACATGGATCTTTGGGTACTTCTGGAGTCTCCCCAGGGGAGTCAGGCCTCGTCTCGAGTGGGGGCATGCACGTGCGCTTTCCTTTCAGGCTGTAGCAGCAATGTCACGCTTCCCGTCGCGTGGATCAAATGATCTGTGGTTTTCCCTCGAGGCTTTCCCTCGAGGCTTTCCCACAGGGCTGTCCCACGTGCCACCGTGGTGTGAGTCGATCCTCGGCGTGAAAGATAAGCCAGTGCAGGGCAAAGGGGTTCCTCTGGAATGGACTGAGACATCTGGGGGACTCTTGGAATGGTGGTACGACCATGGAGTTCCTCTCGCCTTTCCTGTTGAGAGTGCCTCCTCTTGAGATGCGACGGGAACGCCGGGAATTCTTTCCCGTTGAAAGCAGGGAAAGTATCCCTCATCTCGAGCTCCGAGGGGGAAACGGGGCTCCTCTGGATGTGGGCGGGACCATCGTGCTTCCTCCCGAGTGGACACGGGTATGGCGGTGAACTTCTTTAGTTGCAGCAAGGGTGTGAAAGACCCTTTCGAAGTTCCAGAGGTTAGGTGTCATTAGTCTCCAGACGCCTCATCGGAAATAGGCCTCATCTCGCCTGGAAGGGAGAACTTCCTGGATTTTCTCGAGTTGCGGCAGGTGTTCTCGAGTTACGACGGGGACCTCAGGGACCCGCCCTTGTGGCCTCAGGAGAGGCCAGTCCCCATGCGAGTTGCTAGGGGGCCTCTCGGGATTCCTCTCCCGTCGATACCGGGGCCAAAATCCTTGTGTGGAGTCAGGGCCGGATCCGAGGATTCCTCTCAGGGGCTGACATGGATCTTTGGGTACTTCTGGAGTCTCCCCAGGGGAGTCAGGCCTCGTCTCGAGTGGGGGCATGCACGTGTGCTTTCCTTCCAGGCTGTAGCAGCAATGTCACGCTTCCCGTCGCGTGGATCAAAGGATCTCTGGTTTTCCCTCGAGGCTTTCCCTCGAGGCTTTCCCACAGGGCTGTCCCACGTGCCACCGTGGTGTGAGTCGATCCTCGGCGTGAAAGATGAGCCAGTGCAGGGCAAAGAGGTTCCTCTGGAATGGACTGAGACATCTGGGGGACTCTTGGAATGGTGGTACGACCATGGAGTTCCTCTCGCCTTTCCTGTTGAGAGTGCCTCCTCTTGAGATGCGCCGGGAACGCCGGGAATTCTTTCCCGTTGAAAGCAGGGAAAGGATCCCTCTTCTCGAGCTACGAGGGGTAAACAGGGCTCCTCTGGATGTGGGCGGGACCATCGTGCTTCCTCTCGAGTGGAGACGGGTATGGCGGTGAACTTCTTGAGTTGCAGCAATGGTGTGAAAGACCCTTTCGAAGTTCCAGAGGTTAGGTGTCATTAGTCTCCAGAAGCCTCATCGGAAATAGGCCTCATCTAGCCTGGAAGGGAGAACTTCCTGAATTTTCTCGAGGTGCGGCAGGTGTTCTCGAGTTACGACGGGTACCACAGGGACCCGCCCTGATGGCCTCAGGAACGGCCAGTCTCCATGCGAGTTGCTAGGGGGCCTCTCGGGATTCCTCTCCCGTCGATACCGGGGCCAAAAACCTTGTGTGGAGTCAGGGCCGGAACCGAGGATTCCTCTCAGGGGCTGACATGGATCTTTGGGTACTTCTAGAGTCTCCCCAGGGGAGTCAGGCCTCGTCTCGAGTGGGGGCATGCACGTGCGCTTTCCTTCCAGGCTGTAGCAGCAATGTCACGCTTCCCGTCTTGTGGATCAAAGGATCTGTGGTTTTCCCTCGAGGCTTTCCCTCGAGGCTTTCCCACAGGGCTGTCCCACGTGCCACCGTTGTGTGTGTCGATCCTCGGCGTGAAAGATGAGCCAGTGCAGGGCAAAGAGGTTCCTCTGGAATGGACTGAGACATCTGGGGGACTCCTGGAATGGTGGTACGACCATGGAGTTCCTCTCGCCTTTCCTGTTGAGAGTGCCTCCTCTTGAGATGCGACGGGAATGCCGGGAATTCTTTCCCGTTGAAAGCAGGGAAAGGATCCCTCATCTCGAGCTCCGAGGGGGAAACGGGGCTCCTCTGGATGTGGGCGGGACCATCGTGCTTTCTCTCGTGTGGAGACGGGTATGGCGGTAAACTTCTTGAGTTGCATCAAGGGTGTGAAAGACCCTTTCGAAGTTCCAGAGTTTAGGTGTCATTAGTCTCCAGACGCCTCATCGGAAATAGGCCTCATCTCGCCTGGAAGGGAGAACTTCCCGGATTTTCTCGAGGTGCGGCCGGTGTTCTCGAGTTAAGACGGGGATCTCAGGGACCCGCCCTTGTGGCCTCAGGAGAGGCCAGTCCCCATGCAAGTTGCTAGGGGGCCTCTCGAGATTCCTCTCCCGTCGATACCGGGGCCAAAATCCTTGTGTGGAGTCAGGGCCGGAACCGAGGATTCCTCTCAGGGGCTGACATGGATCTTTGGGTACTTCTGGAGTCTCCCCAGGGGAGTCAGGCCTCGTCTCGAGTGGGGGCATGCACGTGTGCTTTCCTTCCAGGCTGTAGCAGCAATGTCACGCTTCCCGTCGCGTGGATCAAAGGATCTCTGGTTTTCCCTCGAGGCTTTCCCTCGAGGCTTTCCCACAGGGCTGTTCCACGTGCCACCGTGGTGTGAGTCGATCCTCGGCGTGAAAGATGAGCCAGTGCAGGGCAAAGAGGTTCCTCTGGAATGGACTGAGACATCTGGGGGACTCTTGGAATGGTGGTACGACCATGGAGTTCCTCTCGCCTTTCCTGTTGAGAGTGCCTCCTCTTGAGATGCGCCGGTAACGCCGGGAATTCTTTCCCGTTGAAAGCAGGGAAAGGATCCCTCTTCTCGAGCTACGAGGGGGAAACAGGGCTCCTCTGGATGTGGGCGGGACCATCGTGCTTCCTCTCGAGTGGAGACGGGTATGGCGGTGAACTTCTTGAGTTGCAGCAAGGGTGTGAAAGACCCTTTCGAAGTTCCAGAGGTTAGGTGTCATTAGTCTCCAGAAGCCTCATCGGAAATAGGCCTCATCTAGCCTGGAAGGGAGAACTTCCTGAATTTTCTCGAGGTGCGGCAGGTGTTCTCGAGTTACGACGGGTACCACAGGGACCCTCCTTGATGGCCTCAGGAACGGCCAGTCTCCATGCGAGTTGCTAGGGGGCCTCTCGGGATTCCTCTCCCGTCGATACCGGGGCCAAAAACCTTGTGTGGAGTCAGGGCCGGAACCGAGGATTCCTCTCAGGGGCTGACATGGATCTTTGGGTACTTCTAGAGTCTCCCCAGGGGAGTCAGGCCTCGTCTCGAGTGGGGGCATGCACGTGCGCTTTCCTTCCAGGCTGTAGCAGCAATGTCACGCTTCCCGTCTTGTGGATCAAAGGATCTGTGGTTTTCCCTCGATGCTTTCCCTCGAGGCTTTCCCACAGGGCTGTCCCACGTGCCACCGTGGTGTGAGTCGATCCTCGGCGTGAAAGATGAGCCAGTGCAGGGCAAAGAGGTTCCTCTGGAATGGACTGAGACATCTGGGGGACTCTTGGAATGGTGGTACGACCATGGAGTTCCTCTCGCCTTTCCTGTTGAGAGTGCCTCCTCTTGAGATGCGACGGGAATGCCGGGAATTCTTTCCCGTTGAAAGCAGGGAAAGGATCCCTCATCTCGAGCTCCGAGGGGGAAACGGGGCTCCTCTGGATGTGGGCGGGACCATCGTGCTTTCTCTCGTGTGGAGACGGGTATGGCGGTAAACTTCTTGAGTTGCAGCAAGGGTGTGAAAGACCCTTTCGAAGTTCCAGAGGTTAGGTGTCATTAGTCTCCAGACGCCTCATCGGAAATAGGCCTCATCTCGCCTGGAAGGGAGAACATCCCGGATTTTCTCGAGGTGCGGCCGGTGTTCTCGAGTTACGACGGGGACCTCAGGGACCCGCCCTGGTGGCCTCAGGAGAGGCCAGTCCCCATGCAAGTTGCTAGGGGGCCTCTCGGGATTCCTCTCCCGTCGACACCGGGTCCAAAATCCTTGTGTGGAGTCAGGGCTGGAACCGAGGATTCCTCTCAGGAGCTGACATGGATCTTTGGGTACTTCTGGAGTCCCACCAGGGGAGTCAGGCCTCTTCTCGATTGGGGGCATGCACGTGTGCTTTCCTTCCAGGCTGTAGCAGCAATGTCACGCTTCCCGTCGCGTGGATCAAAGGATCTGTGGTTTTCCCTCGAGGCTTTCCAGCAGGGCTGTCCCACGTGCCACGGTGGTGTGAGTCGATCCTCGGCGTGAAAGATGAGCCAGTGCAGGGCAAAGAGGTTCCTCTGGAATGGACTGAGACATCTGGGGGACTCTTGGAATGGTGGTACGACCCTGGAGTTCCTCTCGCCTTTCCTGTTGAGAGTGCCTCCTCTTGAGATGCGACGGGAACGCCGGGAATTCTTTCCCGTTGAAAGCAGGGAAAGGATCCCACATCTGGAGCTTCGAGGGGGAAACGGGGCTCCTCTGGATGTGGGCGGGACCATCGTGCTTCCTCTCGAGTGGAGACGGGTATGGCGGTGAACTTCTTGAGTTGCAGCAAGGGTGTGAAAGACCCTTTCGAAGTTCCTGAGTTTAGGTGTCATTAGTCTCCAGACGCCTCATCGGAAATACGCCTCATCTCGCCTGGAAGGGAGAACTTCCTGGATTTTCTTGAGTTGCGGCAGGTGTTCTCGAGTTATGACGGGGACCTCAGGGACACGCCCTGGTGGCCTCAGGAGAGGCCAGTCCCCATGCGAGTTGCTAGGGGGCCTCTCGGGATTCCTCTCCCGTCGATACCGGGGCCAAAAACCTTGTGTGGAGTCAGGGCCGGAACCGAGGATTCCTCTCAGGGGTGATATGGATCTTTGGGTACTTCTGGAGTCTCCCCAGGGGAGTCAGGCCTCGTCTCGAGTGGGGGCATGCACGTGCGCTTTCCTTCCAGGCTGTAGCAGCAATGTCACGCTTCCCGTCGCGTGCATCAAAGGATCTGTGGTTTTCCCTCGAGGCTTTCCCTCGAGGCTTTCCCGCAGGGCTGTCCGACGTTCCACCGTGGTGTGAGTCGATCCTCGGCGTGAAAGATGAGCCAGGGCAGGGCAAAGAGGTTCCTCTGGAATGGACTGAGACATCTGGGGGACTCTTGGAATGGTGGTACGACCATGGAGTTCCTCTCGCCTTTCCTGTTGAGAGTGCCTCCTCTTGAGATGCGACGGGAACGCCGGGAATTCTTTCCCGTTGAAAGCAGGGAAAGGATCCCTCATCTCGAGCTACGAGGGGGAAACGGGGCTCCTCTGGATGTGGGTGGGACCATCGTGCTTCCTCTCGAGTGGAGACGGGTATGGCGGTGAACTTCTTGAGTTGCAGCAAGGGTGTGAAAGACCCTTTCGAAGTTCCAGAGGTTACGTGTCAGTCTCCAGATGCCTCATCGGAAATAGACCTCATCTCGCCTGGAAGGGAGAACTTCCTGGATTTTCTCGAGGTGCGGCAGGTGTTCTCGAGTTACGACGGGTACCAAAGGGACCCGCCCTGATGGCCTCAGGAGAGGCCAGTCCCCATGCGAGTTGCTAGGGGGCCTCTCGAGATTCCTCTCCCGTCGATACTAGGGCCAAAAACCTTGTGTGGAGTCAGGGCCGGAACCGAGGATTCCTCACAGGGGTGACATGGATCTTTGGGTACTTCTGGAGTCTCCCCAGGGGAGTCAGGCCTCGTCTCGAGTGGGGGCATGCACGTGCCCTTTCCTTCCAGGCTGTAGCAGCAATGTCACGGTTCCCGTCGCGTGCATCAAAGGATCTGTGGTTTTCCCTCGAGGCTTTCCCTCGAGGCTTTCCCGCAGGGCTGTCCCACGTGCCACCGTGGTGTGAGTCGATCCTCGGCGTCAAAGATGAGCCAGTGCAGGGCAAAGAGGTTCCTCTGGAATGGACTGAGACATCTGGGGGACTCTTGGAATGGTGGTACGACATTGGAGTTCCTCTCGCCTTTCCTGTTGAGAGTGCCTCCTCTTGAGATGCGACGGGAACGCCGGGAATTCTTTCCCGTTGAAAGCAGGGAAAGGATCCCTCATCTCGAGCTCCGAGGGGGAAACGGGGCTCCTCTGGATGTGGGCGGGTCCATCGTGCTTCCTCTCGAGTGGAGACGGGTATGGCGGTGAACTTCTTGAGTTGCAGCAAGGGTGTGAAAGACCCTTTCGAAGTTCCAGAGGTTAGGTGTCATTAGTCTCCAGACGCCTCATCGGAAATAGGCCTCATCTCGCCTGGAAGGGAGAACTTCCTGGATTTTCTCGAGTTGGGGCCGGTGTTCTCGAGTTACGACGGGGATCTCAGGGACCCGCCCTGGTGGCCTCAAGAACAGCCAGTCCCCATGCGAGTTGCTAGGGGGCCTCTCGGGATTCCTCTCCCGTCGATACCGGGGCCAAAAACCTTGTGTGGAGTCAGGGCCGGAACCGAGGATTCCTCTCAGGGGCTGACATGGATCTTTGGGTACTTCTGGAGCCTCCCCAGGGGATTCAGGCCTCGTCTCGAGTGGGGGCATGCACGTGCGCTTTCCTTCCAGGCTGTAGCAGCAATGTCACGCTTCCCGTCGCGTGGATCAAAGGATCTGTGGTTTTCCCTCGAGGCTTTCCCTCGAGGCTTTCCCACATGGCTGTGCCACGTGCCACCGTGGTGTGAGTCGATCCTCGACGTGAAAGATGAGCCAGTGCAGGGCAAAGAGGTTCCTCTGGAATGGATTGAGACATCTGGGGGACTCTTGGAATGGTGGTACGACCATGGAGTTCCTCTCGCCTTTCCTGTTGAGAGTGCCTCCTCTTGAGATGCGACGGGAACGCCGGGAATTCTTTCCCGTTGAAAGCAGGGAAAGGATCCCTCATCTCGAGCTACGAGGGGGAAACGGGGCTCCTCTGGATGTGGGTGGGACCATCGTGCTTCCTCTCGAGTGGAGACGGGTATGGCGGTGAACTTCTTGAGTTGCAGCAACTGTGTGAAAGACCCTTTCGAAGTTCCAGAGGTTAGGTGTCATTAGTCTCCAGACGCCTCATCGGAAATAGGCCTCATCTCGCCTGCAAGGGAGAACTTCCTTGATTTTCTCGAGTTGCGGTAGGTGTTCTCGAGTTACGACGGGGACCTCAGGGACCCGCCCTGGTTGCCTCAAGAGGCCAGTCCCCATGCGATTTGCTACGGGGCCTCTCGGGATTCCTCTCCCGTCGATACCGGGGCCAAAAACCTTGCGTGGAGTCAGGGCCGTAACCGAGGATTCCTCTCAGGGGCTGACATGGATCTTTGGGTACTTCTGGAGTCTCCCCAGGGGAGTCAGGCCTCGTCTCGAGTGGGGGCATGCACGTGCGCTTTCCTTCCAGGCTGTAGCAGCAATGTCACGCTTCCCGTGGCGTGGATCAAAGGATCTGTGGTTTTCCCTCGAGGCTTTCCCACAGGGCTGTCCCACGTGCCACCGTGGTTTGAGTCGATCCTCGTCGTGAAAGATGAGCCAGTGCAGGGCAAAGAGGTTCCTCTGGAATGGACTGAGACATCTGGGGGACTCTTGGAATGGTGGTACGACCATGGAGTTCCTCTCGCCTTTCCTGTTGAGAGTGCCTCCTCTTGAGATGCGACGGGAACGCTGGGAATTCTTTCCCGTTGAAAGCAGGGAAAGGATCCCTCATCTCGAGCTACGAGGGGGAAACGGGGCTCCTCTGGATGTGGGCGGGACCATCGTGCTTCCTCTCGAGTGGAGACGGGTATGGCGGTGAACTTCTTGAGTTGCAGCAAGGTTGTGAAAGACCCTTTCGAATTTCCAGAGGTTAGGTGTCATTAGTCTCCAGACGCCTCATCGGAAATAGGCCTCATCTCGCCTGGAAGGGAGAACTTCCTGGATTTTCTCGAGTTGCGGCAGGTGTTCTCGAGTTACGACGGGGACCTCAGGGACCCGCTCTGGTGGCCTCAGGAGAAGCCAGTCCCCATGCGAGGTGCTAGGGGGCCTATCGGGATTCCTCTCCCGTCGATACCGGGGCCAAAAACCTTGTGTGCAGTCAGGGCCGGAACCGAGGATTCCTCTCAGGGGCTGACATGGATCTTTGGGTACTTCTGGAGTCTCCCCAGGGGAGTCAGGCCTCGTCTCGAGTGGGGGCATGCACGTGCGCTTTCCTTCCAGGCTGTAGCAGCAATGTCACGCTTCCCGTCGCGTGGATCAAAGGATCTGTGGTTTTCCCTCGAGGCTTTCCCACAGGGCTGTCCCACGTGCCACCGTGGTGTGAGTCGATCCTCGGCGTGAAAGATGAGCCAGTGCAGGGCAAAGAGGTTCCTCTGGAATGGACTGAGACATCTGGGGGACTCTTGGAATGGTGGTACGACCATGGAGTTCCTCTCGCCTTTCCTTTTGAGAGTGCCTCCTCTTGAGATGCGACGGGAACGCCGGGAATTCTTTCCCGTTGAAAGCAGGGAAAGGATCCCTCATCTCGAGCTACGAGGGGGAAACGGGGCTCCTCTGGATGTGGGCGGGACCATCGTGCTTCCTCTCGAGTGGAGACGCATATGGCGGTGAACTTCTTGAGTTGCAGCAAGGGTGTGAAAGACCCTTTCGAAGTTCCAGAGTTTAGGTGTCATTAGTCTCCAGACGCCTCATCGGAAATAGGCCTCATCTCGCCTGGAAGGGAGAACTTCCTGGATTTTCTCGAGTTGCGGCAGGTGTTCTCGAGTTACGACGGGGACCTCAGGGACCCGCCCTGGTGGCCTCAGGAGAGGCCAGTCCCCATGGAAGTTGCTAGGGGGCCTCTCGGGATTCCTCTCCCGTCGATACCGGGGCCAAAAACCTTGTGTGGAGTCAGGGGCGGAACCGAGGATTCCTCTCAGGGGCTGACATGGATCTTTGGGTATTTCTGGAGTCTCCCCAAGGGAGTCAGGGCTCGTCTCGAGTTGGGGCATGCACGTGCGCTTTCCTTCCAGGCTTTAGCAGCAATGTCACGCTTCCCGTCGCATGGATCAAAGGATCTGTGGTTTTCCCTCGAGGCTTTCCCTCGAGGCTTTCCCACAGGGCTGTCCCACGTGCCACCGTGGTGTGAGTCGATCCTCGGCGTGAAAGATGAGCCAGTGCAGGGCAAAGAGGTTCCTCTGGAATGTACTGAGACATCTGGGGGACTCGTGGAATGGTGGTACGACCATGGAGTTCCTCTCGCCTTTCCTGTTGAGAGTGCCACCTCTTGAGATGCGACGGGAACGCCGGGAATTCTTTCCCGTTGAAAGCAGGGAAAGGATCCCTCATTTCGAGCCACGAGGGGGAAACGGGGCTCCTCTGGATGTGGGCGGGACCATCGTGCTTCCTCTCGAGTGGAGACGGGTATGGCGGTGAACTTCTTGAGTTGCAGCAAGGGTGTGAAAGACCCTTTCGAAGTCCCAGAGGTTAGGTGTCATTAGTCTCCAGACGCCTCATCGGAAATAGGCCTCATCTCGCCTGGAAGGGAGAACTTCCTGGATTTTCTCGAGTTGCGGCAGGTGTTCTCGAGTTACGACGGGGACCTCAGGGACCCGCCCTGGTGGCCTCAGGAGAGGCCAGTCCCCATGCGAGTTGCTAGGGGGCCTCTCGGCATTCCTCTCCCGTCGATACCGGGGTCAAAAACCTTGTGTGGAGTCAGGGCCGGAACCGAGGATTCCTCTCAGGGGCTGACATGGATCTTTGGGTACTTCTGGAGTCTCCCCAGGGGAGTCAGGCCTCGTCTCGAGTCGGGGCATGCACGTGCGCTTTACTTCCAGGCTGTAGCAGCAATGTCACGCTTCCCGTGGCGTGGATCAAAGGATCTGTGGTTTTCCCTCGAGGCTTTCCCACAGGGCTGTCCCACGTGCCACCGTGGTGTGAGTCGATCCTCGGCGTGAAAGATGAGCCAGTGCAGGGCAAAGAGGTTCCTCTGGAATGGACTGAGACATCTGGGGGACTCTTGGAATGGTGGTACGACCATGGAGTTCCTCTCGCCTTTCCTGTTGAGAGTGCCTCCTCTTGAGATGCGACGGGAACGCCGGGAATTCTTTCCCGTTGAAAGCAGGGAAAGGATCCCTCATCTCGAGCTACGAGGGGGAAACGGGGCTCCTCTGGATGTGGGCGGGACCATCGTGCTTCCTCTCGAGTGGAGACGCATATGGCGGTGAACTTCTTGAGTTGCAGCAAGGGTGTGAAAGACCCTTTCGAAGTTCCAGAGTTTAGGTGTCATTAGTCTCCAGACGCCTCATCGGAAATAGGCCTCATCTCGCCTGGAAGGGAGAACTTCCTGGATTTTCTCGAGTTGCGGCAGGTGTTCTCGAGTTACGACGGGGACCTCAGGGACCCGCCCTGGTGGCCTCAGGAGAGGCCAGTCCCCATGCAAGTTGCTAGGGGGCCTCTCGGGATTCCTCTCCCGTCGATACCGGGGCCAAAAACCTTGTGTGGAGTCAGGGGCGGAACCGAGGATTCCTCTCAGGGGCTGACATGGATCTTTGGGTATTTCTGGAGTCTCCCCAAGGGAGTCAGGGCTCGTCTCGAGTTGGGGCATGCACGTGCGCTTTCCTTCCAGGCTGTAGCAGCAATGTCACGCTTCCCGTCGCATGGATCAAAGGATCTGTGGTTTTCCCTCGAGGCTTTCCCTCGAGGCTTTCCCACAGGGCTGTCCCACGTGCCACCGTGGTGTGAGTCGATCCTCGGCGTGAAAGATGAGCCAGTGCAGGGCAAAGAGGTTCCTCTGGAATGTACTGAGACATCTGGGGGACTCGTGGAATGGTGGTACGACCATGGAGTTCCTCTCGCCTTTCCTGTTGAGAGTGCCACCTCTTGAGATGCGACGGGAACGCCGGGAATTCTTTCCCGTTGAAAGCAGGGAAAGGATCCCTCATTTCGAGCCACGAGGGGGAAACGGGGCTCCTCTGGATGTGGGCGGGACCATCGTGCTTCCTCTCGAGTGGAGACGGGTATGGCGGTGAACTTCTTGAGTTGCAGCAAGGGTGTGAAAGACCCTTTCGAAGTCCCAGAGGTTAGGTGTCATTAGTCTCCAGACGCCTCATCGGAAATAGGCCTCATCTCGCCTGGAAGGGAGAACTTCCTGGATTTTCTCGAGTTGCGGCAGGTGTTCTCGAGTTACAACGGGGACCTCAGGGACCCGCCCTGGTGGCCTCAGGAGAGGCCAGTCCCCATGCGAGTTGCTAGGGGGCCTCTCGGGATTCCTCTCCCGTCGATACCGGGGTCAAAAACCTTGTGTGGAGTCAGGGCCGGAACCGAGGATTCCTCTCAGGGGCTGACATGGATCTTTGGGTACTTCTGGAGTCTCCCCAGGGGAGTCAGGCCTCGTCTCGAGTCGGGGCATGCACGTGCGCTTTACTTCCAGGCTGTAGCAGCAATGTCACGCTTCCCGTGGCGTGGATCAAAGGATCTGTGGTTTTCCCTCGAGGCTTTCCCACAGGGCTGTCCCACGTGCCACCGTGGTGTGAGTCGATCCTCGGCGTGAAAGATGAGCCAGTGCAGGGCAAAGAGGTTCCTCTGGAATGGACTGAGACATCTGGGGGACTCTTGGAATGGTGGTACGACCATGGAGTTCCTCTCGCCTTTCCTGTTGAGAGTGCCTCCTCTTGAGATGCGACGGGAACGCCGGGAATTCTTTCCCGTTGAAAGCAGGGAAAGGATCCCTCATCTCGAGCTACGAGGGGGAAACGGGGCTCCTCTGGATGTGGGCGGGACCATCGTGCTTCCTCTCGAGTGGAGACGGGTATGGCGGTGAACTTCTTGAGTTGCAGCAAGGGTGTGAAAAACCCTTTCGAATTTCCAGAGGTTAGGTGTCATTAGTCTCCAGACGACTCATCGGAAATAGGCCTCATCTAGCCTGGAAGGGAGAACTTCCTGGATTTTCTCGAGGTGCGGCAGGTGTTCTCGTGTTACGACGGGTACCACAGTGACCCGCCCTGATGGCCTCAGGAGAGGCCAGTCCCCATGCGAGTTGCTAGGGGGCCTCTCGGGATTCCTCTCCCGTCGACACCGGGGCCAAAAACCTTGTGTGGAGTCAGGGCCAGAACCGAGGATTCCTCTCAGGGGCTGACATGGATCTTTGGGTACTTCTAGAGTCTCCCCAGGGGAGTCAGGCCTCGTCTCGAGTGGGGGCATGCACGTGCGCTTTCCTTCCAGGCTGTAGCAGCAATGTCACGCTTCCCGTCGCGTGGATCAAATGATCTGTGGTTTTCTCTCGAGGCTTTCCCTCGAGGCTTTCCCACAGGGCTGTCCCACGTGCCACCGTGGTGTGAGTCGATCCTCGGCGTGAAAGATGAGCCAGTGCAGGGCAAAGAGGTTCCTCTGGAATGGACTGAGACATCTGAGGGACTCTTGGAATGGTGGTACGACCATGGAGTTCCTCTCGCCTTTCCTGTTGAGAGTGCCTCCTCTTGAGATGCGACGGGAATGCAGGGAATTCTTTCCCGTTGAAAGCAGGGAAAGGATCCCTCATCTCGAGCTACCAGGGGGAAACGGGGCTCCTCTGGATGTGGGCGGGACCATCGTGCTTCCTCTCGAGTGGAGACGGGTATGGCGTTGAACTTCTTGAGTTGCAGCAAGGGTGTGAAAGACCCGTTCGAAGTTCCAGAGGTTAGGTGTCATTAGTCTCCAGACGCCTCATCGGAAATAGGCCTCATCTCGCCTGGAAGGGAGAACTTCCTGGATTTTCTCGAGTTGCGGCAGGTGTTCTCGAGTTACGACGGGGACCTCAGGGACCCGCCCTGGTGGCCTCAGGAGAGGCCAGTCCCCATGCGAGTTGCTAGGGGGCCTCTCGGGATTCCTCTCCCGTCGATACCGGGGCAAAAACCTTGTGTGGAGTCAGGGCCGGAACCGAGGATTCCTCTCAGGGGCTGACATGGATCTTTGGGTACTTCTGGAGTCTCCCCAGAGGAGTCAGGCCTCGTCTCGAGTGGGGGCATGCACGTGCGCTTTCCTTCCAGGCTGTAGCAGCAATGTCAAGCTCCTGTCGCGTGGATCAAAGGATCTGTGGTTTTCCCTCGAGGCTTTCCCTCGAGGCTTTACCACAGGGCTGTCCCACGTGCCACCGTGGTGTGAGTCAATCCTCGGCGTGAAAGATGAGCCAGTGCAGGGCAAAGAGGTTCCTCTGGAATGGACTGAGACATCTGGGGGACTCTTGGAATGGTGGTACGACCATGGAGTTCCTCTCGCCTTTCCTGTTGAGAGTGCCTCCTCTTGAGATGCGACGGGAATGCCGGGAATTCTTTCCCGTTGAAAGCAGGGAAAGGATCCCTCATCTCAAGCTACGAGGGGGAAACGGGGCTCCTCTGGATGTGGGCGGGACCATCGTGCTTCCTCTCGTGTGGAAACGGGTTTGGCGGTAAACTTCTTGAGTTGCAGCAAGGGTGTGAAAGACCCTTTCGAAGTTCCAGAGGTTAGGTGTCATTAGTCTCCAGACGCCTCATCGGAAATAGGCCTCATCTCGCCTGGAAGGGAGAACTTCCTGGATTTTCTCGAGTTGCGGCAGGTGTTCCCGAGTTACGACGGGGACCTCAGGGACCCGCCCTGGTGGCCTCAGGAGAGGCCAGTCCCCATGCGAGTTGCTAGGGGGCCTCTCGGGATTCCTCTCCCGTCGATACCGGGGCCAAAAACCTTGTGTGGAGTCAGGGCCGGAACCGAGGATTCCTCTCAGGGGCTGACATGGATCTTTGGGTACTTCTGGAGTCTCCCCAGGGGAGTCAGGCCTCGTCTCGAGTGGGGGCATGCACGTGTGCTTTCCTTCCAGGCTGTAGCAGCAATGTCACGCTTCCCGTCGCGTTGATCAAAGGATCTGTGGTTTTCCCTCGAGGCTTTCCCTCGAGGCTTTCCCACAGGGCTCTCCCACGTGCCACCGTGGTGTGAGTCGATCCTCGGCGTGAAAGATGAGCCATTGCAGGGCAAAGAGGTTCCTCTGGAATGGACTGAGACATCTGGGGGACTCTTGGAATGGTGGTACGACCATGGAGTTCCTCTCGCCTTTCCTGTTGAGAGTGCCTCCTCTTGAGTTGTGACGGGAACTCCGGGAATTCTTTCCCGTTGAAAGCAGGGAAAGGATCCCTCATCTCGAGCTACGAGGGGGAAACGGGGCTCCTCGGGATGTGGGCGGGACCATCGTGCTTCCTCTCGAGTGGACACGGGTATGTCGGTGAACTTCTTGAGTTGCAGCAAGGGTGTGAAAGACCCTTTCGAAGTTTCAGAGGTTGGGTGTCATTAGTTTCCAGACGCCTCATCGGAAATAGGCCTCATCTCGCCTGGAAGGGAGAACTTCCTGGATTTTCTCGAGTTGCGGCAGGTGTTCTCGAGTTACGACGGGGACCTCAGGGACCCGCCCTGGTGGCCTCAGGAGAGGCCAGTCCCCATGCGAGTTGCTAGGGGGCCTCTCGGGATTCCTCTCCCGTCGATACCGGGGCCAAAAACCTTGTGTGGAGTCAGGGCCAGAACCGAGGATTCCTCTCAGGGGCTGACATGGATCTTTGGGTACTTCTGGAGTCTCCCCAGGGGAGTCAGGCCTGGTCTCGAGTGGGGGCATGGACGTGCGCTTTCCTTCCACGCTGTAGCAGCAATGTCACGCTTCCCATCGCGTGGATCAAATGATCTGTGGTTTTCTCTCGAGGCTTTCCCACAGGGCTGTCCCACGTGCCACCGTGGTGTGAGTCGATCCTCGGAGTGAAAGATGAGCCAGTGCAGGGCAAAGAGGTTCCTCTGGAATGGACTGAGACATCTGAGGGACTCTTGGAATGGTGGTACGACCATGGAGTTCCTCTCGCCTTTCCTGTTGAGAGTGCCTCCTCTTGAGATGCGACGGGATCGCTGGGAATACTTTCCCGTTGAAAGCAGGGAAAGGATCCCTCATCTCGAGCTACGAGGGGGAAACGGGGCTCCTCTGGATGTGGGCGGGACTATCGTGCTTCCTCTCGAGTGGAGACGGGTATGGCGGTGAACTTCTTGAGTTGCAGCAAGGGAGTGAAAGACCCTTTCGAAGTTCCAGAGGTTACGTGTCAGTCTCCAGACGCCTCATCGGAAATAGACCTCATCTCGCCTGGAAGGGAGAACTTCCTGGATTTTCTCGAGTTGCGGCAGGTGTTCCCGAGTTACGACGGGGACCTCAGGGACCCGCCCTGGTGGCCTCAGGCGAGGCCAGTCCCCATGCGAGTTGCTAGGGGGCCTCTCGGGATTCCTCTCCCGTCGATACCGGGGCCAAAAACCTTGTGTGGAGTCAGGGCCGGAACCGAGGATTCCTCTCAGGGGCTGACATGGATCTTTGGGTACTTCTGGAGTCTCCCCAGGGGAGTCAGGCCTCGTCTCGAGTGGGGGCATGCACGTGTGCTTTCCTTCCAGGCTGTAGCAGCAATGTCACGCTTCCCGTCGCGTGGATCAAAGGATCTGTGGTTTTCCCTCGAGGCTTTCCCTCGAGGCTTTCCCACAGGGCTGTCCCACGTGCCACCGTGGTGTGAGTCGATCCTCGGCGTGAAAGATGAGCCAGTGCAGGGCAAAGAGGTTCCTCTGGAATGGACTGAGACATCTGGGGGACTCTTGGAATGGTGGTACGACCATGGAGTTCCTCTCGCCTTTCCTGTTGAGAGTGCCTCCTCTTGAGTTGTGACGGGAACTCCGGGAATTCTTTCCCGTTGAAAGCAGGGAAAGGATCCCTCATCTCGAGCTACGAGGGGGAAACGGGGCTCCTCGGGATGTGGGCGGGACCATCGTGCTTCCTCTCGAGTGGACACGGGTATGTCGGTGAACTTCTTGAGTTGCAGCAAGGGTGTGAAAGACCCTTTCGAAGTTCCAGAGGTTGGGTGTCATTAATTTCCAGACGCCTCATCGGAAATAGCCCTCATCTCGCCTGGAAGGGAGCACTTCCTGGATTTTCTCGAGTTGCGGCAGGTGTTCTCGAGTTACGACGGGGACCTCAGGGACCCGCCCTGGTGGCCTCAGGAGAGGCCAGTCCCCATGCCAGTTGCTAGGGGGCCTCTCGGGATTCCTCTCCCGTCGATACCGGGGCCAAAAACCTTGTGTGGTGTCAGGGCCGGAAGCGAGGATTCCTCTCAGGGGCTGACATGGATCTTTGGGTACTTCTGGAGTCTCCCCAGGGGAGTCAGGCCTCGTCTCGAGTGGGGGCATGCACGTGTGCTTTCCTTCCAGGCTGTAGCAGCAATGTCACGCTTCCCGTCGCGTGGATCAAAGGATCTGTGGTTTTCCCTCGAGGCTTTCCCTCGAGGCTTTCCCACAGGGCTGTCCCACGTGCCACCGTGGTGTGAGTCGATCCTCGGCGTGAAAGATGATCCAGTGCAGGGCAAAGAGATTCCTCTGGAATGGACTGAGACATCTGGGGGACTCTTGGAATGGTGGTACGACCATGGAGTTCCTCTCGCCTTTCCTGTTGAGAGTGCCTCCTCTTGAGATGCGACGGGAATGCCGGGAATTCTTTCCCGTTGAAAGCAGGGAAAGGATCCCTCATCTCAAGCTACGAGGGGGAAACGGGGATCCTCTGGATGTGGGCGGGACCATCGTGCTTCCTCTCGTGTGGAGACGGGTATGGCGGTAAACTTCTTGAGTTGCTGCAAGGGTGTGAAAGAACCTTTCGAAGTTCCAGAGGTTAGGTGTCATTAGTCTCCAGACGCCTCATCGGAAATAGGCCTCATCTCGCCTTGAAGGGAGAACTTCCTGGATTTTCTCGAGTTGCGGCAGGTGTTCTCGAGTTACGACGGGGACCTCAGGGACCCTCCCTGGTGGCCACAGGAGAGGCCAGTCCCCATGCGAGTTGCTAGGGGGCCTCTCGGGATTCCTCTCCCGTCGATACCGGGGCCAAAATCCTTGTGTGGAGTCAGGGCCGGAACCGAGGATTCCTCTCAGGGGCTGACATGGATCTTTGGGTACATCTAGAGTCTCCCCAGGAGAGTCAGGCCTCGTCTCGAGAGGGGGCATGCACGTGCCCTTTCCTTTCAGGCTGTAGCAGCAATGTCACGCTTCCCGTCGCGTGGATCAAATGATCTGTGGTTTTCCCTCGAGGCTTTCCCTCGAGGCTTTCCCACAGGGCTGTCCCACGTGCCACCGTGGTGTGAGTCGATCCTCGGCGTGAAAGATGAGCCAGTGCAGGGCAAAGGGGTTCCTCTGGAATGGACTGAGACATCTGGGGGACTCTTGGAATGGTGGTACGACCATGGAGTTCCTCTCGCCTTTCCTGTTGAGAGTGCCTCCTCTTGAGATGCGACGGGAACGCCGGGAATTCTTTCCCGTTGAAAGCAGGGAAAGGATCCCTCATCTCGAGCTCCGAGGGGGAAACGGGGCTCCTCTGGATGTGGGCGGGACCATCGTGCTTCCTCCCGAGTGGACACGGGTATGGCGGTGAACTTCTTGAGTTGCAGCAAGGGTGTGAAAGACCCTTTCGAAGTTCCAGAGGTTAGGTGTCATTAGTCTCCAGACGCCTCATCGGAAATAGGCCTCATCTCGCCTGGAAGGGAGAACTTCCTGGATTTTCTCGAGTTGCGGCAGGTGTTCTCGAGTTACGACGGGGACCTCAGGGACCCGCCCTGGTGGCCTCAGGAGAGGCCAGTCCCCATGCGAGTTGCTAGGGGGCCTCTCGGGATTCCTCTCCCGTCGATACCGGGGCCAAAAGCCTTGTGTGGAGTCAGGGCCGGAACCGAGCATTCCTCTCAGGGGTTACATGGATCTTTGGGTACTTCTGGAGTCTCCCCAGGGGAGTCAGGCCTCGTCTCGAGTGGGGGCATGCACGTGCGCTTTCCTTCCAGGCTGTAGCAGCAATGTCACGCTTCGCATCGCGAGGATAAAGGTTCTGTGGTTTTCCCTCGAGGCTTTCCCTCGAGGCTTTCCCACAGGGCTGTCCCACGTGCCACCGTGGTGTGAGTCGATCCTCGGCGTGAAAGATGAGCCAGTGCAGGGCAAAGAGGTTCCTCTGGAATGGACTGAGACATCTGGGGGACTCTTGGAATGGTGGTACGACCATGGAGTTCCTCTCGCCTTTCCTGTTGAGAGTGCCTCCTCTTGAGATGCGACGGGAATGCCGGGAATTCTTTCCCGTTGAAAGCAGGGAAAGGATCCCTCATCTCGAGCTACGAGGGGGAAACGTGGCTCCTCTGTATGTGGCCGGGACCATCGTGCTTTCTCTCGTGTGGAGACGGGTATGGCGGTAAACTTCTTGAGTTGCAGCAAGGGTGTGAAAGACCCTTTCGAAGTTCCAGAGGTTAGGTGTCATTAGTCTCCAGACGCCTCATCAGAAATAGGCCTCATCTCGCCTGGAAGGGAGAACTTCCTGGATTTTCTCGAGTTGCGGCAGGTGTTCTCGAGTTACGACGGGGACCTCAGGGACCCGCCCTGGTGGCCTCAGGAGAGGCCAGTCCCCATGCGAGTTGCTAGGGGGCCTCTCGGGATTCCTCTCCCGTCGATACCGGGGCCAAAAACCTTGTGTGGAGTCACGGCCGGAACCGAGGATTCCTCTCAGGGGCTGACATGGATCTTTGGGTACTTCTGGAGTCTCCCCAGGGGAGTCAGGCCTCGTCTCGAGTGGGGGCATGCACGTGTGCTTTCCTTCCAGGCTGTAGCAGCAATGTCACGCTTCCCGTCGCGTGGATCAAAGGATCTGTGGTTTTCCCTCGAGGCTTTCCCTCGAGGCTTTCCCACAGGGCTGTCCCACGTGCCACCATGGTGTGAGTCGATCCTCGGCGTCAAAGATGAGCCAGTGCAGGGCAAAGAGGTTCCTCTGGAATGGACTGAGACATCTGGGGGACTCTTGGAATGGTGGTACGACCATGGAGTTCCTCTCGCCTTTCCTGTTGAGAGTGCCTCCTCTTGAGATGCGACGGGAATGCCGGGAATTCTTTCCCGTTGAAAGCAGGGAAAGGATCCCTCATCTCAAGCTACGAGGGGGAAACGGGGCTCCTCTGGATGTGGGCGGGACCATCGTGCTTCCTCTCGTGTGGAGACGGGTATGGCGGTAAACTTCTTGAGTTGCTGCAAGGGTGTGAAAGAACCTTTCGAAGTTCCAGAGGTTAGGTGTCATTAGTCTCCAGACGCCTCATCGGAAATAGGCCTCATCTCGCCTTGAAGGGAGAACTTCCTGGATTTTCTCGAGTTGCGGCAGGTGTTCTCGAGTTACGACGGGCACCTCAGGGACCCGCCCTGGTGGCCTCAGGAGAGGCCAGTCCCCATGCGAGTTGCTAGGGGGCCTCTCGGGATTCCTCTCCCGTCGATACCGGGGCCAAAATCCTTGTGTGGAGTCAGGGCCGGAACCGAGGATTCCTCTCAGGGGCTGACATGGATCTTTGGGTACTTCTAGAGTCTCCCCAGGAGAGTCAGGCCTCGTCTCGAGAGGGGGCATGCACGTGCGCTTTCCTTTCAGGCTGTAGCAGCAATGTCACGCTTCCCGTCGCGTGGATCAAATGATCTGTGGTTTTCCCTCGAGGCTTTCCCTCGAGGCTTTCCCACAGGGCTGTCCCACGTGCCACCGTGGTGTGAGTCGATCCTCGGCGTGAAAGATGAGCCAGTGCAGGGCAAAGGGGTTCCTCTGGAATGGACTGAGACATCTGGGGGACTCTTGGAATGGTGGTACGACCATGGAGTTCCTCTCGCCTTTCCTGTTGAGAGTGCCTCCTCTTGAGATGCGACGGGAACGCCGGGAATTCTTTCCCGTTGAAAGCAGGGAAAGGATCCCTCATCTCGAGCTCCGAGGGGGAAACGGGGCTCCTCTGGATGTGGGCGGGACCATCGTGCTTCCTCCCGAGTGGACACGGGTATGGCGGTGAACTTCTTGAGTTGCAGCAAGGGTGTGAAAGACCCTTTCGAAGTTCCAGAGGTTAGGTGTCATTAGTCTCCAGACGCCTCATCGGAAATAGGCCTCTTCTCGTCTGGAAGGGAGAACTTCCTGGATTTTCTCGAGTTGCGGCAGGTGTTCTCGAGTTACGACGGGGACCTCAGGGACCGGCCCTGGTGGCCTCAGGAGAGGCCAGTCCCCATGCGAGTTGCTAGGGGGCCTCTCGGGATTCCTCTCCCGTCGATACCGGGGCCAAAAGCCTTGTGTGGAGTCAGGGCCGGAACCGAGCATTCCTCTCAGGGGTTACATGGATCTTTGGGTACTTCTGGAGTCTCCCCAAGGGAGTCAGGCCTCGTCTCGAGTGGGGGCATGCACGTGCGCTTTCCTTCCAGGCTGTAGCAGCAATGTCACGCTTCGCATCGCGAGGATAAAGGATCTGTGGTTTTCCCTCGAGGCTTTCCCTCGAGGCTTTCCCACAGGGCTGTCCCACGTGCCACCGTGGTGTGAGTCGATCCTCGGCGTGAAAGATGAGCCAGTGCAGGGCAAAGAGGTTCCTCTGGAATGGACTGAGACATCTGGGGGACTCTTGGAATGGTGGTACGACCATGGAGTTCCTCTCGCCTTTCCTGTTGAGAGTGCCTCCTCTTGAGATGCGACGGGAACTCCGGGAATTCTTTCCCGTTGAAAGCAGGGAAAGGATCCCTCATCTCAAGCTACGAGGGGGAAACGTGGCTCCTCTGTATGTGGCCGGGACCATCGTGCTTTCTCTCGTGTGGAGACGGGTATGGCGGTAAACTTCTTGAGTTGCAGCAAGGGTGTGAAAGACCCTTTCGAAGTTCCAGAGGTTAGGTGTCATTAGTCTCCAGACGCCTCATCAGAAATAGGCCTCATCTCGCCTGGAAGGGAGAACTTCCTGGATTTTCTCGAGTTGCGGCAGGTGTTCTCGAGTTACGACGGGGACCTCAGGGACCCGCCCTGGTGGCCTCAGGAGAGGCCAGTCCCCATGCGAGTTGCTAGGGGGCCTCTCGGGATTCCTCTCCCGTCGATACCGGGGCCAAAAACCTTGTGTGGAGTCACGGCCGGAACCGAGGATTCCTCTCAGGGGCTGACATGGATCTTTGGGTACTTCTGGAGTCTCCCCAGGGGAGTCAGGCCTCGTCTCGAGTGGGGGCATGCACGTGTGCTTTCCTTCCAGGCTGTAGCAGCAATGTCACGCTTCCCGTCGCGTGGATCAAAGGATCTGTGGTTTTCCCTCGAGGCTTTCCCTCGAGGCTTTCCCACAGGGCTGTCCCACGTGCCACCGTGGTGTGAGTCGATCCTCGGCGTCAAAGATGAGCCAGTGCAGGGCAAAGAGGTTCCTCTGGAATGGACTGAGACATCTGGGGGACTCTTGGAATGGTGGTACGAACATGGAGTTCCTCTCGCCTTTCCTGTTGAGAGTGCCTCCTCTTGAGATGCGACGGGAACGCCGGGAATTCTTTCCCGTTGAAAGCAGGGAAAGGATCCCTCATCTCGAGCTACGAGGGGGAAACGGGGCTCCTCGGGATGTGGGCGGGACCATCGTGCTTCCTCTCGAGTGGACACGGGTATGTCGGTGAACTTCTTGAGTTGCAGCAAGGGTGTGAAAGACCCTTTCGAAGTTCCAGAGGTTAGGTGTCATTAGTCTCAAGACGCCTCATCGGAAATAGGCCTCATCTCGCCTGGAAGGGAGAACTTCCTGGATTTTCTCGAGGTGCGGCAGGTGTTTTCGAGTTACGACGGGTACCACAGGGACCCGCCCTGATGGGCTCAGGAGAGGCCAGTCCCCATGCGAGTTGCTAGGGGGACTCTCGGGATTCCTCTCCCGTCGATACCGGCGCCAAAAACCTTGTGTGGAGTCAGGCCCAGAACCGAGGATTCCTCTCAGGGGCTGACATGGATCTTTGGGTACTTCTGGAGTCTCCCCAGGGGAGTCAGGCCTCGTCTCGAGTGGGGTCATGCACGTGCGCTTTCCTTCCAGGCTGTAGCAGCAATGTCACGCTTCCCGTCGCGTGGATCAAAGGATCTGTGGTTTTCCCTCGAGGCTTTCCCTCGAGGCTTTCCCACAGGGCTGTCCCACGTGCCACCATGGTGTGAGTCGATCCTCGGCGTGAAAGATGAGCCAGTGCAGGGCAAAGAGGTTCCTCTGGAATGGACTGAGACATCTGGGGGACTCTTGGAATGGTGGTACGACCATGGAGTTCCTCTCGCCTTTCCTGTTGAGAGTGACTCCTCTTGAGTTGTGACGGGAACGCCGGGAATTCTTTCCCGTTGAAAGCAGGGAAAGGATCCCTCATCTCGAGCTACGAGGGGGAAACGGGGCTCCTCGGGATGTGGGCGGGACCATCGTGCTTCCTCTCGAGTGGACACGGGTATGTCGGTGAACTTCTTGAGTTGCAGCAAGGGTGTGAAAGACCCTTTCGAAGTTCCAGAGGTTAGGTGTCATTAGTCTCCAGACGCCTCATCGGAAATAGGCCTCATCTAGCCTGGAAGGGAGAACTTCCTGGATTTTCTCGAGGTGCGGCAGGTGTTCTCGAGTTACGACAGGTACCACAGGGACCCGCCCTGATGGCCTCAGGAGAGGCCAGTCCCCATGCGAGTTGCTAGGGGGCCTCCCGGGATTCCTCTCCAGCCGATACCGGCGCCAAAAACCTTGTGTGGAGTCAGGGCCAGAACCGAGGATTCCTCTCAGGGGCTGACATGGATCTTTGGGTACTTCTGGAGTCTCCCCAGTGGAGTCAGGCCTCGTCTCGAGTGGGGGCATGCACGTGTGCTTTCCTTCCAGGCTGTAGCAGCAATGTCACGCTTCCCGTCGCGTGGATCAAATGATCTGTGGTTTTCCCTCGAGGCTTTCCCTCGAGGCTTTCCCACAGGGCTGTCCCATGTGCCACCGTGGTGTGAGTCGATCCTCGGAGTGAAAGATGAGCCAGTGCAGGGCAAAGAGGTTCCTCTGGAATGGACTGAGACATCTGCGGGACTCTTGGAATGGTGGTACGACCATGGAGTTCCTCTCGCCTTTCCTGTTGAGAGTGCCTCCTCTTGAGATGCGACGGGAACGCTGGGAATACTTTCCCGTTGAAAGCAGGGAAAGGATCTCTCATCTCGAGCTAGGAGGGGGAAACGGGGCTCCTCTGGATGTGGGCGGGACCATCGTGCTTCCTCTCGAGTGGAGACGGGTATGGCGGTGAACTTCTTGAGTTGCAGCAAGGGTGTGAAAGACCCTTTCGAAGTTCCAGAGGTTACGTGTCAGTCTCCAGACGCCTCATCGGAAATAGACCTCATCTCGCCTGGAAGGGAGAACTTCCTGGATTTTCTCGAGGTGCGGCAGGTGTTCTCGAGTTACGACTGGTACCACAGGGACCCGCCCTGATGGCCTCAGGAGAGGCCAGTCCCCATGCGTGTTGCTAGGGGGCCTCTCGGGATTCCTCTCCCGTCGATACTGGGGCCAAATACCTTGTGTGGAGTCAGGGCCGGAACCGAGGATTCCTCTCAGGGGCTGACATGTATCTTTGGGTACTTCTGGAGTCTCCCCAGGGGAGTCAGGCCTCGTCTCGAGTGGGGGCATGCACGTGCGCTTTCCTTCCAGGCTGTAGCAGCAATGTCACGCTTCCCGTCGCGTGGATCAAAGGATCTGTGGTTTTCCCTCTAGGCTTTCCCTCGAGGCTTTCCCACAGGGCTGTCCCACGTGCCACCGTGGTGTGAGTCGATTCTCGGCGTGAAAGATGAGCCAGTGCAGGGCAAAGAGGTTCCTCTGGAATGGACTGAGACATCTGGGGGACTCTTGGAATGGTGGTACGACCATGGAGTTCCTCTCGCCTTTCCTGTTGAGAGTGCCTCCTCTTGAGATGCGACGGGAATGCCGGGAATTCTTTCCCGTTGAAAGCAGGGAAAGGATCCCTCATCTCGAGCTACGAGGGGGAAACGGGGCTCCTCTGGATGTGGGCGGGACCATCGTGCTTTCTCTCGAGTGGAGACGGGTATGGCGGTAAACTTCTTGAGTTGCAGCAAGGGTGTGAAAGACCCTTTCGAAGTTCCAGAGTTTGGGTGTCATTAGTCTCCAGACGCCTCATCGGAAATAGGCCTCATCTCGCCTGGAAGGGAGAACTTCCTGGATTTTCTCGAGTTGCGGCAGGTGTTCTCGAGTTACGACGGGGACCTCAGGGACCCGCCCTGGTGGCCTCAGGAGAGGCCAGTCCCCATGCGAGTTGCTAGGGGGCCTCTCGGGATTCCTCTCCCGTCGATACCGGGGCCAAAAACCTTGTGTGGAGTCAGGGCCGGAACCGAGGATTCCTCTCAGGGGCTGACATGGATCTTTGGGTACTTCTGGAGTCTCCCCAGGGGAGTCAGGCCTCGTCTCGAGTGGGGGCATGCACGTGTGCTTTCCTTCCAGGCTGTAGCAGCAATGTCACGCTTCCCGTCGCGTGGATCAAAGGATCTGTGGTTTTCCCTCGAGGCTTTCCCTCGAGGCTTTCCCACAGGGCTGTCCCACGTGCCACCGTGGTGTGAGTCGATCCTCGGCGTGAAAGATGAGCCAGTGCAGGGCAAAGAGGTTCCTCTGGAATGGACTGAGACATCTGGGGGACTCTTGGAATGGTGGTACGACCATGGAGTTCCTCTCGCCTTTCCTGTTGAGAGTGCCTCCTCTTGAGATGCGACGGGAACGCCGGGTATTCTTTCCCGTTGAAAGCAGGGAAAGGATCCCTCATCTCGAGCTACGAGGGGGAAACGGGGCTCCTCGGGATGTGGGCGGGACCATCGTGCTTCCTCTCGAGTGGACACGGATATGTCGGTGAACTTCTTGAGTTGCAGCAAGGGTGTGAAAGACCCTTCCGAAGTTCCAGAGGTTAGGTGTCATTAGTCTCCAGACGCCTCATCGGAAATAGGCCTCATCTCGCCTGGAAGGGAGAACTTCCTGGATTTTCTCGAGGTGCGGCAGGTGTTCTCGAGTTACGACTGGTACCATTGGGACCCGCCCTGATGGCCTCAGGAGAGGCCAGTCCCCATGCGTGTTGCTAGGGGGCCTCTCGGGATTCCTCTCCCGTCGATACTGGGGCCAAATGCCTTGTGTGGAGTCAGGGCCGGAACCGAGGATTCCTCTCAGGGGCTGACATGGATCTTTGGGTACTTCTGGAGTCTCCCCAGGGGAGTCAGGCCTCGTCTCGAGTGGGGGCATGCACGTGCGCTTTCCTTCCAGGCTATAGCAGCAATGTCACGCTTCCCGTCGCGTGGATCAAAGGATCTGTGGTTTTCCCTCGAGGCTTTCCCTCGAGGCTTTCCCACAGGGCTGTCCCACGTGCCACCGTGGTGTGAGTCGATCCTCGGCGTGAAAGATGAGCCAGTGCAGGGCAAAGAGGTTCCTCTGGAATGGACTGAGACATCTGGGGGACTCTTGGAATGGTGGTACGACCATGGAGTTCCTCTCGCCTTTCCTGTTAAGAGTGCCTCCTCTTGAGATCCGACGGGAACGCCGGGAATTCTTTCCCGTTGAAAGCAGGGAAAGGATCCCTCATCTCGAGCTACGAGGGGGAAACGGGGCTCCTCTGGATGTGGGCGGGACCATCGTGCTTCCGCTCGAGTGGAGACGGGTATGGCGGTGAACTTCTTGAGTTGCAGCAAGGGTGTGAAAGACCCTTTCGAAGTTCCAGAGGTTAGGTGTCATTAGTCTCCAGACGCCTCATCGGAAATAGGCCTCATCTCGCCTGGAAGGGAGAACTTCCTGGATTTTCTCGAGTTGCGGCAGGTGTTCTCGAGTTACGACGGGGACCTCAGGGACCCGCCCTGGTGGCCTCAGGAGAGGCCAGTCCCCATGCGAGTTGCTAGGGGGCCTCTCGGTATTCCTCTCCCGTCGATACCGGGGCCAAAAACCTTGTGTGGAGTCAGGGCCGGAACCGAGGATTCCTCTCAGGGGCTGACATGGATCTTTGGGTACTTCTGGAGTCTCCCCAGGGGAGTCAGGCCTCGTCTCGAGTGGGGGCATGCACGTGCGCTTTCCTTTCAGGCTGTAGCAGCAATGTCACGCTTCCCGTCGCGTGGATCAAATGATCTGTGGTTTTCCCTCGAGGCTTTCCCTCGAGGCTTTCCCACAGGGCTGTCCCACGTGCCACCGTGGTGTGAGTCGATCCTCGGCGTGAAAGATAAGCCAGTGCAGGGCAAAGGGGTTCCTCTGGAATGGACTGAGACATCTGGGGGACTCTTGGAATGGTGGTACGACCATGGAGTTCCTCTCGCCTTTCCTGTTGAGAGTGCCTCCTCTTGAGATGCGACGGGAACGCCGGGAATTCTTTCCCGTTGAAAGCAGGGAAAGTATCCCTCATCTCGAGCTCCGAGGGGGAAACGGGGCTCCTCTGGATGTGGGCGGGACCATCGTGCTTCCTCCCGAGTGGACACGGGTATGGCGGTGAACTTCTTTAGTTGCAGCAAGGGTGTGAAAGACCCTTTCGAAGTTCCAGAGGTTAGGTGTCATTAGTCTCCAGACGCCTCATCGGAAATAGGCCTCATCTCGCCTGGAAGGGAGAACTTCCTGGATTTTCTCGAGTTGCGGCAGGTGTTCTTGAGTTACGACGGGGACCTCAGGGACCCGCCCTGGTGGCCTCAGGAGAGGCCAGTCCCCATGCGAGTTGCTAGGGGGCCTCTCGGGATTCCTCTCCCGTCGATACCGGGGCCAAAAGCCTTGTGTGGAGTCAGGGCCGGAATCGAGCATTCCTCTCAGGGGTTACATGGATCTTTGGGTACTTCTGGAGTCTCCCCAGGGGAGTCAGGCCTCGTCTCGAGTGGGGGCATGCACGTGCGCTTTCCTTCCAGGCTGTAGCAGCAATGTCACGCTTCCCATCGCGAGGATTAAAGGATCTGTGGTTTTCCCTCGAGGCTTTCCCTCGAGGCTTTCCCACAGGGCTGTCCCACGTGCCACCGTGGTGTGAGTCGATCCTCGGCGTGAAAGATGAGCCAGTGCAGGGCAAAGAGGTTCCTCTGGAATGGACTGAGACATCTGGGGGACTCTTGCAATGGTGGTACGACCATGGAGTTCCTCTCGCCTTTCCTGTTGAGAGTGCCTCCTCTTGAGCTGCGACGGGAATGCCGGGAATTCTTTCCCGTTGGAAGCAGGGAAAGGATCCCTCATCTCGAGCTCCGAGGGGGAAACGTGGCTCCTCTGGATGTGGGCGGGACCATCGTGGTTTCTCTCGTGTGGAGACGGGTATGGCGGTAAACTTCTTGAGTTGCAGCAAGGGTGTGAAAGACCCTTTCGAAGTTCCAGAGGTTAGGTGTCATTAGTCTCCAGACGCCTCATCGGAAATAGGCCTCATCTCGCCTGGAAGGGAGAACTTCCTGGATTTTCTCGAGTTGCGGCAGGTGTTCTCGAGTTACGACGGGGACCTCAGGGACCCGCCCTTGTGGCCTCAGGAGAGGCCAGTCCCCATGCAAGTTGCTAGGGGGCCTCTCGGGATTCCTCTCCCGTCGATACCGGGGCCAAAATCCTTGTGTGGAGTCAGGGCCGGAACCGAGGATTCCTCTCAGGGGCTGACATGGATCTTTGGGTACTTCTGGAGTCTCCCCAGGGGAGTCAGGCCTCGTCTCGAGTGGGGGCATGCACGTGTGCTTTCCTTCCAGGCTGTAGCAGCAATGTCACGCTTCCCGTCGCGTGGATCAAAGGATCTCTGGTTTTCCCTCGAGGCTTTCCCTCGAGGCTTTCCCACAGGGCTGTCCCACGTGCCACCGTGGTGTGAGTCGATCCTCGGCGTGAAAGATGAGCCAGTGCAGGGCAAAGAGGTTCCTCTGGAATGGACTGAGACATCTGGGGGACTCTTGGAATGGTGGTACGACCATGGAGTTCCTCTCGCCTTTCCTGTTGAGAGTGCCTCCTCTTGAGATGCGCCGGGAACGCCGGGAATTCTTTCCCGTTGAAAGCAGGGAAAGGATCCCTCTTCTAGAGCTACGAGGGGTAAACAGGGCTCCTCTGGATGTGGGCGGGACCATCGTGCTTCCTCTCGAGTGGAGACGGGTATGGCGGTGAACTTCTTGAGTTGCAGCAAGGGTGTGAAAGACCCTTTCGAAGTTCCAGAGGTTAGGTGTCATTAGTCTCCAGAAGCCTCATCGGAAATAGGCCTCATCTAGCCTGGAAGGGAGAACTTCCTGAATTTTCTCGAGGTGCGGCAGGTGTTCTCGAGTTACGACGGGTACCACAGGGACCCGCCCTGATGGCCTCAGGAACGGCCAGTCTCCATGCGAGTTGCTAGGGGGCCTCTCGGGATTCCTCTCCCGTCGATACCGGGTCCAAAATCCTTGTGTGGAGTCAGGGCTGGAACCGAGGATTCCTCTCAGGAGCTGACATGGATCTTTGGGTACTTCTGGAGTCCCACCAGGGGAGTCAGGCCTCTTCTCGATTGGGGGCATGCACGTGTGCTTTCCTTCCAGGCTGTAGCAGCAATGTCACGCTTCCCGTCGCGTGGATCAAAGGATCTGTGGTTTTCCCTCGAGGCTTTCCAGCAGGGCTGTCCCACGTGCCACCGTGGTGTGAGTCGATCCTCGGCGTGAAAGATGAGCCAGTGCAGGGCAAAGAGGTTCCTCTGGAATGGACTGAGACATCTGGGGGACTCTTGGAATGGTGGTACGACCCTGGAGTTCCTCTCGCCTTTCCTGTTGAGAGTGCCTCCTCTTGAGATGCGACGGGAACGCCGGGAATTCTTTCCCGTTGAAAGCAGGGAAAGGATCCCACATCTCGAGCTCCGAGGGGGAAACGGGGCTCCTCTGGATGTGGGCGGGACCATCGTGCTTCCTCTCGAGTGGAGACGGGTATGGCGGTGAACTTCTTGAGTTGCAGCAAGGGTGTGAAAGACCCTTTCGAAGTTCCTGAGTTTAGGTGTCATTAGTCTCCAGACGCCTCATCGGAAATACGCCTCATCTCGCCTGGAAGGGAGAACTTCCTGGATTTTCTTGAGTTGCGGCAGGTGTTCTCGAGTTATGACGGGGACCTCAGGGACACGCCCTGGTGGCCTCAGGAGAGGCCAGTCCCCATGCGAGTTGCTAGGGGGCCTCTCGGGATTCCTCTCCCGTCGATACCGGGGCCAAAAACCTTGTGTGGAGTCAGGGCCGGAACCGAGGATTCCTCTCAGGGGTGATATGGATCTTTGGGTACTTCTGGAGTCTCCCCAGGGGAGTCAGGCCTCGTCTCGAGTGGGGGCATGCACGTGCGCTTTCCTTCCAGGCTGTAGCAGCAATGTCACGCTTCCCGTCGCGTGCATCAAAGGATCTGTGGTTTTCCCTCGAGGCTTTCCCTCGAGGCTTTCCCGCAGGGCTGTCCCACGTTCCACCGTGGTGTGAGTCGATCCTCGGCGTGAAAGATGAGCCAGGGCAGGGCAAAGAGGTTCCTCTGGAATGGACTGAGACATCTGGGGGACTCTTGGAATGGTGGTACGACCATGGAGTTCCTCTCGCCTTTCCTGTTGAGAGTGCCTCCTCTTGAGATGCGACGGGAACGCCGGGAATTCTTTCCCGTTGAAAGCAGGGAAAGGATCCCTCATCTCGAGCTACGAGGGGGAAACGGGGCTCCTCTGGATGTGGGTGGGACCATCGTGCTTCCTCTCGAGTGGAGACGGGTATGGCGGTGAACTTCTTGAGTTGCAGCAAGGGTGTGAAAGACCCTTTCGAAGTTCCAGAGGTTACGTGTCAGTCTCCAGATGCCTCATCGGAAATAGACCTCATCTCGCCTGGAAGGGAGAACTTCCTGGATTTTCTCGAGGTGCGGCAGGTGTTCTCGAGTTACGACGGGTACCAAAGGGACCCGCCCTGATGGCCTCAGGAGAGGCCAGTCCCCATGCGAGTTGCTAGGGGGCCTCTCGAGATTCCTCTCCCGTCGATACTAGGGCCAAAAAACTTGTGTGGAGTCAGGGCCGGAACCGAGGATTCCTCACAGGGGTGACATGGATCTTTGGGTACTTCTGGAGTCTCCCCAGGGAAGTCAGGCCTCGTCTCGAGTGGGGGCATGCACGTGCCCTTTCCTTCCAGGCTGTAGCAGCAATGTCACGGTTCCCGTCGCGTGCATCAAAGGATCTGTGGTTTTCCCTCGAGGCTTTCCCTCGAGGCTTTCCCGCAGGGCTGTCCCACGTGCCACCGTGGTGTGAGTCGATCCTCGGCGTCAAAGATGAGCCAGTGCAGGGCAAAGAGGTTCCTCTGGAATGGACTGAGACATCTGGGGGACTCTTGGAATGGTGGTACGACATTGGAGTTCCTCTCGCCTTTCCTGTTGAGAGTGCCTCCTCTTGAGATGCGACGGGAACGCCGGGAATTCTTTCCCGTTGAAAGCAGGGAAAGGATCCCTCATCTCGAGCTCCGAGGGGGAAACGGGGCTCCTCTGGATGTGGGCGGGTCCATCGTGCTTCCTCTCGAGTGGAGACGGGTATGGCGGTGAACTTCTTGAGTTGCAGCAAGGGTGTGAAAGACCCTTTCGAAGTTCCAGAGGTTAGGTGTCATTAGTCTCCAGACGCCTCATCGGAAATAGGCCTCATCTCGCCTGGAAGGGAGAACTTCCTGGATTTTCTCGAGTTGCGGCCGGTGTTCTCGAGTTACGACGGGGATCTCAGGGACCCGCCCTGGTGGCCTCAAGAACAGCCAGTCCCCATGCGAGTTGCTAGGGGGCCTCTCGGGATTCCTCTCCCGTCGATACCGGGGCCAAAAACCTTGTGTGGAGTCAGGGCCGGAACCGAGGATTCCTCTCAGGGGCTGACATGGATCTTTGGGTACTTCTGGAGCCTCCCCAGGGGATTCAGGCCTCGTCTCGAGTGGGGGCATGCACGTGCGCTTTCCTTCCAGGCTGTAGCAGCAATGTCACGCTTCCCGTCGCGTGGATCAAAGGATTTGTGGTTTTCCCTCGAGGCTTTCCCTCGAGGCTTTCCCACATGGCTGTGCCACGTGCCACCGTGGTGTGAGTCGATCCTCGACGTGAAAGATGAGCCAGTGCAGGGCAAAGAGGTTCCTCTGGAATGGATTGAGACATCTGGGGGACTCTTGGAATGGTGGTACGACCATGGAGTTCCTCTCGCCTTTCCTGTTGAGAGTGCCTCATCTTGAGATGCGACGGGAACGCCGGGAATTCTTTCCCGTTGAAAGCAGGGAAAGGATCCCTCATCTCGAGCTACGAGGGGGAAACGGGGCTCCTCTGGATGTGGGTGGGACCATCGTGCTTCCTCTCGAGTGGAGACGGGTATGGCGGTGAACTTCTTGAGTTGCAGCAACTGTGTGAAAGACCCTTTCGAAGTTCCAGAGGTTAGGTGTCATTAGTCTCCAGACGCCTCATCGGAAATAGGCCTCATCTCGCCTGCAAGGGAGAACTTCCTTGATTTTCTCGAGTTGCGGTAGGTGTTCTCGAGTTACGACGGGGACCTCAGGGACCCGCCCTGGTTGCCTCAAGAGGCCAGTCCCCATGCGATTTGCTACGGGGCCTCTCGGGATTCCTCTCCCGTCGATACCGGGGCCAAAAACCTTGCGTGGAGTCAGGGCCGTAACCGAGGATTCCTCTCAGGGGCTGACATGGATCTTTGGGTACTTCTGGAGTCTCCCCAGGGGAGTCAGGCCTCGTCTCGAGTGGGGGCATGCACGTGCGCTTTCCTTCCAGGCTGTAGCAGCAATGTCACGCTTCCCGTGGCGTGGATCAAAGGATCTGTGGTTTTCCCTCGAGGCTTTCCCACAGGGCTGTCCCACGTGCCACCGTGGTTTGAGTCGATCCTCGTCGTGAAAGATGAGCCAGTGCAGGGCAAAGAGGTTCCTCTGGAATGGACTGAGACATCTGGGGGACTCTTGGAATGGTGGTACGACCATGGAGTTCCTCTCGCCTTTCCTGTTGAGAGTGCCTCCTCTTGAGATGCGACGGGAACGCTGGGAATTCTTTCCCGTTGAAAGCAGGGAAAGGATCCCTCATCTCGAGCTACGAGGGGGAAACGGGGCTCCTCTGGATGTGGGCGGGACCATCGTGCTTCCTCTCGAGTGGAGACGGGTATGGCGGTGAACTTCTTGAGTTGCAGCAAGGTTGTGAAAGACCCTTTCGAATTTCCAGAGGTTAGGTGTCATTAGTCTCCAGACGCCTCATCGGAAATAGGCCTCATCTCGCCTGGAAGGGAGAACTTCCTGGATTTTCTCGAGTTGCGGCAGGTGTTCTCGAGTTACGACGGGGACCTCAGGGACCCGCTCTGGTGGCCTCAGGAGAGGCCAGTCCCCATGCGAGGTGCTAGGGGGCCTATCGGGATTCCTCTCCCGTCGATACCGGGGCCAAAAACCTTGTGTGCAGTCAGGGCCGGAACCGAGGATTCCTCTCAGGGGCTGACATGGATCTTTGGGTACTTCTGGAGTCTCCCCAGGGGAGTCAGGCCTCGTCTCGAGTGGGGGCATGCACGTGCGCTTTCCTTCCAGGCTGTAGCAGCAATGTCACGCTTCCCGTCGCGTGGATCAAAGGATCTGTGGTTTTCCCTCGAGGCTTTCCCACAGGGCTGTCCCACGTGCCACCGTGGTGTGAGTCGATCCTCGGCGTGAAAGATGAGCCAGTGCAGGGCAAAGAGGTTCCTCTGGAATGGACTGAGACATCTGGGGGACTCTTGGAATGGTGGTACGACCATGGAGTTCCTCTCGCCTTTCCTTTTGAGAGTGCCTCCTCTTGAGATGCGACGGGAACGCCGGGAATTCTTTCCCGTTGAAAGCAGGGAAAGGATCCCTCATCTCGAGCTACGAGGGGGAAACGGGGCTCCTCTGGATGTGGGCGGGACCATCGTGCTTCCTCTCGAGTGGAGACGCATATGGCGGTGAACTTCTTGAGTTGCAGCAAGGGTGTGAAAGACCCTTTCGAAATTCCAGAGTTTAGGTGTCATTAGTCTCCAGACGCCTCATCGGAAATAGGCCTCATCTCGCCTGGAAGGGAGAACTTCCTGGATTTTCTCGAGTTGCGGCAGGTGTTCTCGAGTTACGACGGGGACCTCAGGGACCCGCCCTGGTGGCCTCAGGAGAGGCCAGTCCCCATGCAAGTTGCTAGGGGGCCTCTCGGGATTCCTCTCCCGTCGATACCGGGGCCAAAAACCTTGTGTGGAGTCAGGGGCGGAACCGAGGATTCCTCTCAGGGGCTGACATGGATCTTTGGGTATTTCTGGAGTCTCCCCAAGGGAGTCAGGGCTCGTCTCGAGTTGGGGCATGCACGTGCGCTTTCCTTCCAGGCTGTAGCAGCAATGTCACGCTTCCCGTCGCATGGATCAAAGGATCTGTGGTTTTCCCTCGAGGCTTTCCCTCGAGGCTTTCCCACAGGGCTGTCCCACGTGCCACCGTGGTGTGAGTCGATCCTCGGCGTGAAAGATGAGCCAGTGCAGGGCAAAGAGGTTCCTCTGGAATGTACTGAGACATCTGGGGGACTCGTGGAATGGTGGTACGACCATGGAGTTCCTCTCGCCTTTCCTGTTGAGAGTGCCACCTCTTGAGATGCGACGGGAACGCCGGGAATTCTTTCCCGTTGAAAGCAGGGAAAGGATCCCTCATTTCGAGCCACGAGGGGGAAACGGGGCTCCTCTGGATGTGGGCGGGACCATCGTGCTTCCTCTCGAGTGGAGACGGGTATGGCGGTGAACTTCTTGAGTTGCAGCAAGGGTGTGAAAGACCCTTTCGAAGTCCCAGAGGTTAGGTGTCATTAGTCTCCAGACGCCTCATCGGAAATAGGCCTCATCTCGCCTGGAAGGGAGAACTTCCTGGATTTTCTCGAGTTGCGGCAGGTGTTCTCGAGTTACAACGGGGACCTCAGGGACCCGCCCTGGTGGCCTCAGGAGAGGCCAGTCCCCATGCGAGTTGCTAGGGGGCCTCTCGGCATTCCTCTCCCGTCGATACCGGGGTCAAAAACCTTGTGTGGAGTCAGGGCCGGAACCGAGGATTCCTCTCAGGGGCTGACATGGATCTTTGGGTACTTCTGGAGTCTCCCCAGGGGAGTCAGGCCTCGTCTCGAGTCGGGGCATGCACGTGCGCTTTACTTCCAGGCTGTAGCAGCAATGTCACGCTTCCCGTGGCGTGGATCAAAGGATCTGTGGTTTTCCCTCGAGGCTTTCCCACAGGGCTGTCCCACGTGCCACCGTGGTGTGAGTCGATCCTCGGCGTGAAAGATGAGCCAGTGCAGGGCAAAGAGGTTCCTCTGGAATGGACTGAGACATCTGGGGGACTCTTGGAATGGTGGTACGACCATGGAGTTCCTCTCGCCTTTCCTGTTGAGAGTGCCTCCTCTTGAGATGCGACGGGAACGCCGGGAATTCTTTCCCGTTGAAAGCAGGGAAAGGATCCCTCATCTCGAGCTACGAGGGGGAAACGGGGCTCCTCTGGATGTGGGCGGGACCATCGTGCTTCCTCTCGAGTGGAGACGCATATGGCGGTGAACTTCTTGAGTTGCAGCAAGGGTGTGAAAGACCCTTTCGAAGTTCCAGAGTTTAGGTGTCATTAGTCTCCAGACGCCTCATCGGAAATAGGCCTCATCTCGCCTGGAAGGGAGAACTTCCTGGATTTTCTCGAGTTGCGGCAGGTGTTCTCGAGTTAAGACGGGGACCTCAGGGACCCGCCCTGGTGGCCTCAGGAGAGGCCAGTCCCCATGCAAGTTGCTAGGGGGCCTCTCGGGATTCCTCTCCCGTCGATACCGGGGCCAAAAACCTTGTGTGGAGTCAGGGGCGGAACCGAGGATTCCTCTCAGGGGCTGACATGGATCTTTGGGTATTTCTGGAGTCTCCCCAAGGGAGTCAGGGCTCGTCTCGAGTTGGGGCATGCACGTGCGCTTTCCTTCCAGGCTGTAGCAGCAATGTCACGCTTCCCGTCGCATGGATCAAAGGATCTGTGGTTTTCCCTCGAGGCTTTCCCTCGAGGCTTTCCCACAGGGCTGTCCCACGTGCCACCGTGGTGTGAGTCGATCCTCGGCGTGAAAGATGAGCCAGTGCAGGGCAAAGAGGTTCCTCTGGAATGTACTGAGACATCTGGGGGACTCGTGGAATGGTGGTACGACCATGGAGTTCCTCTCGCCTTTCCTGTTGAGAGTGCCACCTCTTGAGATGCGACGGGAACGCCGGGAATTCTTTCCCGTTGAAAGCAGGGAAAGGATCCCTCATTTCGAGCCACGAGGGGGAAACGGGGCTCCTCTGGATGTGGGCGGGACCATCGTGCTTCCTCTCGAGTGGAGACGGGTATGGCGGTGAACTTCTTGAGTTGCAGCAAGGGTGTGAAAGACCCTTTCGAAGTCCCAGAGGTTAGGTGTCATTAGTCTCCAGACGCCTCATCGGAAATAGGCCTCATCTCGCCTGGAAGGGAGAACTTCCTGGATTTTCTCGAGTTGCGGCAGGTGTTCTCGAGTTACAACGGGGACCTCAGGGACCCGCCCTGGTGGCCTCAGGAGAGGCCAGTCCCCATGCGAGTTGCTAGGGGGCCTCTCGGGATTCCTCTCCCGTCGATACCGGGGTCAAAAACCTTGTGTGGAGTCAGGGCCGGAACCGAGGATTCCTCTCAGGGGCTGACATGGATCTTTGGGTACTTCTGGAGTCTCCCCAGGGGAGTCAGGCCTCGTCTCGAGTCGGGGCATGCACGTGCGCTTTACTTCCAGGCTGTAGCAGCAATGTCACGCTTCCCGTGGCGTGGATCAAAGGATCTGTGGTTTTCCCTCGAGGCTTTCCCACAGGGCTGTCCCACGTGCCACCGTGGTGTGAGTCGATCCTCGGCGTGAAAGATGAGCCAGTGCAGGGCAAAGAGGTTCCTCTGGAATGGACTGAGACATCTGGGGGACTCTTGGAATGGTGGTACGACCATGGAGTTCCTCTCGCCTTTCCTGTTGAGAGTGCCTCCTCTTGAGATGCGACGGGAACGCCGGGAATTCTTTCCCGTTGAAAGCAGGGAAAGGATCCCTCATCTCGAGCTACGAGGGGGAAACGGGGCTCCTCTGGATGTGGGCGGGACCATCGTGCTTCCTCTCGAGTGGAGACGGGTATGGCGGTGAACTTCTTGAGTTGCAGCAAGGGTGTGAAAAACCCTTTCGAATTTCCAGAGGTTAGGTGTCATTAGTCTCCAGACGACTCATCGGAAATAGGCCTCATCTCGCCTGGAAGGGAGAACTTCCTGGATTTTCTCGAGTTGCGGCAGGTGTTCTCGAGTTACGACGGGGACCTCAGGGACCCGCCCTGCTGGCCTCAGGAGAGGCCAGTACCCATGCGAGGTGCTAGGGGGCCTCTCGGGATTCCTCTCCCGTCGATACCGGGGCCAAAAACCTTGTGTGGAGTCAGGGCCGGAACCGAGGATTCCTCTCAGGGGCTGACATGGATCTTTGGGTACTTCTGGAGTCTCCCCAGGGGAGTCAGGCCTCGTCTCGAGTGGGGGCATGCACGTGGGCTTTCCTTCCAGGCTGTAGCAGCAATGTCACGCTTCCCGTGGCGTGGATCAAAGGATCTGTGGTTTTCCCTCGAGGCTTTCCCACAGGGCTGTCCCACGTGCCACCGTGGTGTGAGTCGATCCTCGGCGTGAAAGATGAGCCAGTGCAGGGCAAAGAGGTTCCTCTGGAATGGACTGAGACATCTGGGGGACTCTTGCAATGGTGGTACGACCATGGAGTTCCTCTCGCCTTTCCTGTTGAGAGTGCCTCCTCTTGAGCTGCGACGGGAATGCCGGGAATTCTTTCCCGTTGGAAGCAGGGAAAGGATCCCTCATCTCGAGCTCCGAGGGGGAAACGTGGCTCCTCTGTATGTGGGCGGGACCATCGTGGTTTCTCTCGTGTGGAGACGGGTATGGCGGTAAACTTCTTGAGTTGCAGCAAGGGTGTGAAAGACCCTTTCGAAGTTCCAGAGGTTAGGTGTCATTAGTCTCCAGACGCCTCATCGGAAATAGGCCTCATCTCGCCTGGAAGGGAGAACTTCCTGGATTTTCTCGAGTTGCGGCAGGTGTTCTCGAGTTACGACGGGGACCTCAGGGACCCGCCCTTGTGGCCTCAGGAGAGGCCAGTCCCCATGCAAGTTGCTAGGGGGCCTCTCGGGATTCCTCTCCCGTCGATACCGGGGCCAAAATCCTTGTGTGGAGTCAGGGCCGGAACCGAGGATTCCTCTCAGGGGCTGACATGGATCTTTGGGTACTTCTGGAGTCTCCCCAGGGGAGTCAGGCCTCGTCTCGAGTGGGGGCATGCACGTGTGCTTTCCTTCCAGGCTGTAGCAGCAATGTCACGCTTCCCGTCGCGTGGATCAAAGGATCTCTGGTTTTCCCTCGAGGCTTTCCCTCGAGGCTTTCCCACAGGGCTGTCCCACGTGCCACCGTGGTGTGAGTCGATCCTCGGCGTGAAAGATGAGCCAGTGCAGGGCAAAGAGGTTCCTCTGGAATGGACTGAGACATCTGGGGGACTCTTGGAATGGTGGTACGACCATGGAGTTCCTCTCGCCTTTCCTGTTGAGAGTGCCTCCTCTTGAGATGCGCCGGGAACGCCGGGAATTCTTTCCCGTTGAAAGCAGGGAAAGGATCCCTCTTCTCGAGCTACGAGGGGTAAACAAGGCTCCTCTGGATGTGGGCGGGACCATCGTGCTTCCTCTCGAGTGGAGACGGGTATGGCGGTGAACTTCTTGAGTTGCAGCAAGGGTGTGAAAGACCCTTTCGAAGTTCCAGAGGTTAGGTGTCATTAGTCTCCAGAAGCCTCATCGGAAATAGGCCTCATCTAGCCTGGAAGGGAGAACTTCCTGAATTTTCTCGAGGTGCGGCAGGTGTTCTCGAGTTACGACGGGTACCACAGGGACCCGCCCTGATGGCCTCAGGAACGGCCAGTCTCCATGCGAGTTGCTAGGGGGCCTCTCGGGATTCCTCTCCCGTCGATACCGGGGCCAAAAACCTTGTGTGGAGTCAGGGCCGGAACCGAGGATTCCTCTCAGGGGCTGACATGGATCTTTGGGTACTTCTAGAGTCTCCCCAGGGGAGTCAGGCCTCGTCTCGAGTGGGGGCATGCACGTGCGCTTTCCTTCCAGGCTGTAGCAGCAATGTCACGCTTCCCGTCTTGTGGATCAAAGGATCTGTGGTTTTCCCTCGAGGCTTTCCCTCGAGGCTTTCCCACAGGGCTGTCCCACGTGCCACCGTTGTGTGTGTCGATCCTCGGCGTGAAAGATGAGCCAGTGCAGGGCAAAGAGGTTCCTCTGGAATGGACTGAGACATCTGGGGGACTCCTGGAATGGTGGTACGACCATGGAGTTCCTCTCGCCTTTCCTGTTGAGAGTGCCTCCTCTTGAGATGCGACGGGAATGCCGGGAATTCTTTCCCGTTGAAAGCAGGGAAAGGATCCCTCATCTCGAGCTCCGAGGGGGAAACGGGGCTCCTCTGGATGTGGGCGGGACCATCGTGCTTTCTCTCGTGTGGAGACGGGTATGGCGGTAAACTTCTTGAGTTGCATCAAGGGTGTGAAAGACCCTTTCGAAGTTCCAGAGTTTAGGTGTCATTAGTCTCCAGACGCCTCATCGGAAATAGGCCTCATCTCGCCTGGAAGGGAGAACTTCCCGGATTTTCTCGAGGTGCGGCCGGTGTTCTCGAGTTACGACGGGGATCTCAGGGACCCGCCCTTGTGGCCTCAGGAGAGGCCAGTCCCCATGCAAGTTGCTAGGGGGCCTCTCGAGATTCCTCTCCCGTCGATACCGGGGCCAAAATCCTTGTGTGGAGTCAGGGCCAGAACCGAGGATTCCTCTCAGGGGCTGACATGGATCTTTGGGTACTTCTGGAGTCTCCCCAGGGGAGTCAGGCCTCGTCTCGAGTGGGGGCATGCACGTGTGCTTTCCTTCCAGGCTGTAGCAGCAATGTCACGCTTCCCGTCGCGTGGATCAAAGGATCTCTAGTTTTCCCTCGAGGCTTTCCCTCGAGGCTTTCCCACAGGGCTGTTCCACGTGCCACCGTGGTGTGAGTCGATCCTCGGCGTGAAAGATGAGCCAGTGCAGGGCAAAGAGGTTCCTCTGGAATGGACTGAGACATCTGGGGGACTCTTGGAATGGTGGTACGACCATGGAGTTCCTCTCGCCTTTCCTGTTGAGAGTGCCTCCTCTTGAGATGCGCCGGTAACGCCGGGAATTCTTTCCCGTTGAAAGCAGGGAAAGGATCCCTCTTCTCGAGCTACGAGGGGGAAACAGGGCTCCTCTGGATGTGGGCGGGACCATCGTGCTTCCTCTCGAGTGGAGACGGGTATGGCGGTGAACTTCTTGAGTTGCAGCAAGGGTGTGAAAGACCCTTTCGAAGTTCCAGAGGTTAGGTGTCATTAGTCTCCAGAAGCCTCATCGGAAATAGGCCTCATCTAGCCTGGAAGGGAGAACTTCCTGAATTTTCTCGAGGTGCGGCAGGTGTTCTCGAGTTACGACGGGTACCACAGGGACCCTCCTTGATGGCCTCAGGAACGGCCAGTCTCCATGCGAGTTGCTAGGGGGCCTCTCGGGATTCCTCTCCCGTCGATACCGGGACCAAAAACCTTGTGTGGAGTCAGGGCCGGAACCGAGGATTCCTCTCAGGGGCTGACATGGATCTTTGGGTACTTCTAGAGTCTCCCCAGGGGAGTCAGGCCTCGTCTCGAGTGGGGG
Organism: Capricornis sumatraensis; assembly: GCF_032405125.1. Lineage (NCBI taxonomy): Eukaryota > Metazoa > Chordata > Mammalia > Artiodactyla > Bovidae > Capricornis > Capricornis sumatraensis. The sequence goes on along the minus strand of NW_027184617.1, from coordinate 1,880,770 downwards.
CATGCACGTGCGCTTTCCTTCCAGGCTGTAGCAGCAATGTCACGCTTCCCGTCTTGTGGATCAAAGGATCTGTGGTTTTCCCTCGATGCTTTCCCTCGAGGCTTTCCCACAGGGCTGTCCCACGTGCCACCGTGGTGTGAGTCGATCCTCGGCGTGAAAGATGAGCCAGTGCAGGGCAAAGAGGTTCCTCTGGAATGGACTGAGACATCTGGGGGACTCTTGGAATGGTGGTACGACCATGGAGTTCCTCTCGCCTTTCCTGTTGAGAGTGCCTCCTCTTGAGATGCGACGGGAATGCCGGGAATTCTTTCCCGTTGAAAGCAGGGAAAGGATCCCTCATCTCGAGCTCCGAGGGGGAAACGGGGCTCCTCTGGATGTGGGCGGGACCATCGTGCTTTCTCTCGTGTGGAGACGGGTATGGCGGTAAACTTCTTGAGTTGCAGCAAGGGTGTGAAAGACCCTTTCGAAGTTCCAGAGGTTAGGTGTCATTAGTCTCCAGACGCCTCATCGGAAATAGGCCTCATCTCGCCTGGAAGGGAGAACATCCCGGATTTTCTCGAGGTGCGGCCGGTGTTCTCGAGTTACGACGGGGACCTCAGGGACCCGCCCTGGTGGCCTCAGGAGAGGCCAGTCCCCATGCAAGTTGCTAGGGGGCCTCTCGGGATTCCTCTCCCGTCGATACCGGGTCCAAAATCCTTCTGTGGAGTCAGGGCTGGAACCGAGGATTCCTCTCAGGAGCTGACATGGATCTTTGGGTACTTCTGGAGTCCCACCAGGGGAGTCAGGCCTCTTCTCGATTGGGGGCATGCACGTGTGCTTTCCTTCCAGGCTGTAGCAGCAATGTCACGCTTCCCGTCGCGTGGATCAAAGGATCTGTGGTTTTCCCTCGAGGCTTTCCAGCAGGGCTGTCCCACGTGCCACCGTGGTGTGAGTCGATCCTCGGCGTGAAAGATGAGCCAGTGCAGGGCAAAGAGGTTCCTCTGGAATGGACTGAGACATCTGGGGGACTCTTGGAATGGTGGTACGACCCTGGAGTTCCTCTCGCCTTTCCTGTTGAGAGTGCCTCCTCTTGAGATGCGACGGGAACGCCGGGAATTCTTTCCCGTTGAAAGCAGGGAAAGGATCCCACATCTCGAGCTCCGAGGGGGAAACGGGGCTCCTCTGGATGTGGGCGGGACCATCGTGCTTCCTCTCGAGTGGAGACGGGTATGGCGGTGAACTTCTTGAGTTGCAGCAAGGGTGTGAAAGACCCTTTCAAAGTTCCTGAGTTTAGGTGTCATTAGTCTCCAGACGCCTCATCGGAAATACGCCTCATCTCGCCTGGAAGGGAGAACTTCCTGGATTTTCTTGAGTTGCGGCAGGTGTTCTCGAGTTATGACGGGGACCTCAGGGACACGCCCTGGTGGCCTCAGGAGAGGCCAGTCCCCATGCGAGTTGCTAGGGGGCCTCTCGGGATTCCTCTCCCGTCGATACCGGGGCCAAAAACCTTGTGTGGAGTCAGGGCCGGAACCGAGGATTCCTCTCAGGGGTGATATGGATCTTTGGGTACTTCTGGAGTCTCCCCAGGGGAGTCAGGCCTCGTCTCGAGTGGGGGCATGCACGTGCGCTTTCCTTCCAGGCTGTAGCAGCAATGTCACGCTTCCCGTCGCGTGCATCAAAGGATCTGTGGTTTTCCCTCGAGGCTTTCCCTCGAGGCTTTCCCGCAGGGCTGTCCCACGTTCCACCGTGGTGTGAGTCGATCCTCGGCGTGAAAGATGAGCCAGGGCAGGGCAAAGAGGTTCCTCTGGAATGGACTGAGACATCTGGGGGACTCTTGGAATGGTGGTACGACCATGGAGTTCCTCTCGCCTTTCCTGTTGAGAGTGCCTCCTCTTGAGATGCGACGGGAACGCCGGGAATTCTTTCCCGTTGAAAGCAGGGAAAGGATCCCTCATCTCGAGCTACGAGGGGGAAACGGGGCTCCTCTGGATGTGGGTGGGACCATCGTGCTTCCTCTCGAGTGGAGACGGGTATGGCGGTGAACTTCTTGAGTTGCAGCAAGGGTGTGAAAGACCCTTTCGAAGTTCCAGAGGTTACGTGTCAGTCTCCAGATGCCTCATCGGAAATAGACCTCATCTCGCCTGGAAGGGAGAACTTCCTGGATTTTCTCGAGGTGCGGCAGGTGTTCTCGAGTTACGACGGGTACCAAAGGGACCCGCCCTGATGGCCTCAGGAGAGGCCAGTCCCCATGCGAGTTGCTAGGGGGCCCCCGAGATTCCTCTCCCGTCGATACTAGGGCCAAAAACCTTGTGTGGAGTCAGGGCCGGAACCGAGGATTCCTCACAGGGGTGACATGGATCTTTGGGTACTTCTGGAGTCTCCCCAGGGAAGTCAGGCCTCGTCTCGAGTGGGGGCATGCACGTGCCCTTTCCTTCCAGGCTGTAGCAGCAATGTCACGGTTCCCGTCGCGTGCATCAAAGGATCTGTGGTTTTCCCTCGAGGCTTTCCCTCGAGGCTTTCCCGCAGGGCTGTCCCACGTGCCACCGTGGTGTGAGTCGATCCTCGGCGTCAAAGATGAGCCAGTGCAGGGCAAAGAGGTTCCTCTGGAATGGACTGAGACATCTGGGGGACTCTTGGAATGGTGGTACGACATTGGAGTTCCTCTCGCCTTTCCTGTTGAGAGTGCCTCCTCTTGAGATGCGACGGGAACGCCGGGAATTCTTTCCCGTTGAAAGCAGGGAAAGGATCCCTCATCTCGAGCTCCGAGGGGGAAACGGGGCTCCTCTGGATGTGGGCGGGTCCATCGTGCTTCCTCTCGAGTGGAGACGGGTATGGCGGTGAACTTCTTGAGTTGCAGCAAGGGTGTGAAAGACCCTTTCGAAGTTCCAGAGGTTAGGTGTCATTAGTCTCCAGACGGCTCATCGGAAATAGGCCTCATCTCGCCTGGAAGGGAGAACTTCCTGGATTTTCTCGAGTTGCGGCCGGTGTTCTCGAGTTACGACGGGGATCTCAGGGACCCGCCCTGGTGGCCTCAAGAACAGCCAGTCCCCATGCGAGTTGCTAGGGGGCCTCTCGGGATTCCTCTCCCGTCGATACCGGGGCCAAAAACCTTGTGTGGAGTCAGGGCCGGAACCGAGGATTCCTCTCAGGGGCTGACATGGATCTTTGGGTACTTCTGGAGCCTCCCCAGGGGATTCAGGCCTCGTCTCGAGTGGGGGCATGCACGTGCGCTTTCCTTCCAGGCTGTAGCAGCAATGTCACGCTTCCCGTCGCGTGGATCAAAGGATTTGTGGTTTTCCCTCGAGGCTTTCCCTCGAGGCTTTCCCACATGGCTGTGCCACGTGCCACCGTGGTGTGAGTCGATCCTCGACGTGAAAGATGAGCCAGTGCAGGGCAAAGAGGTTCCTCTGGAATGGATTGAGACATCTGGGGGACTCTTGGAATGGTGGTACGACCATGGAGTTCCTCTCGCCTTTCCTGTTGAGAGTGCCTCCTCTTGAGATGCGACGGGAACGCCGGGAATTCTTTCCCGTTGAAAGCAGGGAAAGGATCCCTCATCTCGAGCTACGAGGGGGAAACGGGGCTCCTCTGGATGTGGGTGGGACCATCGTGCTTCCTCTCGAGTGGAGACGGGTATGGCGGTGAACTTCTTGAGTTGCAGCAACTGTGTGAAAGACCCTTTCGAAGTTCCAGAGGTTAGGTGTCATTAGTCTCCAGACGCCTCATCGGAAATAGGCCTCATCTCGCCTGCAAGGGAGAACTTCCTTGATTTTCTCGAGTTGCGGTAGGTGTTCTCGAGTTACGACGGGGACCTCAGGGACCCGCCCTGGTTGCCTCAAGAGGCCAGTCCCCATGCGATTTGCTACGGGGCCTCTCGGGATTCCTCTCCCGTCGATACCGGGGCCAAAAACCTTGCGTGGAGTCAGGGCCGTAACCGAGGATTCCTCTCAGGGGCTGACATGGATCTTTGGGTACTTCTGGAGTCTCCCCAGGGGAGTCAGGCCTCGTCTCGAGTGGGGGCATGCACGTGCGCTTTCCTTCCAGGCTGTAGCAGCAATGTCACGCTTCCCGTGGCGTGGATCAAAGGATCTGTGGTTTTCCCTCGAGGCTTTCCCACAGGGCTGTCCCACGTGCCACCGTGGTTTGAGTCGATCCTCGTCGTGAAAGATGAGCCAGTGCAGGGCAAAGAGGTTCCTCTGGAATGGACTGAGACATCTGGGGGACTCTTGGAATGGTGGTACGACCATGGAGTTCCTCTCGCCTTTCCTGTTGAGAGTGCCTCCTCTTGAGATGCGACGGGAACGCTGGGAATTCTTTCCCGTTGAAAGCAGGGAAAGGATCCCTCATCTCGAGCTACGAGGGGGAAACGGGGCTCCTCTGGATGTGGGCGGGACCATCGTGCTTCCTCTCGAGTGGAGACGGGTATGGCGGTGAACTTCTTGAGTTGCAGCAAGGTTGTGAAAGACCCTTTCGAATTTCCAGAGGTTAGGTGTCATTAGTCTCCAGACGCCTCATCGGAAATAGGCCTCATCTCGCCTGGAAGGGAGAACTTCCTGGATTTTCTCGAGTTGCGGCAGGTGTTCTCGAGTTACGACGGGGACCTCAGGGACCCGCTCTGGTGGCCTCAGGAGAGGCCAGTCCCCATGCGAGGTGCTAGGGGGCCTATCGGGATTCCTCTCCCGTCGATACCGGGGCCAAAAACCTTGTGTGCAGTCAGGGCCGGAACCGAGGATTCCTCTCAGGGGCTGACATGGATCTTTGGGTACTTCTGGAGTCTCCCCAGGGGAGTCAGGCCTCGTCTCGAGTGGGGGCATGCACGTGCGCTTTCCTTCCAGGCTGTAGCAGCAATGTCACGCTTCCCGTCGCGTGGATCAAAGGATCTGTGGTTTTCCCTCGAGGCTTTCCCACAGGGCTGTCCCACGTGCCACCGTGGTGTGAGTCGATCCTCGGCGTGAAAGATGAGCCAGTGCAGGGCAAAGAGGTTCCTCTGGAATGGACTGAGACATCTGGGGGACTCTTGGAATGGTGGTACGACCATGGAGTTCCTCTCGCCTTTCCTTTTGAGAGTGCCTCCTCTTGAGATGCGACGGGAACGCCGGGAATTCTTTCCCGTTGAAAGCAGGGAAAGGATCCCTCATCTCGAGCTACGAGGGGGAAACGGGGCTCCTCTGGATGTGGGCGGGACCATCGTGCTTCCTCTCGAGTGGAGACGCATATGGCGGTGAACTTCTTGAGTTGCAGCAAGGGTGTGAAAGACCCTTTCGAAATTCCAGAGTTTAGGTGTCATTAGTCTCCAGACGCCTCATCGGAAATAGGCCTCATCTCGCCTGGAAGGGAGAACTTCCTGGATTTTCTCGAGTTGCGGCAGGTGTTCTCGAGTTACGACGGGGACCTCAGGGACACGCCCTGGTGGCCTCAGGAGAGGCCAGTCCCCATGCAAGTTGCTAGGGGGCCTCTCGGGATTCCTCTCCCGTCGATACCGGGGCCAAAAACCTTGTGTGGAGTCAGGGGCGGAACCGAGGATTCCTCTCAGGGGCTGACATGGATCTTTGGGTATTTCTGGAGTCTCCCCAAGGGAGTCAGGGCTCGTCTCGAGTTGGGGCATGCACGTGCGCTTTCCTTCCAGGCTGTAGCAGCAATGTCACGCTTCCCGTCGCATGGATCAAAGGATCTGTGGTTTTCCCTCGAGGCTTTCCCTCGAGGCTTTCCCACAGGGCTGTCCCACGTGCCACCGTGGTGTGAGTCGATCCTCGGCGTGAAAGATGAGCCAGTGCAGGGCAAAGAGGTTCCTCTGGAATGTACTGAGACATCTGGGGGACTCGTGGAATGGTGGTACGACCATGGAGTTCCTCTCGCCTTTCCTGTTGAGAGTGCCACCTCTTGAGATGCGACGGGAACGCCGGGAATTCTTTCCCGTTGAAAGCAGGGAAAGGATCCCTCATTTCGAGCCACGAGGGGGAAACGGGGCTCCTCTGGATGTGGGCGGGACCATCGTGCTTCCTCTCGAGTGGAGACGGGTATGGCGGTGAACTTCTTGAGTTGCAGCAAGGGTGTGAAAGACCCTTTCGAAGTCCCAGAGGTTAGGTGTCATTAGTCTCCAGACGCCTCATCGGAAATAGGCCTCATCTCGCCTGGAAGGGAGAACTTCCTGGATTTTCTCGAGTTGCGGCAGGTGTTCTCGAGTTACAACGGGGACCTCAGGGACCCGCCCTGGTGGCCTCAGGAGAGGCCAGTCCCCATGCGAGTTGCTAGGGGGCCTCTCGGCATTCCTCTCCCGTCGATACCGGGGTCAAAAACCTTGTGTGGAGTCAGGGCCGGAACCGAGGATTCCTCTCAGGGGCTGACATGGATCTTTGGGTACTTCTGGAGTCTCCCCAGGGGAGTCAGGCCTCGTCTCGAGTCGGGGCATGCACGTGCGCTTTACTTCCAGGCTGTAGCAGCAATGTCACGCTTCCCGTGGCGTGGATCAAAGGATCTGTGGTTTTCCCTCGAGGCTTTCCCACAGGGCTGTCCCACGTGCCACCGTGGTGTGAGTCGATCCTCGGCGTGAAAGATGAGCCAGTGCAGGGCAAAGAGGTTCCTCTGGAATGGACTGAGACATCTGGGGGACTCTTGGAATGGTGGTACGACCATGGAGTTCCTCTCGCCTTTCCTGTTGAGAGTGCCTCCTCTTGAGATGCGACGGGAACGCCGGGAATTCTTTCCCGTTGAAAGCAGGGAAAGGATCCCTCATCTCGAGCTACGAGGGGGAAACGGGGCTCCTCTGGATGTGGGCGGGACCATCGTGCTTCCTCTCGAGTGGAGACGCATATGGCGGTGAACTTCTTGAGTTGCAGCAAGGGTGTGAAAGACCCTTTCGAAGTTCCAGAGTTTAGGTGTCATTAGTCTCCAGACGCCTCATCGGAAATAGGCCTCATCTCGCCTGGAAGGGAGAACTTCCTGGATTTTCTCGAGTTGCGGCAGGTGTTCTCGAGTTACGACGGGGACCTCAGGGACCCGCCCTGGTGGCCTCAGGAGAGGCCAGTCCCCATGCAAGTTGCTAGGGGGCCTCTCGGGATTCCTCTCCCGTCGATACCGGGGCCAAAAACCTTGTGTGGAGTCAGGGGCGGAACCGAGGATTCCTCTCAGGGGCTGACATGGATCTTTGGGTATTTCTGGAGTCTCCCCAAGGGAGTCAGGGCTCGTCTCGAGTTGGGGCATGCACGTGCGCTTTCCTTCCAGGCTGTAGCAGCAATGTCACGCTTCCCGTCGCATGGATCAAAGGATCTGTGGTTTTCCCTCGAGGCTTTCCCTCGAGGCTTTCCCACAGGGCTGTCCCACGTGCCACCGTGGTGTGAGTCGATCCTCGGCGTGAAAGATGAGCCAGTGCAGGGCAAAGAGGTTCCTCTGGAATGTACTGAGACATCTGGGGGACTCGTGGAATGGTGGTACGACCATGGAGTTCCTCTCGCCTTTCCTGTTGAGAGTGCCACCTCTTGAGATGCGACGGGAACGCCGGGAATTCTTTCCCGTTGAAAGCAGGGAAAGGATCCCTCATTTCGAGCCACGAGGGGGAAACGGGGCTCCTCTGGATGTGGGCGGGACCATCGTGCTTCCTCTCGAGTGGAGACGGGTATGGCGGTGAACTTCTTGAGTTGCAGCAAGGGTGTGAAAGACCCTTTCGAAGTCCCAGAGGTTAGGTGTCATTAGTCTCCAGACGCCTCATCGGAAATAGGCCTCATCTCGCCTGGAAGGGAGAACTTCCTGGATTTTCTCGAGTTGCGGCAGGTGTTCTCGAGTTACAACGGGGACCTCAGGGACCCGCCCTGGTGGCCTCAGGAGAGGCCAGTCCCCATGCGAGTTGCTAGGGGGCCTCTCGGGATTCCTCTCCCGTCGATACCGGGGTCAAAAACCTTGTGTGGAGTCAGGGCCGGAACCGAGGATTCCTCTCAGGGGCTGACATGGATCTTTGGGTACTTCTAGAGTCTCCCCAGGGGAGTCAGGCCTCGTCTCGAGTCGGGGCATGCACGTGCGCTTTACTTCCAGGCTGTAGCAGCAATGTCACGCTTCCCGTGGCGTGGATCAAAGGATCTGTGGTTTTCCCTCGAGGCTTTCCCACAGGGCTGTCCCACGTGCCACCGTGGTGTGAGTCGATCCTCGGCGTGAAAGATGAGCCAGTGCAGGGCAAAGAGGTTCCTCTGGAATGGACTGAGACATCTGGGGGACTCTTGGAATGGTGGTACGACCATGGAGTTCCTCTCGCCTTTCCTGTTGAGAGTGCCTCCTCTTGAGATGCGACGGGAACGCCGGGAATTCTTTCCCGTTGAAAGCAGGGAAAGGATCCCTCATCTCGAGCTACGAGGGGGAAACGGGGCTCCTCTGGATGTGGGCGGGACCATCGTGCTTCCTCTCGAGTGGAGACGGGTATGGCGGTGAACTTCTTGAGTTGCAGCAAGGGTGTGAAAAACCCTTTCGAATTTCCAGAGGTTAGGTGTCATTAGTCTCCAGACGACTCATCGGAAATAGGCCTCATCTCGCCTGGAAGGGAGAACTTCCTGGATTTTCTCGAGTTGCGGCAGGTGTTCTCGAGTTACGACGGGGACCTCAGGGACCCGCCCTGCTGGCCTCAGGAGAGGCCAGTACCCATGCGAGGTGCTAGGGGGCCTCTCGGGATTCCTCTCCCGTCGATACCGGGGCCAAAAACCTTGTGTGGAGTCAGGGCCGGAACCGAGGATTCCTCTCAGGGGCTGACATGGATCTTTGGGTACTTCTGGAGTCTCCCCAGGGGAGTCAGGCCTCGTCTCGAGTGGGGGCATGCACGTGGGCTTTCCTTCCAGGCTGTAGCAGCAATGTCACGCTTCCCGTGGCGTGGATCAAAGGATCTGTGGTTTTCCCTCGAGGCTTTCCCACAGGGCTGTCCCACGTGCCACAGTGGTGTGAGTCGATCCTCGGCGTGAAAGATGAGCCAGTGCAGGGCAAAGAGGTTCCTCTGGAATGGACTGAGACATCTGGGGGACTCTTGGAATGGTGGTACGACCATGGAGTTCCTCTCGTCTTTCCTGTTGAGAGTGCCTCCTCTTGAGTTGCGACGGGAACGCCGGGAATTCTTTCCCGTTGAAAGCAGGGAAAGGATCCCTCATCTTGAGCTACGAGGGGGAAACGGGGCTCCTCTGGATGTGGGCGGGACCATCGTGCTTCCTCTCGAGTGGAGACGGGTATGGCGGTGAACTTCTTGAGTTGCAGTAAGGGTGTGAAAGACCCTTTCGAAGTTCGAGAGGTTAGGTGTCATTAGTCTCCAGACGCCTCATCGGAAATAGGCCTCATCTCGCCTGGAAGGGAGAACTTCCTGGATTTTCTCGAGTTGCGGCAGGTGTTCTCGAGTTACGACGGGGACCTCAGGGACCCGCCCTGGTGGCCTCAGGAGAGGCCAGTCCCCATGCGAGGTGCTAGGGGGCCTCTCGGGATTCCTCTCCCGTCGATACCGGGGCCAAAAACCTTTTGTGCAGTCAGGGCCGGAACCGAGGATTCCTCTCAGGGGCTTATATGGATCTTTGGGTACTTCTGGAGTCTCCCCACGGGAGTCAGGCCTCGTCTCGAGTGGGGGCATGCACGTGCGCTTTCCTTCCAGGGTGTAGCAGCAATGTCACGCTTCCCGTCGCGTGGATCAAAGGATCTGTGGTTTTCCCTCGAGGCTTTCCCTCGAGGCTTTCCCACAGGGCTGTCCCACGTGCCTCCGTGGTGTGAGTCGATCCTCGGCGTGAAAGATGAGCCAGTGCAGGGCAAAGAGGTTCCTCTGGAATGGACTGAGACATCTGGGGGACTCTAGGAATGGTGGTAGGACCATGGAGTTCCTCTCGCCTTTCCTGTTGATAGTGCCTCCTCTTGAGATGCGACGGGAACACCGGGAATTCTTTCCCGTTGAAAGCAGGGAAAGGATCCCTCATCTCGAGCTACGAGGGGGAAACGGGGCTCCTCTGGATGTGGGCGGGACCATCGTGCTTCCTCTCGAGTGGAGACGGGTATGGCGGTGAACTTCTTGAGTTGCAGCAAGGGTGTGAAAGACCCTTTCGAATTTCCAGAGGTTACGTGTCATTAGTCTCCAGACGACTCATCGGAAATAGGCCTCATCTCGCCTGGAAGGGAGAACTTCCTGGATTTTCTCGAGTTGCGGCAGGTGTTCTCGAGTTACGACGGGGACCTCAGGGACCCGCCCTGGTGGCCTCCGGAGAGGCCAGTCCCCATGCGAGTTGCTAGGGGGCCTCTCGGGATTCCTCTCCCGTCGATACCGGGGCCAAAAACCTTGTGTGGAGTAAGGGCCGGAACCCAGGATTCCTCTCAGGGGCTGACATGGATCTTTGGGTACTTCTGGAGTCTCCCCAGGGGAGTCAGGCCTCGTCTCGAGTGGGGGCATGCACGTGCGCTTTCCTTACAGGCTGTAGCAGCAATGTCACGCTTCCCGTGGCGTGGATCAAAGGATCTGTGGTTTTCCCTCGAGGCTTTCCCACAGGGCTGTCCCACGTGCCACCGTGGTGTGAGTCGATCCTCGGCGTGAAAGATGAGCCAGTGCAGGGCAAAGAGGTTCCTCTGGAATGGACTGAGACATCTGGGGGACTCTTGGAATGGTGGTACGACCATGGAGTTCCTCTCGCCTTTCCTGTTGAGAGTGCCTCCTCTTGAGATGCGACGGGAACGCCGGGAATTCTTTCCCGTTGAAAGCAGGGAAAGGATCCCTCATCTTGAGCTACGAGGGGGAAACGGGGCTCCTCTGGATGTGGGCGGGACCATCGTGCTTCCTCTCGAGTGGAGACGGGTATGGCGGTGAACTTCTTGAGTTGCAGCAAGGGTGTGAAAGACCCTTTCGAAGTTCGAGAGGTTAGGTGTCATTAGTCTCCAGACGCCTCATCGGAAATAGGCCTCATCTCGCCTGGAAGGGAGAACTTCCTGGATTTTCTCGAGTTGCGGCAGGTGTTCTCGAGTTACGACGGGGACCTCAGGGACCCGCCCTGGTGGCCTCAGGAGAGGCCAGTCCCCATGCGAGGTGCTAGGGGGCCTCTCGGGATTCCTCTCCCGTCGATACCGGGGCCAAAATCCTTGTGTGCAGTCAGGGCCGGAACCGAGGATTCCTCTCAGGGGCTGACATGGATCTTTGGGTACTTCTGGAGTCTCCCCACGGGAGTCAGGCCTCGTCTCGAGTGGGGGCATGCACGTGCGCTTTCCTTCCAGGCTGTAGCAGCAATGTCACGCTTCCCGTCGCGTGGATCAAAGGATCTGTGGTATTCCCTCGAGGCTTTCCCTCGAGGCTTTCCCACAGGGCTGTCCCACGTGCCACCGTGGTGTGAGTCGATCCTCGGCGTGAAAGATGAGCCAGTGCAGGGCAAAGAGGTTCCTCTGGAATGGACTGAGACATCTGGGGGACTCTTGGAATGGTGGTACGACCATGGAGTTCCTCTCGCCTTTCCTGTTGAGAGTGCCTCCTCTTGAGATACGACGGGAACACCGGGAATACTTTCCCGTTGAAAGCAGGGAAAGGATCCCTCATCTCGAGCTAAGAGGGGGAAACTGGGCTCCTCTGGATGTGGGCGGGACCATCGTGCTTCCTCTCGAGTGGAGACGGGTATGGCGGTGAACTTCTTGAGTTGCAGCAAGGGTGTGAAAGACCCTTTCGAAGTTCGAGAGGTTAGGTGTCATTAGTCTCCAGACGCCTCATCGGAAATAGGCCTCATCTCGCCTGGAAGGGAGAACTTCCTGGATTTTCTCGAGTTGCGGCAGGTGTTCTCGAGTTACGACGGGGACCTCAGGGACCCGCCCTGGTGGCCTCAGGAGCGGCCCGTCCCCATGCGAGGTGCTAGGGGGCCTCTCGGGATTCCTCTCCCGTCGATACCAAGGCCAAAAACCTTGTGTGGAGTCAGGGCCGGAACCGAGGATTCCTCTCAGGGGCTTATATGGATCTTTGGGTACTTCTGGAGTCTCGCCAGGGGAGACAGGCCACGTCTCGAGTGGGGGCATGCACGTGCGCTTTCCTTCCAGGCTGTAGCAGCAATGTCACGCTTCCCGTCGCGTGGATCAAAGGATCTGTGGTTTTCCCTCGAAGCTTTCCCTCGAGGCTTTCCCACAGGTCTGTCCCACGTGCCTCCGTGGTGTGAGTCGATCCTCGGCGTGAAAGATGAGCCAGTGCAGGGCAAAGAGGTTCCTTTGGAATGGACTGAGACATCTGGGGGACTCTAGGAATGGTGGTACGACCATGGAGTTCCTCTCGCCTTTCCTGTTGAGAGTGCCTCCTCTTGAGATGCGACGGGAACGCCGGGAATTCCTTCCCGTTGAAAGCAGGAAAGGATCCCTCATCTCGAGCTCCGAGAGGGAAACGGGGCTCCTCTGGATGTGGGCGGGACCATCGTGCTTCCTCTCGAGTGGAGACGGGTATGGCGGTGAACTTCTTGAGTTGCAGCAAGGGTGTGAAAGACCCTTTCGAAATTCCAAAGGTTAGGTGTCATTAGTCTCCAGACGCCTCATCGGAAATAGGCCTCATCTCGCCTGGAAGGGAGAACTTCCTGGATTTTCTCGAGTTGCGGCAGGTGTTCTCGAGTTAAGACGGGGACCACAGGGACCCGCCCTGGTGGCCTCAGGAGAGGCCAGTCCCCATGCGAGGTGCTAGGGGGCCTCTCGGGATTCCTCTCCCGTCGATACCGGGGCCAAAAAGCTTGTGTGGAGTCAAGGCCGGAACCGAGGATTCCTCTCAGGGGCTGACATGGATCTTTGGGTACTTCTGGAGTCTCGCCAGGGGAGACAGGCCTCGTCTCGAGTGGGGGCATGCACGTGCGCTTTCCTTCCAGGCTGTAGCAGCAATGTCACGCTTCCCGTCGCGTGGATCAAAGGATCTGTGGTATTCCCTCGAGGCTTTCCCTCGAGGCTTTCCCACAGGGCTGTCCCACGTGCCACCGTGGTGTGAGTCGATCCTCGGCGTGAAAGATTAGCCAGTGCAGGGCAAAGAGGTTCCTCTGGAATGGACTGAGACATCTGGGGGACTCTTGGAATGGTGGTACGACCATGGAGTTCCTCTCGCCTTTCCTGTTGAGAGTGCCTCCTCTTGAGATACGACGGGAACACCGGGAATTCTTTCCCGTTGAAAGCAGGGAAAGGGTCCCTCATCTCGAGCTAAGAGGGGGAAACGGGGCTCCTCTGGATGTGGGCGGGACCATCGTGCTTCCTCTCGAGTGGAGATGGGTATGGCGGTGAACTTCTTGAGTTGCAGCAAGGGTGTGAAAGACCCTTTCGAAGTTCGAGAGGTTAGGTGTCATTAGTCTCCAGACGCCTCATCGGAAATAGGCCTCATCTCGCCTGGAAGGGAGAACTTCCTGGATTTTCTCGAGTTGCGGCAGGTGTTCTCGAGTTACGACGGGGACCTCAGGGACCCGCCCTGGTGGCCTCAGGAGAGGCCAGTCCCCATGCGAGGTGCTAGGGGGCCTCTCGGGATTCCTCTCCCGTCGATACCAAGGCCAAAAACCTTGTGTGGAGTCAGGGTCGGAACCGAGGATTCCTCTCAGGGGCTTATATGGATCTTTGGGTACTTCTGGAGTCTCGCCAGGGGAGACAGGCCTCGTCTCGAGTGGGGGCATGCATGTGCGCTTTCCTTCCAGGCTGTAGCAGCAATGTCACGCTTCCCGTCGCGTGGATCAAAGGATCTGTGGTTTTCCCTCGAGGCTTTCCCTCGAGGCTTTCCCACAGGGCTGTCCCTCGTGCCTCCGTGGTGTGAGTCGATCCTCGGCGTGAAAGATGAGCCAGTGCAGGGCAAAGAGGTTCCTCTGGAATGGACTGAGACATCTGGGGGACTCTAGGAATGGTGGTACGACCATGGAGTTCCTCTCGCCTTTCCTGTTGAGAGTGCCTCCTCTTGAGATGCGACGGGAACGCCGGGAATTCCTTCCCGTTGAAAGCAGGAAAGGATCCCTCATCTCGAGCTCCGAGAGGGAAACGGGGCTCCTCTGGATGTGGGCGGGACCATCGTGCTTCCTCTCGAGTGGAGACGGGTATGGCGGTGAACTTCTTGAGTTGCAGCAAGGGTGTGAAAGACCCTTTCGAATTTCCAGAGGTTAGGTGTCATTAGTCTCCAGACGCCTCATCGGAAATACGCCTCATCTCGCCTGGAAGGGAGAACTTCCTGGATTTTCTCGAGTTGCGGCAGGTGTTCTCGAGTTAAGACGGGGACCTCAGGGACCCGCCCTGGTGGCCTCAGGAGAGGCCAGTCCCCATGCGAGGTGCTAGGGGGCCTCTCGGGATTCCTCTCCCGTCGATACCGGGGCCAAAAAGCTTGTGTGGAGTCAGGGCCGGAACCGAGGATTCCTCTCAGGGGCTGACATGGATCTTTGGGTACTTCTGGAGTCTCCCCAGGGGAGTCAGGCCTCGACTCGAGTGGGGGCATGCACGTGCGCTTTCCTTCCAGGCTGTAGAAGCAATGTCACGCTTCCCGTGGCGTGTATCAAAGGATCTGTGGTTTTCCCTCGAGACTTTCCCACAGGGCTGTCCCACGTGCCACCGTGGTGTGAGTCGATCCTCGGCGTGAAAGATGAGCCAGTGCAGGGCAAAGAGGTTCCTCTGGAATGGACTGAGACATCTGGGGGACTCTTGGAATGGTGGTACGACCATGGAGTTCCTCTCGCCTTTCCTGTTGAGAGTGCCTCCTCTTGAGATGCGACGGGAACGCCGGGAATTCTTTCCCGTTGAAAGCAGGGAAAGGATCCCTCATCTCGAGCTACGAGGGGGAAACGGGGCTCCTCTGGATGTGGGCGGGACCATCGTGCTTCCTCTCGAGTGGAGACGGGTATGGCAGTGAACTTCTTGAGTTGCAGCAAGGGTGTGAAAGACCCTTTCGAAGTTCCAGAGGTTAGGTGTCATTAGTCTCCAGACGCCTCATCGGAAATAGGCCTCATCTCGCCTGGAAGGGAGAACTTCCTGGATTTTCTCGAGTTGCGGCAGGTGTTCTCGAGTTACGACGGGGACCTCAGGGACCCGCCCTGGTGGCCTCAGGAGAGGCCAGTCCCCATGCGAGTTGCTAGGGGGCCTCTCGGGATTCCTCTCCCGTCGATACCGGGGCCAAAAACATTGTATGGAGTCAGGGCCGGAACCGAGGATTCCTCTCAGGGGCTGACATGGATCTTTGGGTTCTTCTGGAGTCCCCCCAGGGGAGTCAGGCCTCGTCTCGAGTGGGGGCATGCACGTGCGCTTTCCTTCCAGGCTGTAGCAGCAATGTCACGCTTCCTGTCGCGTGGATCAAAGGATCTGTGGTTTTCCCTCGAGGCTTTCCCTCGAGGCTTTCCCACAGGGCTGTCCCACGTGCCACCCTGGTGTGAGTCGATCCTCGTCGTGAAAGATGAGCCAGTGCAGGGCAAAGAGGTTCCTCTGGAATGGACTGAGACATCTGGGGGACTCTTGGAATGGTGGTACGACCATGGAGTTCCTCTCGCCTTTCCTGTTGAGAGTGCCTCCTCTTGAGATGCGACGGGAACGCCGGGAATTCTTTCCCGTTGAAAGCAGGAAAAGGATCCCTTATCTCGAGCTACGAGGGGGAAACGGGGCTCCTCTGGATGTGAGCGGGACCATCGTGCTTCCTCTCTAGTGGAGACGGGTATGGTGGTGAACTTCTTGAGTTGCAGCAAGGGTGTGAAAGACCCTTTCGAAGTTCCAGAGGTTAGGTGTCATTAGTCTCCAGACGCCACATAGGAAATAGGCCTCATCTCGCCAGGAAGGGAGAACTTCCTGGATTTTCTCGAGTTGCGGCAGGTGTTCTCGAGTTACGACGGGGACCTCAGGAACCCGCCCTGGTGGCCTCAGGAGAGGCCAGTCCCTATGCGAGTTGCTAGGGGGCCTCTCGGGATTCCTCTCCCGTCGATACCGGGGCCAAAAACCTTGTATGGAGTCAGGGCCGGAACCGAGGATTCCTCTCAGGGGCTGACATGGATATTTGGGTACTTCTGGAGTCTCCCCAGGGGAGTCAGGCCTCGTCTCGAGTGGGGGCATGCACGTGCACTTTCCTTCCAGGCTGTAGCAGCAATGTCAGGCTTCCCGTCGCGTGGATCAAAGGATCTGTGGTTTTCCCTCGAGGCTTTCCCACAGGGCTGTCCCACGTGCCACCGTGGTGTGAATCGATCCTCGGCGTGAAAGATGAGCCAGTGCAGGACAAAGAGGTTCCTCTGGAATGGACTGAGATATCTGGGGGACTCTTGGAATGGTGGTACGACCATGGAGTTCCTCTCGCCTTTCCTGTTGAGAGTGCCTCCTCTTGAGATGCGACGGGAACGCCGGGAACTCTTTCCCTTTGAAACCAGGGAAAGGATCCCTCATCTCGAGCTACGAGGGGAAAACGGGGCTCCTCTGGATGTGGGCGGGACCATCGTGCTTCATCTCGAGTGGAGACGGGTATGGCGGTGAACTTCTTGAGTTGCAGCAAGGGTGTGAAAGACCCTTTCGAAGTTCCAGAGGTTAGGTGTCATTAGTCTCCAGACGCCTCATCAGAAATAGGCCTCATCTCGCCTGGAAGGGAGAACTTCCTGGATTTTCTCGAGTTGCGGCAGGTGTTCTCGAGTTACGACGGGGACCTCAGGGACCCGCCCTGGTGGCCTCAGGAGAGGCCAGTCCCTATGCGAGTTGCTAGGGGGCCTCTCGGGATTCCTCTCCCGTCGATACCGGGGCCAACAACCTTGTGTGGAGTCAGGGCCGGAACCGAGGATTCCTCTCAGGGGCTGACATGGATCTTTGGGTACTTCTGGAGTCTCGCCAGGGGAGACAGGCCTCGTCTCGAGTGGGGGCATGCACGTGCGCTTTCCTTCCAGGCTGTAGCAGCAATGTCACGCTTCCCGTCGCGTGCATCAAAGGATCTGTGGTTTTCCCTCGAGGCTTTCCCACAGGGCTGTCCCACGTGCCTCCGTGGTGTGAGTCGATCCTCGGCGTGAAAGATGAGCCAGTGCAGGGCAAAGAGGTTCCTCTGGAATGGACTGAGACATCTGGGGGACTCTTGGAATGGTGGTACGACCATGGAGTTCCTCTCGCCTTTCCTGTTGAGAGTGCCTACTCTTGAGATGCGACGGGAACGCCGGGAATTCCTTCCCGTTGAAAGCAGGAAAGGATCCCTCATCTCGAGCTCCGAGAGGGAAACGGGGCTCCTCTGGATGTGGGCGGGACCATCGTGCTTCCTCTCGAGTGGAGACGGGTATGGCGGTGAACTTCTTGAGTTGCAGCAAGGGTGTGAAAGAACCTTTCGAAATTCCAAAGGTTAGGTGTCATTAGTCTCCAGACGCCTCATCGGAAATAGGCCTCATCTCGCCTGGAAGGGAGAACTTCCTGGATATTCTCGAGTTGCGGCAGGTGTTCTCGAGTTAAGACGGGGACCTCAGGGACCCGCCCTGGTGGCCTCAGGAGAGGCCAGTCCCCATGCGAGGTGCTAGGGGGCCTCTCGGGATTCCTCTCCCTTCGATACCGGGGCCAAAAAGCTTGTGTGGAGTCAGGGCCGGAACCGAGGATTCCTCTCAGGGGCTGACATGGATCTTTGGGTACTTCTGGATTCTCCCCAGGGGAGTCAGGCCTCGTCTCGAGTGGGGGCATGCACGTGCGCTTTCCTTCCAGGCTGTAGCAGCAATGTCACGCTTCCTGTCGCGTGGATCAAAGAATCTGTGGTTTTCCCTCGAGGCTTTCCCTCGAGGCTTTCCCACAGGGCTGTCCCACGTGCCACCGTGGTGTGAGTCGATCCTCGGCGTGAAAGATGAGCCAGTGCAGGGCAAAGAGGTTCCTCTGGAATGGACTGAGACATCTGGGGGACTCCTGGAATGGTGGTACGACCATGGAGTTCCTCTCGCCTTTCCTGTTGAGAGTGCCTCCTCTTGAGATGCGACGGGAACGCCGGGAATTCTTTCCCGTCTAAAGCAGGGAAAGGTTCCCTCATCTCGAGATACGAGGGGGAAACGGGGCTCCTCTGGATGTGGGCGGGACCATCGTGCTTCCTCTCGAGTGGAGACGGGTATGGCGGTGAACTTCTTGAGTTGCAGCAAGGGTGTGAAAGACCCTTTCGAAGTTCCAGAGGTTAGGTGTCATTAGTCTCCAGACGCCTCATCGGAAATAGGCCTCATCTCGCCTGAAAGGGAGAACTTCCTGGATTTTCTCGAGTTGCGGCAGGTGTTCTCGAGTTACGACGGGGACCTCAGGGACCCGCCCTGGTGGCCTCAGGAGAGGCCAGTCCCCATGCGAGGTGCTAGGGGGCTCTCGGGATTCCTCTCCCGTCGATACCGGGGCCAAAAACCTTGTGTGGAGTCAGGGCCGGAACCGAGGATTCCTCTCAGGGGCTGACATGGATCTTTGGGTACTTCTGGAGTCTCCCCAGGTGAGTTAGGACTCTTCTCGAGTGGGGGCATGCACGTGCGCTTTCCTTCCCGGCTGTAGCAGCAATGTCACGCTTCCCGTCGCGTGGATCAAAGGATCTGTGGTTTTCCCTCGAGGCTTTCCCACAGGGCTGTCCCACGTGCCACCGTGGTGTGAGTCGATCCTCGGCGTGAAAGATGAGCCAGTGCAGGGCAAAGAGGTTCCTCTGGAATGGACTGAGACATCTGGGGGACTCTTGGAATGGTGGTACGACCATGGAGTTCCTCTCGCCTTTCCTGTTGAGAGTGCCTCCTCTTGAGATGCGACGGGAATGACGGGAATACTTTCCCGTTGAAAGCAGGGAAAGGATCCCTCATCTCGAGCTACGAGGGGGAAACGGGGCTCCTCTGGATGTGGGCGGGACCATCGTGCTTCCTCTCGAGTGGAGACGGGTATGGCGTTGAACTTCTTGAGTTGCAGCAAGGGTGTGAAAGACCCTTTCGAATTTCCAGAGGTTAGGTGTCATTAGTCTCCAGACGCCTCATCGGAAATAGGCCTCATCTCGCCTGGAAGGGAGAACTTCCTGAATTTTCTCGAGTTGCGGCAGGTGTTCTCGCGTTAAGACGGGGACCTCAGGGACCCGCCCTGGTGGCCTCAGGAGAGGCCAGTCCCCATGCGAGGTGCTAGGGGGCCTCTCGGGATTCCTCTCCCGTCGATACCGGGGCCAACAACCTTGTGTGGAGTCAGGGCCGTAACCGAGGATTCCTCTCATGGGCTGACATGGATCTTTGGGTACGTCTGGAGACTCCCCAGTGGAGTCAGGCCTCGTCTCCAGTGGGGGCATGCACGTGCGCTTTCCTTCCAGGCTGTAGCAGCAATGTCACGCTTCCCGTCGCGTGGATCAAAGGATCTGTGGTTTTCCCTCGAGGCTTTCCCTCGAGGCTTTCCCACAGGGCTGTCCCACGTGCCACCGTGGTGTGAGTCGATCCTCGGCGTGAAAGATGAGCCAGTGCAGGGCAAAGAGGTTCCTCTGGAATGGACTGAGACATCTGGGGGACTCTTGGAATGGTGGTACGACCATGGAGTTCCTCTCGCCTTTCCTGTTGAGAGTGCCTCCTCTTGAGATGCGACGGGAACGCCGGGAATTCTTTCCCGTTGAAAGCAGGGAAAGGATCCCTCATCTCGAGCTCCGAGGGGGAAACGGGGCTCCTCTGGATGTGGGCGGGACCATCGTGCTTCCTCTCGAGTGGAGACGGGTATGGCGGTGAACTTCTTGAGTTGCAGCAAGGGTGTGAAAGACTCTTTCGAAGTTCCAGAGGTTAGGTGTCATTAGTCTCCAGACGCCTCATCGGAAATAGGCCTCATCTCGCCTGGAAGGGAGAACTTCCTGGATTTTCTCGAGTTGGGGCAGGTGTTCTCGAGTTACGACGGGGACCTCAGGGACCCGCCCTGGTGGCCTCAGTAGAGGCCAGTCCCCATGCGAGTTGCTAGGGGGCCTCTCGGGATTCCTCTCCCGTCGATACCGGGGCCAAAAACCTTGTGTGGAGTCAGTGCCGGAACCGAGGATTCCTCTCAGGGGCTGACATGGATCTTTGGGTACTTCTGGAGTCTCCCCAGGGGAGTCAGGCCTCGTCTCGAGTGGGGGCATGCACGTGCGCTTTCCTTCCAGGCTGTAGCAGCAATGTCACGCTTCCCTTCGCGTGGATCAAAGGATCTGTGGTTTTCCCTCGAGGCTTTCCCTTGAGGCTTTCCCTCAGGGCTGTCCCACGTGCCACCGTGGTGTGAGTCGATCCTCGGCATGAAAGATGAGCCAGTGCAGGGCAAAGAGTTTCCTCTGGAATGGACTGAGACATCTGGGGGACTCTTGGAATGGTGGTACGACCATGGAGTTCCTCTCGCCTTTCCTGTTGAGAGTGCCTCCTCTTGAGATGCGACGGGAATGACGGGAATACTTTCCCGTTGAAAGCAGGGAAAGGATCCCTCATCTCGAGCTACGAGGGGGAAACGGGGCTCCTCTGGATGTGGGCGGGACCATCGTGCTTCCTCTCGAGTGGAGACGGGTATGGCGGTGAACTTCTTGAGTTGCAGCAAGGGTGTGAAAGACCCTTTCGAATTTCCAGAGGTTAGGTGTCATTAGTCTCCAGACGCCTCATCGGAAATAGGCCTCATCTCGCCTGGAAGGGAGAACTTCCTGGATTTTCTCGAGTTGCGGCAGGTGTTCTCGAGTTACGACGGGGACCTCAGGGACCCGCCCTGGTGGCCTCAGGAGAGGCCAGTCCCCATGCGAGGTGCTAGGGGGCCTCTCGGGATTCCTCTCCCGTCGATACCGGGGCCAAAAAGCTTGTGTGGAGTCAGGGCCGGAACCGAGGATTCCTCTCAGGGGCTGACATGGATCTTTGGGTACTTCTGGAGTCTCCCCAGGGGAGTCAGGCCTCGACTCGAGTGGGGGCATGCACGTGCGCTTTCCTTCCAGGCTGTAGCAGCAATGTCACGCTTCCCGTGGCGTGTATCAAAGAATCTGTGGTTTTCCCTCGAGACTTTCCCACAGGGCTGTCCCACGTGCCACCGTGGTGTGAGTCGATCCTCGGCGTGAAAGATGAGCCAGTGCAGGGCAAAGAGGTTCCTCTGGAATGGACTGAGACATCTGGGGGACTCTTGGAATGGTGGTACGACCATGGAGTTCCTCTCGCCTTTCCTGTTGAGAGTGCCTCCTCTTGAGATGCGACGGGAACGCCGGGAATTCTTTCCCGTTGAAAGCAGGGAAAGGATCCCTCATCTCGAGCTACGAGGGGGAAACGGGGCTCCTCTGGATGTGGGCGGGACCATCGTGCTTCCTCTCGAGTGGACACGGGTATGGCGGTGAACTTCTTGAGTTGCAGCAAGGGTGTGAAAGACCCTTTCGAAGTTCCAGAGGTTAGGTGTCATTAGTCTCCAGACGCCTCATCGGAAATAGGCCTCATCTCGCCTGGAAGGGAGAACTTCCTGGATTTTCTCGAGTTGCGGCAGGTGTTCTCGAGTTACGACGGGGAACTCAGGGACCCGCCCTGGTGGCCTCAGGAGAGGCCAGTCCCCATGCGAGTTGCTAGGGGGCCTCTCGGGATTCCTCTCCCGTCGATACCGGGGCCAAAAACCTTGTGTGTAGTCAGGGCCGGAACCGAGGATTCCTCTCAGGGGCTGACATGGATCTTTGGGTACTTCTGGAGTCTCCCCAGGGGAGTCAGGCCTCGTCTCGAGTGGGGGCATGCACGTGCGCTTTCCTTCCAGGCTGTAGCAGCAATGTCACGCTTCCTGTCGCGTGGATCAAAGGATCTGTGGTTTTCCCTCGAGGCTTTCCCTCGAGGCTTTCCCACAGGGCTGTCCCACGTGCCACCGTGGTATGAGTCGATCCTCGGCGTGAAAGATGAGCCAGTGCAGGGCAAAGAGGTTCCTCTGGAATGGACTGAGACATCTTCGGGACTCCTTGAATGGTGGTACGACCATGGAGTTCCTCTCGCCTTTCCTGTTGAGAGTGCCTCCTCTTGAGATGCGACGGGAACGCCGGGAATTCTTTCCCGTCTAAAGCAGGGAAAGGTTCCCTCATCTCGAGATACGAGGGGGAAACGGGGCTCCTCTGGATGTGGGCGGGACCATCGTGCTTCCTCTCGAGTGGAGACGGGTATGGCGGTGAACTTCTTGAGTTGCAGCAAGGGTGTGAAAGACCCTTTCGAAGTTCCAGAGGTTAGGTGTCATTAGTCTCCAGACGCCTCATCGGAAATAGGCCTCATCTCGCCTGAAAGGGAGAACTTCCTGGATTTTCTCGAGTTGCGGCAGGTGTTCTCGAGTTACGACGGGGACCTCAGGGACCCGCCCTGGTGGCCTCAGGAGAGGCCAGTCCCCATGCGAGGTGCTAGGGGGCCTCTCGGGATTCCTCTCCCGTCGATACCGGGGCCAAAAACCTTGTGTGGAGTCAGGGCCGGAACCGAGGATTCCTCTCAGGGGCTGACATGGATCTTTGGGTACTTCTGGAGTCTCCCCAGGGGAGTTAGGCCTCTTCTCGAGTGGGGGCATGCACGTGCGCTTTCTTTCCCGGCTGTAGCAGCAATGTCACGCTTCCCGTGGCGTGTATCAAAGGATCTGTGGTTTTCCCTCGAGGCTTTCCCACAGGGCTGTCCCACGTGCCACCGTGGTGTGAGTCGATCCTCGGCGTGAAAGATGAGCCAGTGCAGGGCAAAGAGGTTCCTCTGGAATGGACTGAGACATCTGGGGGACTCTTGGAATGGTGGTACGACCATGGAGTTCCTCTCGCCTTTCCTGTTGAGAGTGCCTCCTCTTGAGATGCGACGGGAACGCCGGGAAAACTTCCCCGTTGATAGCAGGGAAAGGATCCATCATCTCGAGCTCCGAGGGGGAAACGGGGCTCCTTTGGATGTGGGCGGGACCATCGTGCTTCCTCTCGAGTGGAGACGGGTATGGCGGTGAACTTCTTGAGTTGCAGCAAGGGTGTGAAAGACCCTTTCGAAGTTCCAGAGGTTAGGTGTCATTAGTCTCCAGACGCCTCATCGGAAATAGGCCTCATCTCGCCTGGAAGGGAGAACTTCCTGGATTTTCTCGAGTTGGGGCAGGTGTTCTCGAGTTACGACGGGGACCTCAGGGACCCGCCCTGGTGGCCTCAGGAGAGGCCAGTCCCCATGCGAGTTGCTAGGGGGCCTCTCGGGATTCCTCTCCCGTCGATACCGGGGCCAAAAACATTTTATGGAGTCAGGGCCGGAACCGAGGATTCCTCTCAGGGGCTGACATGGATCTTTGGGTTCTTCTGGAGTCCCCCCAGGGGAGTCAGGCCTCGTCTCGAGTGGGGGCATGCACGTGCGCTTTCCTTCCAGGCTGTAGCAGCAATGTCACGCTTCCAGTCGCGTGGATCAAAGGATCTGTGGTTTTCCCTCGAGGCTTTCCCTCGAGGCTTTCCCACAGGGCTGTCCCACGTGCCACCGTGGTGTGAGTCGATCCTCGTCGTGAAAGATGAGCCAGTTCAGGGCAAAGAGGTTCCTCTGGAATGGACTGAGACATCTGGGGGACTCTTGGAATGGTGGTACGACCATGGAGTTCCTCTCGCCTTTCCTGTTGAGAGTGTCTCCTCTTGATATGCGACGGGAACGCCGGGAATTCTTTCCCGTTGAAAGCAGGAAAAGGATCCCTTATCTCGAGCTACGAGGGGGAAACGGGGCTCCTCTGGATGTGGGCGGGACCATCGTGCTTCCTCTCTAGTGGAGACGGGTATGGTGGTGAACTTCTTGAGTTGCAGCAAGGGTGTGAAAGACCCTTTAGAAGTTCCAGAGGTTAGGTGTCATTAGTCTCCAGACGCCACATAGGAAATAGGCCTCATCTCGCCAGGAAGGGAGAACTTCCTGGATTTTCTCGAGTTGCGGCAGGTGTTCTCGAGTTACGACGGGGACCTCAGGAACCCGCCCTGGTGGCCTCAGGAGAGGCCAGTCCCTATGCGAGTTGCTAGGGGGCCTCTCGGGATTCCTCTCCCGTCGATACCGGGGCCAAAAACCTTGTATGGAGTCAGGGCCGGAACCGAGGATTCCTCTCAGGGGCTGACATGGATATTTGGGTACTTCTGGAGTCTCCCCAGGGGAGTCAGGCCTCGTCTCGAGTGGGGGCATGCACGTGCACTTTCCTTCCAGGCTGTAGCAGCAATGTCAGGCTTCCCGTCGCGTGGATCAAAGGATCTGTGGTTTTCCCTCGAGGCTTTCCCACAGGGCTGTCCCACGTGCCACCGTGGTGTGAATCGATCCTCGGCGTGAAAGATGAGCCAGTGCAGGACAAAGAGGTTCCTCTGGAATGGACTGAGATATCTGGGGGACTCTTGGAATGGTGGTACGACCATGGAGTTCCTCTCGCCTTTCCTGTTGAGAGTGCCTCCTCTTGAGATGCGACGGGAACGCCGGGAACTCTTTCCCTTTGAAACCAGGGAAAGGATCCCTCATCTCGAGCTACGAGGGGAAAACGGGGCTCCTCTGGATGTGGGCGGGACCATCGTGCTTCATCTCGAGTGGAGACGGGTATGGCGGTGAACTTCTTGAGTTGCAGCAAGGGTGTGAAACACCCTTTCGAAGTTCCAGAGGTTAGGTGTCATTAGTCTCTAGACGCCTCATCAGAAATAGGCCTCATCTCGCCTGGAAGGGAGAACTTCCTGGATTTTCTCGAGTTGCGGCAGGTGTTCTCGAGTTACGACGGGGACCTCAGGGACCCGCCCTGGTGGCCTCAGGAGAGGCCAGTCCCTATGCGAGTTGCTAGGGGGCCTCTCGGGATTCCTCTCCCGTCGATACCGGGGCCAACAACCTTGTGTGGAGTCAGGGCCGTAACCGAGGATTCCTCTCATGGGCTGACATGGATCTTTGGGTACGTCTGGAGACTCCCCAGTGGAGTCAGGCCTCGTCTCGAGTGGGGGCATGCACGTGCGCTTTCCTTCCAGGCTGTAGCAGCAATGTCACGCTTCCCGTCGCGTGGATCAAAGGATCTGTGGTTTTCCCTCGAGGCTTTCCCTCGAGGCTTTCCCACAGGGCTGTCCCACGTGCCACCGTGGTGTGAGTCGATCCTCGGCGTGAAAGATGAGCCAGTGCAGGGCAAAGAGGTTCCTCTGGAATGGACAGAGACATCTGGAGGACTCTTGGAATGGTGGTACGACCATGGAGTTCCTCTCGCCTTTCCTGTTGAGAGTTCCTCCTCTTGAGATGCGACGGGAATGCCGGGAATTCTTTCCCGTTGAAAGCAAGGAAAGGATCCCTCATCTCCAGCTACGAGGGGGAAACGGGGCTCCTCTGGATGTGGGCGGGACCATCGTGCTTCCTCTCGAGTGGAGACGGGTATGGCGGTGAACTTCTTGAGTTGCAGCAAGGGTGTGAAAGACTCTTTCGAAGTTCCAGAGGTTAGGTGTCATTAGTCTCCAGACGCCTCATCGGAAATAGGCCTCATCTCGCCTGGAAGGGAGAACTTCCTGGATTTTCTCGAGTTGCGGCAGGTGTTCTCAAGTTACGACGGGGACCTCAGGGACCCGCCCTGGTGGCCTCAGGAGAGGCCAGTCCCCATGCGAGTTGCTAGGGGGCCTCTCGGGATTCCTCTCCCGTCGATACCGGGGCCAAAAACCTTGTGTGGAGTCAGGGCCGGAACCGAGGATTCCTCTCAGGGGCTGACATGGATCTTTGGGTACTTCTGGAGTCTCGCCAGGGGAGACAGGCCTCGTCTCGAGTGGGGGCATGCACGTGCGCTTTCCTTCCAGGCTGTAGCAGCAATGTCACGCTTCCCGTCGCGTGCATCAAAGGATCTGTGGTTTTCCCTCGAGGCTTTCCCTCGAGGCTTTCCCACAGGGCTGTCCCACGTGCCTCCGTGGTGTGAGTCGATCCTCGGCGTGAAAGATGAGCCAGTGCAGGGCAAAGAGGTTCCTCTGGAATGGACTGAGACATCTGGGGGACTCTTGGAATGGTGGTACGACCATGGAGTTCCTCTCGCCTTTCCTGTTGAGAGTGCCTCCTCTTGAGATGCGACGGGAACGCCGGGAATTCCTTCCCGTTGAAAGCAGGAAAGGATCCCTCATCTCGAGCTCCGAGAGGGAAACGGGGCTCCTCTGGATGTGGGCGGGACCATC